>NC_092461.1:85643222-85949513 GCF_047495875.1 Pithys albifrons albifrons
AAAGACTGTGTTCACTGGCAATACATTAATTTTTTTTTTTCAGTTTCTCCTTTTGATGTGGATTTTTTTGTAGATTATTCTCTTCCCATTGCTTTAGCTGGTAGATTCTGGAAAGAGTGATATTTTCAATCCAAATAAGAAGGATTTTGCAAGCAATTGTTTACAGCATCTGGCCTTAATGTATGCAGTATATACTGGTGAAAAGATTATTAGATCAAAGCAATAAAGTTTCCTTCATACTCTGGTAAGTATCGCACTTTCTGAATTACACAGCATTTCCCCCTCCTTTCCTGACTTTCTCACATCCACAATGGTTTATTTAATTTCCCAATGCTAAGTGGAACAACTTCAAAATGTAGATGGAGACATCTTCTATAAATAAATCAGCACACCACAGAGTGCCTTTTTCTCTGTGTTACATAATAAAATGCCTAATGAGATAGTTAAAAATTTTCCACAGAAAGTGGAAAATCTGAGTGCACAATAACTCAAGAGAGAAATGAAATAAATGTAGGAGGACTCATTGGATAATAGCATAAAAGGTATTCCTGAACTGTGTAATACTGACCTTAGATTCCTAATTCTCAGTGAATTTTTTAGAGTGAACTAAAATCAATTCAACAAATTGGACTAGGTGGATGCTATAAAGTGAAGAAGTGGAATGCTTTGTGTTAATCTGAGAATTCGCTTTTGAGATCACAACCTTTCTGAACAGAGAAATTCATCAGTAGAGATAGTTGAGGGTGGGTGAGTGAGCGAGTCCATGTGCACTCATTGAAAGAAAAAATTGTATTATGAACACTGCAAAATAAGAGCAAGGATCCATCCTCTTACAGGGAGAATAGGAATTGGCTAGATAGAAAAAGAAATATTCTTAATTCTATGACAAAGTTTTTATTTATGAGTGGGATTAAGCATCTGTTAGATGGAAGATGTAACCTTTGGTTGGAAGCAACTCAGTAGCAGATAGGTTCACATCTCATGTTCCTGTGTCAAACTCTGACTTGCCTTAATTTAATTTCATATGTACCAAACCAAACCAACCAACCAAACAAAAGATGTCTTTGGCAAGGACATCTTAGCTCTGATTCATAGCTGGACAGTGCAGTGTAAAGCTTCCCTAGTGTTAGACATAGGACTGAGTAGATGCAGTCTTCAGTCCTGTCTCTCTTAGTTATACTTAGATTTTATTGCAAGAAGTACTTTTCATATTTGTTACTCCACACATGCAAACCACTAACTTCATGAAAAGTTGCTGGAAAGAGTGGGAGAGGGCACAGGAGAGGAAAAGGCAGAGGGCCAGTCCTTACTGCAGGGACCTCAGCTTTCCTCTGACACGTAGAGTGATACCCCATTATTCTTATGTTTTAAGAGCATGACAGCTCCCCAATATTTTGTGCCAAAAAGTTATTGTCTCAATTAATTTGATTAACAAGCACCTACTAAGATCTAGCTAGAGGTGAACAGATCCAAAATGGTAGCGAATATTTGCTTTACTCATTAGATTCATAATACCTCAGGATGTGTTCCTCAATACAATTTTATACTTCCCAGCAGGCATCCAATTGCTTTTATTACAACTGTATGAATAAAAATCAGCAGAAACCACAATGAATGACCTTTCTTTTGGTCCTTGTTTATAATTACTGTATATGCTTGAAAAATTTCAAAATCATTCACTGCTGAACTTAAACTACACAACAAGCAAAGAGCAGGGAGAGACAAAAAGAACACACCAGCTTTTCTTTCCTTTTGATGTGAATGGGACATTTTGTTCCACAGTTACCAGTGTCACGACAGTCAAGATGATAATTAGAAATTTTAACTGACTATTCTGAAATTAAAATAAGGTGAAGGACCCCTACTAAAATGTGCCACTGTCTTAAAGATCACAGAAGGGAATTCAAAAGATGTAGAAGCCTTTGGAGGATTTATATATTTATATTCTCAATATGATAATAACAGACATTTCTGGACATACTGATAATTCTGTATTATTTAGCATCTGTTAATCTTGTCTTATCCTTGCATACCTCAGTTACTTGTATGGTGGCTGAAAAGTATTAAGTACAGAACATTTTTTTTTCCCCCTTCCTCTTCTTTTTTGGCAGGCAGAACTGAGAGGGGCATCAAAATTTAATTCTAGTCCTATTAAATAACCCAAAAATGGTGATTGTTGTTCTTCTTAATACAGGATGATGGTGCTAGGAATGTAGAACTGGCATTGCTTAGTAATTAAAAAAATTCAGGGGTTTCAAAGATTTCAACTTCAAAGTTGTTTTTTGTTTTTTGCACTTTTCACGCAAAAATTACATGAAAATGGTATAAATAGATACTGCTAGATCAAAGTTGTGCTGTTCAGAAACTCTGGCATTAGACTGTGTCATAGCTGGAGTTAAGTCACAGTGCTCAGAATAAACTCTTGACCCCACAAGGAAATACTAGAAGGTTTTTCGCCCTTCTTTGTCTTTCAGTTCTCAGGCAGCCAAATGGGTGAAAATACAAGGCCTCCTGTACTGTGTGTTTGTAACATTAAGGTCAATCTTTCTAATGACACACACAGAGCAGTATTAATTTAAAAAAAAGCCTTAAAACATCACTTAGTAAGTCTGACTTCTGTCACTGACTTAAAACAATATTTACTATTTTCTCTATTTCTTGCTGTGCCTTTCCTGTTTGTTTTTTTTCAGTGAATTTTGCCACATATGAAACACCCTGTGAGTGAGATGAAGAAAGATAAACAGAAACATACATACATGAATGAGTAAAGAAGAATTTAATAAGGGATGTGACTTTTTATGCAAACGTATAACAAAGCTTGATGTTCTTGTGTGAGTGAAACAGGAAATTCCTTCTCGGTTTTAGATTAGTTTACAGGACCTAGATGGTTTTCTTTTCAAAAGTTCATCATATGTGAATGGGGGGAGGGGGGTTGTGTGGGTGTTTGTTTTCTTCATTTAGTTTTTAATGTAGATTTTGTGTGGGGAAGGGATGGCAGTTTGGGTGAAGGATGGAAGTTGAATTGTAATCTTATCAATATTGAACAAAGAATAGGGTTTTTTAAACAAAATGTTATGATATTTAAATTCTATAGATTTAATTATTTTAATGGAAATCAAATGGACAAAGACCTTTGGAAATCTGTCCTGTAAATATTATACTGTATAATCACGTATAGCTGAAAGGAATGAATTAAGGGATCTACTTGATTAAATTCTCAGTTGCTGTTAAACTGAGTATTTGTGCCATCTGATGTTTTCAGTGAACCTTGGAAACATAAGGGGAAAGAATAGTGTGTTAAACAAAAAAAAAGTACATTAAAGAAAAAAAATCAAGAACATAAAAACTGACTACTAAGCTTGATTTAAGGCATGACCTGTCTCCCAAGCTTCCTTTGCAACCACCAGCTCCTCAGGAAGCACACAGGCATCAGGCAGTCAGGGTGTATAATTCCAGTGCAGCAGTCAGCCTGTGCAGCTGGTGTGGCAAAAGATGGGATGTGCTATAGTCAGTACTAGTCCCAGATTTCGCAATTGTTTAAAAGAAACTCTGAGCTGTATCATACTTTTTTAAAAATTAAATGTCAGTCTGTCTTCCTATCATATTGGAAAAGAAGGCATCTCATCTGTAACTACATCCATCTATCTTTACTGCTTCAGTTTTCATTGGCACTGAGTTCTTTGTTGTTTTATATGCTACTTATAATATGTATATTTTATTCTTACTAGAACTTCCATATGTTATTTTTTCTCTTTTGTATGATTTCTTTCACAGCTTCTTTTTTTCCGTAAGCTACTATACAAGACTTTTTCCTCACACTTTCTCTTCTCTACCTCTCAAATTCTTTTCCTTTTTCCTCTAATTGCATTCTTATGCATTTTTACTCTCAGGCTCTTTTCCTTTTTTGGTTTTCTTTTTTTTCAAGTTCATTCATAATTTTTGTTCCTCAGTAGCTGTTTAGAGCCAAGAACCTGCCAAACCTCTCTCTCCATAACTTAAATATATTGTCCTATACTCTTCTTACCTCTTTGTAATTTGAAGTCTCTAATTCCCATCCCCATTTTTGTGTATGCTAATAGATTAATTCTGTGATTAACTGATATTTTAGGAACACAGATACTTCTGAGATCCCTTCCCAACAACATAAGAAGAAAATAAGTGTGCAACTGGGAAACTTGTGCTGAAAGGGACATTTATAACCAATATTACTCCTACTCTAAATGTTTCTATAAAATAGGAGGTAGATAAAATTAGTGACACAGAATATGGAATTCACACATTGTCACATGAAAGGAAGGAGGGAGACAGAAATGCAAAGATTTCTAGTCTTAACTGAATAAATAAGCAATTATTAGCAATAAGTGCTTCCAGACAATCAGATCCTTACGTTTCCCCACACTGCCTATCTACTACGGACATCACACAGGTTGGAAGGGTTTTTGACCTCTGATACGAAGCCACACTTAGGCCAGGGAGAGCTCATCAGCTAAATAAGTGCCTCCAGAAAAATTAGAGCCTTATGAACCCAGTACTGCCTGCAGCACTGCTGGACAGAACACAGGCAGGAAGGTTTCTTACCTCTGATATGACACAACACTTAATAGCTAGAAAAGAACTTTCCCCACAACAGCTCCAGTTCCCAAAATAACATTTATTAATACAAGTATGTGACAGTTGTGGGTTCCGCTTTGCCGGTGATAACGTTTAGCTGCAAGATAGTATTTAATTGATAATAAAAGACCCCAAAAGAAACTAGCACAAAACACATTTTACAGAGACCAGCATATCAAACTCAAGTTTCAATACAGCAATGTATCCCATTGTGCTGGTTTAAAGGTGAACCAGCAGGGGAAATGAACTCACCACGAGAGAGATTATAAGTCAGACCTAAAATTTAATAATAATATTACAATAGCAACACTGACACACAAGGGAAATTGCTTTCAACTCACAATACCCCAGCAGTATAACCCAGTGTCCTGGGGCACAAACCCAAGGGGGTTTGTTTGCCCTTGTGTTGAGACCCCTGTGGTTCCCCCAAGTCCAGAGCAAAAGGAAAAGAAAAACCTGTTGGTGCAGGCGAGGGCTGTGGTCTGGGTGAGAGCGGGGATCTCCTCCTGTCAAGGTCCTGCTGCTGCTCTGGATCCGACGAGAGGTTCCCGAGGTCTTCTTACCCACCCCTTATGTACCCTCAGGGAGCTCTCAGTCCCTCCCCCTGGGCGGGGACTCACACAATGGGTGATTAACTCTGGGAGCCAGGGGGTGTTGAGCTGTTGATGGTCCATTGGCAGCTCCGCCCCCCTCAGGCTGGGTGTGAAGTGATAATGGCTCCCTGGGCAGCTGCTGCTAATGGCCCATTGACCTTGGGGAATGAATAGAGGGGGTAGAATACACAGCTTTGATCACCCCCACACAGGGTTAGCTGGTCCCTCCTGCTGAACTAGGACACCCATTTTCACAACAGACAAAAACTAGCAACAAAAAACTACTAACCAGAAGCACAGCTACCTAAACCACTTATCTAGACACTCTTTCAATAACATAGAACAATAAAAATAGCTTGCACACCACTCTCTCTGTAAAACAAAGAAAAAGGGAAGAACAGAGCTGCTTCTTATCAACACCCATGTTGAAAACGAAACTGCACATTGCAAAACAAAACATTAACTAATATAAAGTAGCAAAGTGTAAAGCAAGTTACTGTTATTAGTATTAAGGTACCAAAACACAGTTAGTAAAGAAGGTGCTTATCAAGTAAGAATCAAAGTAGCTGTTAGCATAAGATGTAAGATAGAATGTATAAAGGAATAAGCTTTGTAAGAAAGTAAAGAAAGTAAAGTATAAGAAAGTTAAGAAAGTACAGTATAAAACACACATGGTTCTCACCTCTACATTGTTCCAAGAGAAGGAGGCAGGACAGGCTGCCAGCAGTTACCCTTGCAGAGACATGGCATTTTCCCCCTCTCAGCTTGAGTTTAAACTCCACACTTTTTATACTTTTTTTTTTCTTCATGTGGTTTTGTGTGACTAAGTCAATGTTGAGGGGGTGATACAGATGCCTGAGGGGAGGGGGGGGCTCCTCGAGTAGTCATAGAAGATATCACAAAGGAGGGCCGAGTCATTCTTGAGAACACTCCACCTTTTGTTAATCTTATCAGTTTGAAAGCTTTTTTTCTCGGCTGGGAGCACCCCTCCAGGGGGATGAGGCATTTCCCTCAACCCATCAAGGCTTATCAAGGCCATCACCCCACACACATAATTCCAAAAATACATGTCTGAAAGAAATTGCTAGAACTGGTGGAATTTGTCCTCTTTTAGAGTCAGAGAGAGACAAATCTTGATCTGACAGCTATGTTAACTCTTGCATCACTTCTTAGTTCCCTTAACTGTTGTATCATTTCTTAGTTTCCTATTATAGAACTTTATTTACAGTTTGCTTGCCTGGAGCAATACTTGATGGCTGAAGAAATATCAACAGAGGGTTTAATTTTTTCTTGATTTTAAGATGAGAAGATGTGTGGTGTTCTTCCTCCTCACAGTTATTTATGTCTGTGTATACATACATTTGTTCTTTACTTGTAATGCAAATGGTTTGCTATGGTACAAATGAAGAGACATTTAACTATTCGTCACTTTATTAAGAATTCACAGTAATCCAAATAACGCATTCATCGACTTTCTGGTCAATTTTTCTCAAGTAATTTATCAGTTATGATGCAAAACATAAGTAATAATGCCTCACTCCTGGGAATTTGCAAATTTAACCACTGCCAGCATCAGCTCATTTCAATAACTATTAAAAATAATAATTAAAAAAAGGGTAGGATAATTTTCCATGCACTTAGTGATTCATAAAAGGATTTTGTGCTTTATTTTTAACAAAAATGTATATAATTACTCAAATACAGTAAGGTATTTAATTGTATTCCTAACACTGAACTACTGCAAAATAGTCAGGAGAGTCCATAAAGGTAACAAGCATTACTTTCAGGAAACAAAAGATCCTGATACAATTCTAAATAATTGTCAGTTCAGAATGGTTCAAATTAGATTCCAGAGTGAAGAAAAGAATTAAAAAAAAAAAGTAGGCTTATACAGAGAAAGTAACAGTAGCCATCTGACAGAAGTAACTTTCCTGCATTTTATTATTTTCCACAAAATAATAGATTCCTGGAAGCTTCCTGGAAGTGATATAATGTCAAAGGAGTATTAAAAAAATAACAAAACATCTATTCTACTTCATAATTTAATACAAAATTTAAAAAGTAAAGTAATCATTATGCTAATATTTTACTAGTATTTTTAATTCTAAAGGGCAAAATGTTGCAAATCAAAAATGGAATAACCTCATTATACACTTCTGTACTTACAATATTTTATCCTTAAATAAACCCACCAAACCCTCACTTAACCCTCACTGTTAAATCTCTTTGAATATATGTGCTTTGGAAAGCAGTAGAAAAGTATACTCTTCAAGCAGAAGACCTCGTTTGAAGCCACAACTTAATTGGGATGACCATTATTAGAAATGTTTGTATTGAGGCACTGAGAGAAGTATCTATGAAAAAGCTAATGGATCTTTCACTTAGGCCTTATCTGCTGGCATGGCTGTAGCCTTTAGATGGGTTTCAAAGTCTGTGCATATATTATCAGCACATAGTCTTTGATCTAATTATAGAAGTGGCTTTTATGATAGATCAAAGAGATAGTATCATAAGAGGTAACCAAGGCTGCACATATGCCTCAAGCCCACACCAAATGTATCAAAAACTATCATTGATGTGATTATCTGGATTGATAAAAAGGATTCATAACTAGAGCAGTATCATTAGTTTGATTTTCGGACTTTTAACAATTACTAGAAGAGGCTGTCAAAAGGCTGAACATAGGGCTCAGTAACCTATGCAAGCTTTACAACAAAATTCTAGGTAAAATAGTGCACAAGTTCAGAAATAGGCCATTACTTAATGCTGATTTCAATGGTTGGATTTTATCCAACTAGACTGCTGCAGGAATCTGCAGTTCTGAACTAAATAATCATCAACACATCACCACAGCATCAGTAATAACATAATAACACCAGCTACTCACTGGTGTAAGCAAATACTAGAAATTTACAAGATGTCAAAATCAGGACAGTTCTCTATCTTAGAAAGACATGAAATAATCTTTTGTCTTCCAATGTCTTTTTTTACCTTCCTGTACAAAACTCTTGATTTAATAATTGTGTGCTTGTTTAATTCTATTTCACGTAACATCCATTTTCCTTCTTATAACTTAGCATCTTTCTCCAGAAGAGTACATTCTGAAATAAATTTATTTTTTCATCAACATCAGTTAACAAAAGAATAAAGGTGTTAGCATAAAGCAGGGAACACAATGTACTTAAATTATATTTTCATTCCTTTATTTTCCAGTGGTGATTTTCTAAGGATTTGCCATTTGATGCAACAACATAATCTTAGTTTTTAACCTCAGAATAATACTGATTCAAATCTTTATATATTAAGCACCAACTTTATCTTACAACATAGATAAACCATTTAAATATTTTTTTTCTAGGGGAGTGTGATGAGAGCTGGTGTGCAAACCAAAACAAAAAGGAAACGGCAACAGTAAAAGGAAATATTTTTATATTAAAGAAAAAAAGATTCTCCCTACTTCTACCTCACAATTATCTGTTCATCTACGTAAACAGCTCGATCTTTTAAATAGAAATACAATTTCCCTCTTTTGACAATGATTTTTAAAGTTTTAATTTCCACTGTACCATGTTGTCAATATTGCTTCTTGGGAAAACGCTTGATCTACATGAGGACATGCTGTGTTCGAAAGTAATGACCTTGGATTAAATAAAGAAAGAAGAGCTATACCCAAAAGCACGCACAACAATGATGCTTTTATCACCAGGCAGTGTCACATTAGTGCCTCTGTGCTCAGAAGGAACTGAAGGCTTATCCAACATATTTGCTTTCAAAATTTCACACATAACATTAATTTGAAAAACTGGTAGTAACTGTGCAGTGAGTTCATAACAGAAATATAATAAATGGCGTAAGTGAATAAACATATTTTTAAAACTAAACAGTCCTGGTTTTTTTGTTCCCACTAATTTATATGTTTGGATTGTATACATCTGCTTTGGCCACTAATTTATACTGACTTCTAACTCTGACATTTTTATTTATTCCATGTAGTAAAAGCTTCTGAATTGTTTTCTTTTGCTGAGAAACCCTTCTCATGTGTCTTCTCAGTTATAACTATTGCTAAATCACTGTTCCTGCCTTTAAAAGTACATCTTTCCATTTACTACAATATACATTACCATCCTCTGGATTAATTTTCTGTAAACTGGAACATTTATTATACTGACAAAAGGAACGGAAATAAAATGTCAATGCAATTAATGCATGTATGTGAAAAGTATTGCTTATTTTGATGTAACAATCACGGCTCAGAAGGAAAGATGTCATTTTTGTGACTCATGAACAAACGACAAAGAGGAAAAAAAATTGTCTGAGAAAACTGTGATCTTTTAATGTGAGTTACAGGATCATTCTGAGAGTCTGAACGTGGCTGAGTGAAATATTGGCTGGGATTACAATTTCTGTCCAGTGGAAATGAACAGTTCCCTTTCAGATATCTAACAACATTACTGTGCCATACATTGCATCCTGGTTGTTTATTTGGCATTTGACAAGACACATCCCACAATAGGAAGAGTCTTATTCTACATTGTTTAAAGTCTTTTCTAGATGTATGGATAAAAGAGCTTTTAAATAAGTTAAAAAAATATATAGTTTTCAAGAAACAAATTAATTATTATTTTTACATCTTCCCTTCTCAGGGGTGTATCCTCTAATTTTTCTGTAACAACATTTGTTGATAATAGCAGTATATGATGGGAACGAGCAAGAGAAGGGGCCTCACTCATAATATCTTCCAGTAAGTTACAGAAGAAACTTCAGAAAGGCTTTTATTCCTTCCATCATAATGTTTAAAAAAATGCTGGTTTCTATACTGGGCCAATACAGCATGATACTATGTTTGAGAAGCACAGTGATTCTTTCTAGACTTTCAGAAATATATGAAGAGTCATTCAAGAAAGAATCAAAAATTCAGAAGTGTATTTGTAATCTAACCCTACAGGAAAAAAGGAAGAGCAAACACATTCTTGTAAATTTAAAACCTGCAAATTTAAGAACAGGTTTTTGTTGGGTGAAGTGGTTTTTTTCTCTTGTTTTTTGGGTTTTTTTTCCCCCTATAAGTAAAGATTCTTGCCTCTCAGAGTATGAATCTTCCTTTCCACATAATTTAAGGCAATTATGACCACACTATTCAGTTATTCTCTGTGGTTATGTGGAAACCAGCTTAATGAATGTGCTGTCACAGAGATCTGATTATGCTAAATCCTTACACTGCCTGCACAATATTTAAAAAAAACCAATCAGATTAAGAAAAAATTAGAAATAAAAGTTACAGATCAGCCACATAAGTGAACAAAATGGATCAGCAAACCTAAAACTTATACACTGGGCCACAAAGTTTTTGAAGGAATCTCCCAATAACATACAAATATTAAATTTCCAAATTGTACTGACTTTTCTAAAAATAAGCACAATCAAGGACACACAGCTACAGCTTCATACATTAAACAGCACCTTGAAAAGCAGTATTCATATAATATAAAATTAGATACCTAGCTTAGATACTGTAGGAAAACAAGCTTCTTGAATAATCAGCTTAATTTTTTACTTCTCTGTGGCAGAAAGACTGGAAGACTTACAGTATTTTGTATTTCTATTTATTTTCCTACAATGAAAACTTCAATTAAGAAGTTTCTGCTATAAGTGTTTTCATCTGGCAATTAGTGAAAGAGAGAGCGAGCTTGGGAGAGAGAATTCCTCTAAATTTTCTAATGGTCCTTGAAGACACTGCTTATATCTGTTTTCATATATGTGCTGGGTTGACCTTGGCTGTATGCCTGGTGTCCACCAAGCTGCTCTATGACTCCCACTCTATCATAAGGGCAGGAGGAAGAAGTATGTTTAAAAGCTTGTGGATCAAGATAAGCACAGGGAGACAATTTACCAATTGCCATCAAGGACAAAACAGATGACTTAGGGAAACTGATTCATTTAATTGCAAGTAATTGTAACAGAAAACGATAGTGAAAAAAACCCTAAATTAAAAACACTTTCTTCCCACTCCTCCCTTCCTTCCAGCCTCAACTTCACTCCTGACTCTTCTATCCCCTCCCCTCAGCAGCACTGGGGGATGGGGAGCGGGTGTTGCAATCAGTTCCTAACGTGTGTCTATGACTCTTCCCCCTCACACTCAGACTGCAGTTCTTCAACTACTGCTCTGGAATGGTTCTTTTCCATGGGGTACAATCCTTCAGAACAGACTGTTATGGTGCAGGATCCTGCAGGGACTGCAGGTGGATATCTGCTCCACTTTGGACCTCCATGAGCTTTAGGGGGACAGCCTTGCTCACAATGGTCTGCACCCCAGACTGCAAGGAAATCTCTACACTTGCTCCTTCTTCTTCACTGACCTTGGTGTCTGTAGCGCTGCTTCTCTCACATATTCCCACTCCTCTCTCCCAGCTGATTTTGTACAATGTTTTTTACACTATCTTAACTATATTATCGCAGAAATGCTACCAATGTTGCTGAGAGACTGTTTTGGCCAGCAGTACATCCTTCTATGAGCCAGCTGGAATTGATTCTGACCAACATGTGGGCAACTTCTGGCATCTTCTCACAGAAGCCCTACCTTCCACCCCCAGAGTTATCAAAATCTTGGCACATAAACTCAATACAGTACTTAAATCAAAGAGTATTTTTCTTGTGTTTTAATTTTTCTGATATATTTATAATAAAAGTAATTATTTTTTGCCATTTTCACTTTAGATTGAGTCTTGATTAGGAAGAAAATGTTAAAATATCTTTGCATTATAATATTTGCCACTTGTATCTGAATGATAAAGGCATAATAATTTTGTGGAAAAGACTGGGTTTTGGTTTAATTTTGAAAAAAAACAACACTGCAAATATAAATGAAATAGAAAGTGTAGGAAGTAAATATTCAGCTGAACATCAAATCTAACTAACCATATATGCAGGAAGACTGAAATAGATACTCTGCAAACTTGTTAATTCCTAATTTGACTACAAATTGTCAGTGTTCAGGGGAAAGGGAAAATTGAAAGAAAACAGAAAATTGGGTCTGCAGTCTAGAAGTTTAACAATTCAATCATAAAGGTTAAAGGACGGTAAACTGAACCAGTGGTAAATAAACAGGGAAAAGCAAAAGCAAGCCGGAACCATATATTTTTCTATAAAACGTTGCCCGACCTTGCAATTGTGAATCATTTAATTATAACATACTACAGTATGGAGATCCCTATAGAATACTTTGAGAAACAAGAAACCCAAATTTTAACATAGCACATTGTCCGTCATTTTCTGTTTAAAGGTGCATATTGGCTTTCCAGTTACCTATGTCTGAATTCCAAGTGGAAATTCTTTATTACTACTGCTTAACAAAAATGTGTTTCTATAGCAGAGCTTTACACTAACAGCCATTAATCCGGTGATATTTAATGTCTTGAAAGGATTACAATACTTTAGAGAATCAGAATTAAGAGAGGATTTCTCATTTAATGATCTGGTTCTGGATAATTCAGAAGGAGAATACTCCTATGCTTCTATTCTGATTTAGTGATTTCTTTAACATTCAGGCAATACTTACCCGAGGCTTGATATAAAACCTAGATCAGGTCTAACTTTGTCTACTCATCTCCCTGCCCTCCTTCACTTCCCAATAGAATTTTTGTTTTAGAGTAGTGCATTTCTTGCTGATATAAAGAAAGGTATGCAAAGTTGTTTGCTATCTGATAGGCAGCAAATAAGTGCAAGGAATATAAAATCAGTGCCTCTTACTTGTAAAACAAAGTTTAAGAAATAATAGAGCAGGCAAATATTTTACCTGCTATAAAAAATTATATACCACAAAGAAGCATAGACAAACTTAATCCCTTAGTACCAAGAGCCCTATGAAAAATTATCGATTTTCTTCACTTCTAAAAGTTATTCATTTTGTTACTAATTATACCAGACACCACAGAGCAGGCAATATAACACATAGAGACAATGTATGCAAACCTATTTTTTTAAAATATACTGCTTCAATGCCATTTTTTTAGAATAAAGCATGCATTTTAGCCTTATTCTTTTATTTCTTGTGACTTTTGCAAGAGTGGTTCAGGAGTTGAATTTCTGTTCCTCATATACATCTTAAATTCCATTCAAGCAATGCCAAACCCTTACACAAACAGCAAAACAGGTTGCATTAGCCCCTTTCTTGCGCAAATGTGAAGAGAATCTGCATCTGAAGAAGAAACTGATGGAAAGACTGATGGAAGAGTCCCTCTCAGAATGCTCTTCCATCAGAGTCTGGTGGTGAAATTTATGATCAATAACACCTCTAGCTCCTTTCACGGACCTGCAAATCAGGCAGGTTGTATTCACTTGAATTGCCGTTCATGTCAGCACATTTTAGCTTCTGTACAACAGGAAGCAGTTCAACTTCAACTCTGACGCAAGTTACAGGAAAAAAAAGTCCATCCAGAGATTTTTTGTTCATTAGTTTTTTTTATTGTGTCCATGTTTCCATTTCCTAGAATGCTCAATATCTTTCAGATATCCCCAGAAACAAATAACTTTGATGTGAAGAACCTGCTGTTAATATGATATTGCCTATTACATTAGCTATGAAGATGAGACAATTTTCACAGAAATATGTTGTACTATAAATACTGGTGTAGTTGGCAGATATCAACAGGTATCATAAAATGTGATTTATTATGTTTAAAACTATTTCAGTAGTTTTACCCAGGAAATAAGCTAGGAGATGCATGCTAAGAGCTTGTTTAGGTAGATGATTTTTATAGCATGGTAGTATGCTGCCAAAATGACCAGCATCAGCAGTCTTACTCTTTTCTTGCCCTAAATTAGAACACTTTTGAAGCCATATTAATTAAGCCAGACTATCCTTAGAATTATAAACATTTAGCTTTAAATTCAGTCTCTGATTTACAGAGAAACAACTCCTTCAAATATGAAAATTTACAGTTCTATAGCCACAGTTTTGAGAGACACTGAGCGTGCCAGACACCAAGCTATGTGTTCCAGAATTTTTGTATTTCAGAAGCACAGGAACAGCTTCAAGCAGTTTAAGGTATTTTTATGGTAGTTTTATCAAAGTTATTTCTTAGTCTCTGAATTACCCAGAACACCAAATTAAAAACGTTTCCATTGTACCTTCATATAATTAGAAGAATTTAATTTATTCCTTTGAGTTGACCTTACCTGTCATACCTCATGATAAAATTGAAACATTTAATCTTCATTTGGCATATAAGCATCACCCTTTACTTAGGGGGGGAAAAAAAAGATGAAAAGCCCTAATATTAGCTAGGTTAGCTATATGAGAAATACCAATCCAATTTAGCAACTTGAAACAGCTGCTGTCTCAAAGAAATGTTTGTTTCTCTCATTCATTTCTTTGTCTCTCAGTCTCATATCTCTAAACTTCAAAGAGAAAATTTAAAAATAGACTAAAATTTAGAGACTTCTGATAAATCTTTTTTTTCCTTTCTAATTAAGATCTCCCCCTTTTTTCAGTTTTAGAAAGGAAATCACTGATGATAGTCAAAACAGGTGCCGAAACCCAGTTCAAGTTATAGGCTAATAAATATTTGTATCACACCAGAAGCTTATTTGAGTCTCGGTAATAAGATTGTAGTTTAAGGAAGGTGAGGTCAGGAAACTGAACTGGTAAAATGGAACACTCATGTAGAACAGAAAGATGACACAGATATTGACTATTCTTTCTCTTCCTTTCCTCCTGCCTTTCTTCCTGCCTTCCTTCCTTTTCCTTTCGTTCCTTCCTTTTCCTTTCTCTTTCTTTCTTTCCTTTCTTTTTCTTTCTTTCTTTCTTTCTTTCTTTCTTTCTTTCTTTCTTTCTTTCTTTCTTTCTTTCTTTCTTTCTTTCTTTCTTTCTTTCTTTCTTTCTTTCTTTCTTTCTTTTTCTTTTTCTTTCTTTCTCTTTCTTTTTCTTTTTCTTTCTTATCTTTTTCTTTCCTTTCTCTTTCTTTTTTCTCTTCTTTTTTTTTTTTAAATTTCTCTTTTATAAATATGATCAGACTTTGCAGGTCAAGTCAAGCATTTTTTAATCTAAACATCAATGAGAGGAGCCAGAGGACTTCGTAATTCTGTGCAGTAATGCAATATCTGTAGTAAACTTATTAAACACATAATATTTTAAAGCATAAAACATAAATGGTTTCAACAAATTGATGTAATTAGCTGCAATAAGGATGCAATGGGATTACAAGCTATGACTCTAAAAAATCTTTATGTCCTGATTACTGGAACAGTATGACAAAATAGTCAATTTTATTCTATGGTTTTAGTTAAATGTTTGTTCCTACTCATGTCAAACAGTATATAGGGCTATAGCTAGACTGATCTTTAGTCTGGCACAGCACAGTCATAAAAATATTTTTATGCTTACTCACAATCCTCATCATACCCCATATAACTAAACCATAAAAGAAAAAAAATAGCAAAATCTAAGAAGCTTGTCTTATGGAAGAATGATGTATGACTAAAGCAAAAGCTACCTCAGGGAAATTATGTGGGACTAGTAAAAGGTTTGTTTGTCTAAGTAGGAATACAGGCATTTGAATAAAGATTTGTCTCTAGGACAGTGAAACTGGACCTGGGTAACTGACAGCATCACTGATGCATCCACAAGGACCTCATGGGGTGAGAACGTTATTATAAAGATTTATAAACCTATAATCCCTAAGAAAATGTACTATCTTCATGGGCAGATCATTTATTCTTTGAAGATATTGAAAGCAGTAGGATTTGGTGCAACTGGCCAATAATGTGTAAAAAGTAACTTGGGACCAGGAGCTGTCCTCCGTGATGAAGACAGCTCC
The DNA here is from genome assembly GCF_047495875.1 of Pithys albifrons albifrons. Classification (NCBI taxonomy): domain Eukaryota; kingdom Metazoa; phylum Chordata; class Aves; order Passeriformes; family Thamnophilidae; genus Pithys; species Pithys albifrons. The sequence continues at coordinate 85,659,238 of NC_092461.1, forward strand.
AATGAACTCCCCACAGGACACTTCTGAGCCCCTCAGCCAAGATGGTGATGCCCCTGGGAAAACATATTTAAGAAATGGCAAAATGCTGCACAACAGGGAGCAATAAGGTAAAAAGGTGATAAATAAACCTGCAGTCATCAAAGTGAGAGAAGAAGGGAAAGTACATATTCCAGGCACCAGAACAAAGACTCGCCAGCAGCCGCTGGAGACATCACATAGAATCAGATATCTACACTGCAGTTTGTAGAGAAATCCAAGCTGGAGAAGGCTTATCCTGAAGGACTGCAGTCCTTGGATGGGATCCCCTATTGAGCACAGGAGAACTAACAGGAAGAAGGAGCTGATACAGGCTGTCCTCAACACACATTCTCCATGTTCCTGTACTAGTCAAGGTGTAGGAGGCAGAGAAGGTGGGAATGGAGGTGTTAAGTTAGCCTGGAAAGTAAAAGGGACACAAGAGAGTGTTGGTTTGATTTTCGTATTTGTTTCTCACAATTCCAATATATTTTGACTGATAAAAAACAAATTAATTTTCCCCAAGCTGAGTCAGTTTGTTATAGGTAAAATTGACCAAATTATTGAGGCCAACATTTAAAACTTAGTTTTTAGTGATTTATTGCAGCAATAATAGACAAATAATTCACCGCAGCAACTATTAGACAAATAAGCAAACAGGACATCCTAGGAAATGCCCTGGGCGACCAGCTTAGGAGCCTAGTGCTCCCAGCTGGCTCGCAAAGGATACAAGTTATAGGCTTAGTTTTTATAGACTATGATGGTTCCTCTTTTTAGCTTAGGTTTTTCCATTATTGATAATGTCTTAGTCTGTATTTTTAATTAGTCCCTCCCAGCCTTGGCTTGTGATGGCTCCTGATCGTCATCTCATCGGGCTCGTGATAGCTTGTGATGTTCGTAGGCTTGGCTGTTGCTGGGGGGCTACTTTCTTTTGATTGGACATAGAGTGGTCTTAGGGTGGCCTTCAGGCTCTTCTTCTCATGCGCAGTTCACATGTATTATGTGCCTATACCAAGCATTACACAATATGCTAAAAACAGTCCATTCTGCAGTTTAAGCTTTGCAAGCTCCTCAAAGTGGCGAGCACAGTCACAATGACATGACAAACTTTGCCTTATTAAAACTAATACAAAAACTTTATATCAAATCATTAACTCAATTTAACAAGGAAATTTTATATTGATCACTTATCTATTACAAGTTTTTCATGTGAAGGCAATTGGCAAGCGATCTGCTTCTCTTTACCTTCAACCATCAGCTTTTTCATCCCATTTTCTCCTCCTATGCTGTTGAGAAGGGGGAGTGAGAGAGTGAGTTTTGTCGGACTCAGCCCTCAGGGCTCACAACACCCCTTCCCTGCCCTGCTGCTCTCCCATCCCTGCCTTCCTAACCCTGTCCCCTAATGTGCTGTCCAATCCCCTCCAAACCCTACCCCTATCAGGACCCTTATAATCCAGACCCCAGCCGGAAATAAAGCGTTTCTGATATGTTCTCCAATTCTCTGTGTGTCTGAATTATCTCGGGAGCCATCCCCATCTCAGTCCCGAGACATGTTGCCCAACGTCGAGCTTGGACCAAGCATTCTTCTATGAGGAACACTTTTCCAAGATCCAGAGGCTTGGACGACGGAGCGGAGCTGCTCTGCATACCCACCAGACCTCTCTTATCCAGCGGCGGTTTGCAAGAATAGACCCACAGCTCAGGCGGGTCTGCGGTCAGAGGAACAACCCTATCCCCTCTCCACCCTGAAATTTTTGAAATGGGTTCCCATTTTTCTAAGGCAGAGGCAGAAGGCTACAGCAGGTTTAAAAACATCATCATCAGCTGTGGTCACCCTCTCAAAAAAGCCTCGTTAAAACCCTTAGCTAAGTGGATTGCAAAAACCAGCTATGCCTTGCCACGAAAGATCAGTCTCTCTGACTGGGACAAACTTGGCTTTCAGCTCTGGGAATTGTCTCAGGCAGGTTGCTGAAGTCACTTTAGCTTGGACAGCTATTTTAACAATCTTGCATGAAGAACAAAAGGAAGGGAAAGATACTAAACGCGGTCACTGCTCGGAATCCCCCTTGGGAGAAAGCAAAGCGAGAGAAAACATCCCTTCTCCATCACCCCATGTAGCCCGAGCCAGCACAAGCTCCCAGGAAGGATTTTCCCACCGAAACTCACAAAGCCAACATGACCGTTGTTCTTGCCAAAATGACTCCCTTCCCCCACGGCTCGTGGCATGCGGGAGCCGCAGTACCAATGGTGACCCTCAAGAAGGCGTCGCGCGTCCATCTTCGCGGTGAGCCGGAAACCCCCGACTCCAGGAATCCAAAGCAGTGCTGCACCTCCCAGTCCTTTCACCGCCCCTGTGGCATGGCAGAGCCGAGCCAGGACCCCCCACCCCAGCGCCCATGCGGCCGCTCGGATTCCCCGTCCCCCCTCTGGAAGGACAGATCCTCTGACAGCAACTCGGACTATGGCGACAGGATTCCTTCCTCTTCTGGGGAGGACAGTCCTCACTCCCAGAGACGCAGCAGCCTGGATTTGACCCCTCTACCGTGGCGCGCGGGGACTGCAGACCCATGCGGCAGCCCGGCAGCGCTCGGCCCCGGGGAGGCACGGCAGCCCCACTCCCCGGGGCGCCTCCAAGCCGTGCCACTCCCCTGTGCTGAGCCGCAGCTGACCCAGGAGCGACCTGATCCGTGCCGCAGCGCCCCAGGAAGGCGCAGTGCCCCCGATCCCCATGCCCCCCCCCACACTCCCCGAGCCCCAGCGCTGCCACTCCAGGGACGGCCCAAACCCTGCGCCTCCTCCCCCCCCCGCCCCCTCCCCCTCCAGGGCTGGCCCCTCCTTAGAAAACATCTTAAACCACTGGAAACAGCAAGTTGAGAGCTGGCTGCAAAGTTACTGCTACAACACCTTGTGAAAAAAGGCTTCATGTTTCCACTGCAAAGAAGCTGGCCATTTAAAGATAGATTGCCCAGATCTTAAAAAGAAAACACCTTTGACACCACCTGGCCCGTGCCCAAAATGCCGCAAAGTTTCCACTGGTCACACAGTTGCCAGCCTTTATTTGATAAAGAGGGAAAGCCTCTATCTCCCAGAGCTGCTGTCAGTGGGCTTCTGCCTCTGGATTCCTCAGTTACAGCCCAGCACCTACATAAGAACAAAAAGACACCGGCAGCAAACCATCTATGCCAGATTAATTGCAAAAAGAACTTAAACCGTTTCTTTGTTTTCCCTGGTACTATGTTTGTTGTGTGTGTGTTATTATTTATTTTAACCACTGTTGTTTTAAGTATGTTTTTCAGTTTGGACTTTCAAAATGAGAGCCTCATCTTCCTGCTCTGCCTTCTCCTGCACCAGATGTTAAAAGATTTTTCCCCCCTTTTTAAAAAAAAAAAAAAAGTGTTATTTTATTCTTTATAGTCTGACACCTTCACATAGAAAACAGAAAAGGGGGAGATGTTGGACTCAGCCCCCAGGGCTCACAACACCCCTTCCCTGCCCTGCTGCTCTCCCATCCCTGCCTTCCTAACCCTGTCCCCTAATCTGCTGTCCAATCCCCTCCAAACCCTACCCCTATCAGGACCCTTATAATCCAGACCCCAGCCGGAAATAAAGCGTTTCTGATATGTTCTCCAATTCTCTGTGTGTCTGAATTATCTTGGGAGCTGTCCCCATCTCATTCCCGAGAGGCTTTGACCTTCAGTCAACCCACCACAAGCAGGAGTTCACAGCACTTAAGTAATTACCAGAGCAGAGGAGGGCACACAATGCTAGGCAGATGTCTACGCTGGGAGCTGCCCACCTCTAACTGAGACCAGTGGAAACTTCAAGCTGCTTTTCCACCTCTATTCCAGCATTTAGTCACAGTAGGTAATGGAAACTATTGCATTTATGCTATGCTATTAGACTTTAGCAAAACATGGAACATCACTCCATCTGCACAAGAAGATAAAACAAGTAATTGCCAGCTAAAAGACAAACTCGGTGATTTCCTGATTTGTGACTGTTCTTCTAAGTGCTTGGGCAGAATGTCACCTGGCCAAAGTGAAGACCTCAGACTGGTCACAAATGTGCTATATGTGACACATATGATCCTGTTTTCAAAGATAAAACCTTTTGTGCATAAACAAACTGCTTGGCCACATGTTTTCTGTTAAGATTTTCCAATTTTTCAGTCAGCTGCTGAAAGGCCCTGTTTACCATGTGCACACTCCTATCTTTTCCCTTGCAAGCTTGAGCCCACAGAATGAATTGGCTGATACACTCATTTGATAGAAAATTAATCCCCTTTTCCCTCCCACATGCTGAGAAGTGTAGTTTCTGTCATCGGTGAGCTGAAGCAAGTCATCCCTCAGGGAAACAGCATAATGATGGATGATACAGGGAAAGAGGAGCTAAAAAGAGGTATGAAAGGAAAATGCACTGTGGTAAATGTCTGAAGAAATGCTTGGTGAACTTATAGTCGAATATTTAGTGGTGTGGTTTTGGTTTTGTTTTTTTTTTTAAATCAAGACCTTCTAAATTAGTATCTACTTGATATTGCTATATTTTTTCACATGCATTTGGAATGGAGATGTATGTGTAGGTGACATAAAAAGCAAACATCATTTGCTGCCTGAGGGTAAGCAGTGAAACCACATTTGTCTTTTCCTGCATTTACGCTTAGAATCACTTGGTTTATCAACACATCTTTCAGACCAAGTATTAATTTCACAGACAGACTTTTACATATCCAGTCTGTAACAGGTAGTAACTGGCAACAAACACCATGTGGGATCCAGTCTCACTGTTAAAAATATGTTTGGATCAATGGTTCCAGATTCTTTGCTACTAGTCAATGCTAAATGCTACATGATGAGACCAGTTACAGTTCTTACTTAAAAGGTAGTAAATGAGAGGAAATACGTCCTATCTGCACTCTTTCTTGAAGAGTTTGTCCTAGTTCAGCAGGTGGGACCAGTTATCACTGTGTGGGGGATGATCAAAGCTGTGTATTCTACTCCCTCTATTCATTTCCCAAGAACAATGGACCATTTGCAGCAGCTGCCCAGGAAGTCATTAGCACCTTCACACCCAGCCTGGGGGGCCGTGGCTGGTAATGGACTATCAACAGTTCAGGGATACCCCATGACTCCCAGAGTTAATCACCCATTGTGTGAATCCACTCTTGTGGGAATGGGAGTGACAAGGACGTGATGAAACCTTTCCTGTAGGCAGTGTAAGGATCCTCTCCTTGTTCTTTGTCCAACAGCACTGGGGAGAGGGGGAGGGAGTGGGGGAGGTAGCAACTCCTCCGCAGGTAGCATCGGCCCTCAAGGAGTCTGTGGCAAATGCACGTAGTGGCGACTGCTCTCTCTCCAAAGAACAGGATGAATGGAGCTGGGGGGCCGAGCTAAGGGAGCTCCCTCCATGTGCTTCCACCATCCTGGCAAACATTGGCTGGAATCCACATAGTAGAGAAGTGTCGAAAAAAATTGTGAAAGCCTCTCTCCCAGAACCCCATCATGCTCAATCCTCCCCAGCCATTAAGTTGGAATGCAAATCTATCAGCCACTCCTTTGTTAGCTGTAGCTGGTTCTAGGAGCAGGTAGTGGGGGCTGGGCTTTCTGCTCCCAAACCTCTGTGTTGGTAAGGGAGAGAAAAGAATTCCATGAAAGATTTTGAAACTATAATATTGCCTTTATCAGAGAGTTCTGTATAAAAGGCTGGTGATACACCACTCTTTTCATTCCTAGAACTTCATGGAAGAAACATAGAAACCTCAATTTATTTTGATGAGTATTCATTTTAACTTGTGCATCCTTCAGTTAGCCTTTGAGTTTCTCTTAAGGAAGTTAAAAAAAAATCCAGACAGATACCAAAAGGGATTTTTAAAGAAGTCCCCTTGTTTCATCTCTCTCTCTCTTCTGGCTTTGAGTAGTATTAGGTGTACAGATAACACATAAAGCAAAATGACTTTATTAAAAGTGTTTTACATGAATTTAACTTTGGAAATATCCCATTGTCCTTAAGAGGTAGTGAATAACTTAAATAAATGAAAGGTCTAGCATTCACACCCTAAATTAAAAAGTCAAGGTGTCCAGTTTCCATTTAAATAAAGACCACAAAGACCACAAGTTAAACTAACATGTAAATTAAGATTCTTGCAAATTACTAGATATGTTATTTTGAAATATTAGGAAAGCCAACTGTAAATAAGAGCAAAGTTTATTACCAGGAATGGAGGAAAAAAACCCAAAACCTCTACAGAAAGCATGAACAAGAGAATTTGAAGGTGTTGTAAATGGCAATATGCACTTTAATGTTTTTTATATGCAGTTTCTCTGTTCATACTATAGTCTTCCTCTGAAAATACTATCCTGAAAGTTAAAATTAGGGTCCCTGGTTTATAAGCTGGAGTTTTTGCTTACATGTCTGGAAGGGCAATGCCTGTGAAAATACCATTGTTGGAGGAATAAGGTGATCTGGCTTGAATGGCCATCACTACTAAGCAATCTTTTAATGTGGTAGGGGTTTTGTAAGAATCAGGAAATTATTATTTTCCTCAAATGAGTGCAGAATTCATAAATCAAGAGGAAGCTAGAGGAACAGATCAAGTTGCCTGATCTCATGCTGTCAACACCAGATCATCTAACACCATTACATACCTTCATATTTTTGACATACCAGGGAACAGCCTAGCAGGTAGGAGATGTAGCCTTAGAGATAATGTAAAGAAGGAGCTGGATGTTGAAACTCATACATCATACACATATGCTGCACCACATGCTCTTTGGTGTAAAAAAGGAGTAGCAAAAGCACTGAAATTTCTGGGAAATTAGCTTTTTTGGTTTCTTTATATATACTTGGTATAAGAAGTGGAACGTGATGTGCCAAAGCAAATATTTGCTCTTCTCTTCATGTCCCTCGCTTTTTCATGTATCACTAGAAAACTTGAGTATGAATTTGTTTCACTAAATTGTAAGTGGCTTTTGTTGTCAGGGTCTTGAGGGCACCAAGAGGCTCTGCAGTCTTCTCTGTCCTATGCCATGGATGTTCCTGTGCTTTGCTCTCTTATCTTACAGATGCTTGCCTTGCTGATATGACTCGGACCTACTTTGTCACTATGGATTTACATGGGCACCACGGGGCTGATTGCCCAAGCTTGTCTCCTCTCATTAGTTATAAGCTGCACCAATTCTAATATTTTGCCCTAAATATTATCAGAGAATGAATAATCACGACAAATCTAAACACTTTCTGCTCAAAAGCAGTTGCCCTCCTGATCAATGCTGTTAATGACATGCAGAGGTTTCTCCAAGCATCAGTACAGAACAATGCAAAGGCAAACCTAAACTTTTTATGACTTTTTTTTTTTTTCAGTTTTTCTTGAAAACAAATGTATTTGTAAGGATTGTGATTTGAGGAGTGAGATTGTGGATAAAGCAGAGGATTTTCAGCTTTTGCTTCTGTTTCGTGCTAGCAGTTTGAGAAGGAAGTGGCTCAAAATAGTTCTGCCACACTGGCAGTGATGCGTGAACACTGAATAGAGTATTCTTTTTGACTATATTGTAGTGCTCTCTAGTATATGAAAAAGATTTTTGATTTAAAAGGCTAGGAATTCTTTAAAGTTTAAACGCTTGTGAGCTGAACAGGTCTTGAATGCTTTTGGAGAAATAGAATGTCCACATGACATGTTTTCATGATGACACGCAAGACAACCAAAATAAATGAGGCTGGTGGGGCACAAACAACAACCTGCTCCTGTTCAGAGAATTTAGGCTAGCTAACATATTTTTCAAATCCAAAATACATGCCATGTAGCCACCATAAGACCTAAATTGCAGAAGTATTCCTGTCCGCAAGTAATTTGCTCAGCTGCTTGGCTAATGTGCTTTTATAGCTCTGACTGACATTTCACACTTTGGGTTGTGCATCACAAAGAAATGCATATTCAGGGATAGGCACTGGGTGGTGTCGAAGAGCTAGTTAGTAGAAAAGCATATTTGTGCAGATCTTGAATTCACGGACATTTACCTTTTGTTGCAGCCATTGTAACAAGAGCCATTCTTCACAAAAATTCATCAGGTTCTCTAGACTTAATCAGGTACACTGATTTTGTTTTCCTATTTGTAAATACATACTGAGATGAAGTCCTGAGTTATACTTCTTTGGAGTTACAAATATGCTCCTATAAGTAAAACAGCCTTTTCATATTGCTTTATCACTGAAGAGTTTCTATAATCTGACCTTGTAATATTTGAAATAAACATTTTTCCAAAGTAGTGGAGTTAATCATAGCCTATGTTTGGCACAGACAACAGAAGGATTCTGTTTTGTTCTTTTTGTTCTGAGTGTATTTTAAATAACACCAGTGTAAGTGAATATGAAAGAGAAATCATGTGTTATTGCATCATCACATCAAACTATTTTAGCTATGCTAATTGTGCAGCTAGCTTTTCAAATATTAAATATACACATAATGATAAAATATAATCTATTCAATGTTGTGTTATTTAAAATCACTCTGCTAAGAAGTTGAACAGATGCTGCAAATAACCAGTGATCTCACTAAATTAATGACAGTATTCTGCTTTAAAATGATTCATTATTCAACAACAGGGTTTGTAGATATTTACTCACCATCTTCAGTCTTAACTAAATTAGTCTGAAAATTATGCACAGCTATACTAACAATAAACAGCTATTATGTGTACAGAAAAGAAAGAAAAGAATACTTATCAATCTCTACCAGATTTCCAGGGCAGTAATACTGTCTTTCTTTGTCTGAGGGTGAAATAGTTTTCAGCATCTTAATTTTATTTCTATTTCTAAGGGTAAGTGTTCTTTAGTATATTTGATGCCTTAGTTCTTTATATATTTGTATATATAATTTTTTATATATGTATGTATTTGTATATTTGTAGATTTTTATATAGCTGTTCTAAGTTTCTTACATTTAGCAACTAGCAGTTTCCACCACTATGCTACATTCCTGAATTTCCGTGTTAAGGGCAAGATAGTGGCCAGAACATTTTGCTTGGGACTAATGTACTAAGACTAGAATAATAAGATACCATTTTAGTCAAAACAAGATAGATGACCCAGGGACCATGGAGAAGCTCCAGCCAGGGAAAGTGGTGTGTAGATGATGATGATGGATGAAGTAAGGGGCCGTGAGACCTCCAACTCAATTCCAAGGAGGTGTGCCAAGGAGCATATCTGAAGGAAGTTCTGGGGGTGGCACCAAGGTGGTTCGAAGGTGGACAGTTCCTGGGTTGGATGTAGCCTTTAGCTATGATAATTAAGTAGCGTTATAAATTAGTTAGTATCCCTATACTGGAGCGTGTTTCTATAAACTTTACAAATCTGAAAAGCTTTTCAGTAAAGAGCTATTCTCTACCTCACCCAGATAATATTGCCTTGAAAAGTTTTTTTCCATGATTTTAGGCAACATATTGATCTCAAAGTTGTTGGAGTTTAATTTCCATTAACTGTTCAAAGCAAGATTTCTCAAAATGTATTAGGATTTCTAAGACTTAGAAATCTGTCAAAAAATGTTATTACAGAATCAGCCTCTCCATAGATATCAAATAGCCCCATTTTTAGCTACAATAACTTTGTTTAGCTGTCATATGTGTCATGGGTAGGGCAAGTGCTGCCTAGTTTCCAAACAAAGAGGATGTATTGAAAGGATTAAAAAACTATATGATGCTTTTCAAAATGATACTCTGAAGATCTCACAACTTTTTAAAAGTTTGGAGTGAATATTATCTGAACTAGTTACTTATCCATTATTTAGATCTATAATATGATTGCAACATTAAAATTATTGACTTCTGCACTTGCTTTGCATCACAGCCACTACTGCTTAGACTCACCTTCACAAGGAGAACTGAGACTTGGCCCAAGGAAAATACTTTAACATAAAACTGACCATAGAGTAGTGTGGAGCTGCAGCAGTAGCACTCTATCTGTGCATTCATATCTTAGCAGAAGCCCATGAATTGCTCAGAATTATCATAATATTGACACAGACACTGCTCCAAAGATGCAAGCCTGAAAGAGTCGGAAGGAGTGCAATGAAACCAAAAGTGGTGAACGGTGTAATAAGTAAATAAAGAACTAAACATCCCAGTCTTACCAAACCATGAAACATACCTGGCAAACCAGAAAAATATGACTTCAGAAAAAAGTTTATATTTAACTGTTGATACTTATTCCATTTGTTCTATTTATAGTTTTTTTAATTCTCTCCACCACCTAATAACATGCCTGTTAATACACAGAGTATAAACTACAGTACTTTGTGGTAATTGGTTAATCAATGAAAAAAATCTCATTTATACCCATACTCCTGTGGTCTAGGAAGGTCATTTTAATATTCTGCAAATACCTTCAAGTAAACCCCAGGGACAAATTAAGTAAAAAGTCCTATAAGTGGCTATTTTCTATAGCCTATATAATGTTTATAGTATGCTGCTAAATACTGTAGATCGGTTTCATTGAGTCTTTTGAGTATAAGAAGCATAAATCTGACATATACCACCATATGGTTTCTATATATGGACAGGCTGGAAACTGTAATTTTTCTCTTAGCTGTGTGTTTATCTGTGTGATCAAAATTAACTCATTTGCACTGAGTATCTGTGTATATACACATGTAAATGACTATAAGCATAACCCCTTCTGTGTTTAACTACTGGTTGGGCAGAATGAAGTCTATTTCTATAGTTTAAAAATCTTTCATGGAATTTGGGGGTGGGTTTCTTTTTTTGTTGTTGTTTGTTTGTTTGTGGGTTTTTTGTTTGTTTTTATTTTTGGTGGGGTTTGGTGTTTTGTTTGTTTGTTTGGTTTTTGTTTGGTTTGGGTTTTTTTGTCCCTTGCCAACACGGGAGTCTGGGGGGTTGGAAGCCAGAACGAGAATGCTTGCTGAGTCACAGCTCCCTCACTACCTGCTCCAGGAGCCACCTAACTGTCTAAAGCCTAGACAAAGGAATGGCTGATAGTTTTGCATTCCAAAATTATGGCTGGGGAGAGAACTGGAAGGTGTTTTCTTCCTTTGAAGACTTCACCTCTTTTATTTTGTCCCTGGCTTGGGAGGTGGTCAGAGAAAGGTTTACCTGGGTTTATTTTCTTTTTCTTGCCAGTGCGCTACACCTTTGTTTTCTGTCTGCTTGGGTGTCCAGCTGCCGGTTGCTGGGCTAGTGGCAGCACAGGGACGGGACTCCGGTCTCGCCCCACCCGCATCTGCTGTGCTGTTCTCCTGAGAGGACATCCATCACTGCCTGATTTCCCTCCGGGCTCATCGAGGGGCAAACACCATCTGCAGTGGAGTTTCTAAGCCCCCACAATGCTTTCGGACAAAAGACAGTGAGAAGGTCCTTGCACTGCCCACAGGAAAGTTTCCAGCCCATACCTGTTGCTGCCATTCACCTGGTGAGCTCTGGGATCGGCACCGCTCCCTTGGCCGCGCCTTTGCCTCGCTGGGGCCCGACAGCGCCCCCTGCTGTCTGCAAATACAACTGCGCCTAAAGGGCAGAGACTGGACTGGATTTGTTTCAGAGTTTTGGTTACGATGTTGCTGTTTGTTCTGTTCTGTCTTTGGTTATATATATAGCAGACATGTTTGTCTTGTTAAATGCAGACACCTATATGTACATCATGATCCATAGCAGAATGCACAAGAAATATTTATGTCAAGCAAGTTGTAAACATATTGTGCTATAGTGCTGTTATTTTTTTCTTGGTCTTTAATGTTGACAACTAACAGAAAACATAATATTCTTCTAATTCAATTACTATGATTAAATTGACCACATATATATACACATACAACTTTTAAGATAGTGGGCTAAAGTCGCTTTGCTTTTTTCATAATTGAATCTTTTGCTCTGATTTGATTCATTTCATCTGCTAAAAAGCTCTCAAAGTTAGTAAAATTATAAACAAAAATCACATAAATCTTGCAGCTGGAAAAATCAGAACCAATAGTATTTGTAATCTAGGAGTTCATAACTCACAAAACAATTCTATGGCATCAGGACTGTCTGTTTTGGCAAATCATATTGAGATTCACATGCATGCACACTGAAGAACTATCTCTCTTTCATCTTATTTAGAACACAGTTAGACAACTATTGTAAACAAGCAAGCACTCCTCTTCCCTTTTCTCAATAAAGGACACACTGACATTCAGTACAACAAAAATTGAGATAATTTCATTCCAAATTTGTGTTGCATAGCATTCTACATACACAATTTTATTTTGCTATCTCCTTGGATAATACTTTTGCATACTCTCTTCATACATGCCATAAAAAATCTCACATGCCATAAAAAATCACTTTGGTCAAGATAAAAATACCAGATCTTTAAATGATAAGCAACTAACACTTGTCTTAGATCTTTCAACCAAAGTTAATGAAAAAGAGCATTTTAGACTTATCAGTAACACTCAAATGTATTAGAATATAAACATAACTAGACAAAAGAAATTTCATGTGATAAATTAGGTAAATGTTTATGTTTTTTTAAGTCGCTGATCAACACATATGATGCCTTCATATGTCATTAAGCCTTCATATGGTATTGGTGAAATAAATAGTTTGATTTTTAGCAGAAACATTAGTATGTGAAATCTTCTGTATAACATCTTTTCAGTAAAAAAATGTACAGAACCGAAAATAGAGGACAGTATAATTGTAGATATATGGGGCTAGTAATTATCTGCATATATATATATATATATATGCACATATATAAGCTTAACAGTGATAAAAATCCAACTGTGTGAAGTGCTTTTTTCGTGGAAATATATGATGATAGGTAACAGTAGGTTTAATAAAATCTACTTCTTTTACCGCATGTATTACTTAATAATGCAGCATAAGATGAGTTTCCAACAAAGGTATACAATTTATGACCTTGAGAAATGTTCCATTAATTCTACTGTTTCAAATATTTTATGACAAATAGAAACTTTGAAAGAATTTTTTTTGCCCTTAAGATATGAAAACATTGGAGACCTTTCAAGGCTAAAAGTAAGGAAACGTGCACCAAAACTTCATTGGAAATGTACTTTTGAAGTATGAAGACTGCTGCTAACTGGGAAAAAAAATAATAATAAAAAAATAGGATCTGTGCTAAAATGCACCCTTGACATAGCTCAATTGGAGCTAATGAAGTTGTGCCAAATGGACTGTGTTGTGTTTCTGAAATTACACACCTGCTTCAAATGCATAAACAATAGAGAAACAGTCAACATGGAAAAAAATGGAGACACATCCAACACCATCACCTCTTCCCTGACAGCTGTGGGGAATTATGCTCACGTTTTTGTAAGATTACTTAAACAAAATTTTTAAAAAGTATATTACAGAACTGTAGATTTTGAGTTATCTGAGTGGCAGCCTAAAGAAACCTGAGGGCAAGAATAATTTGAATGTTCCCCTCTATGAGCCAGCACTTCCCATTTCACTTTATTCAATTTTAAGACAAAGATTTCACTGGCAGCGTGCTGCATTTGTCCAGTTTTGCTTAAAGTCTCCATCTAGCAAGGATTTAAAACCACTTATTACACCTGCACATCCCATTCATTTGCAATGTTTAATTCATCTGCTTAGTAAACATGCATAGACTGGAGATTAATTTTTTCCAGAACATGTGAAGTTAATACTTAAGGACAGTTTTAAAGGCAATTTAAGGGTGTAATATTGGATGCTGCTTGTAGGTACATACTGTCTGTTTTATCATCACTACTACTTTAACCAAATGTACTTTTGGTCACTCAGTTGCAATTGGTTTTAATCCTTATTGGTTTGTTTCCAATGTATTGTATTTTTTTTAATCTCACAGCATAGATACCATTGATTGGATAGAGCAATACAATGAAATACACACAACAATGTAGTCTATATCAATATCTTAGGTAACAATAATACAAGTCTAATAGGTTACTTGCAGTATCAATTTTTCTTGATGGCTAAGTAAATCATGTGCAATTCTAAAATGAAATGTCATGGCTGATAGATTTCTAACAAGTGTTAGGGCAGAGCGATGTGCCAGTGATTAACAGTGGCAATAGTTTTGAGCAGCCTGAATAATATTTTCCCTAGCAAAGCTGGAGTAATATGTAAACAGAGTAAAGTCTAGATCTAGACTGCCAGCCTTTCATGTCAACTAATAAAAGCCGTTCTTTTCTAAGAAAAAGCTGATGAAACCTGATGCAATAAGTGATGCATAAGCCAGACAGTCTGGAGAGTACCTGGAGCACGGCCTTGGGGGACACATGCTGCTCTCATAGCAATGAAACACTTGCACAAAGGCCCTCATTTCCAGGCGTGGTCAAAAACACACCACAGGATCACAGACTTTCCTTTCTAAATATACTTCTGTGTTGAAGAGTAAGTCTACTGGAGCAATTCACTGAAATCCATTCTGCAGGATACAAAACAAAACAAAACAAAAAAAAAAAGAAAAGCAAGAACAAAACAATCTTCACTTATTGTTCCATGGGAGGCTAGGCTTAGAGATTGTCATATCCTACAGCCACTGCACAGGTGAGCTGGGCTACTCCATTATGAGGGACAGGCTTGTCCTAGCAAGATCCTTAAGACAAATTTGGCCCATATCTGAATTTGAAATTCTTTGTTCTGCATCTCCCACATAAGCATGGAATTGGGGCTAAAGCAGACTGAAAATCCACAGTGACTGCCATGGAAAAGAACTTTATTCTACTCAGAGCATGAAACTGAATTCACAGTTTTTTTCTGCCAGGCAAAAGCTGATACCATTCAGTAACTGACATGTGTCCTGAAATCTCAACAGAAGAGCAGAGACACTGTATGGCATAATTCATTCCCTGAAGTAAACAGGATTTTAATAAAAGGAGAGGCAAGCCCGTGTAGCTGTACATCAGCAGTTATGGTAAAACACTGGCCAACAGAAGGCTATTTGAGCTTTTTTCACATTTAATTTTGATCCATTTTCTATGGGTAAACACACTCATCTGCTTTCATATGCTTAAATGACAGGAGAAAAATACCAGGAACAGGGACAACCCTTGTAGAATGTATCAAGTTGACATACTGCAAATCAGCAGAGCTAATCTAAAAGAACTCACTTTCAGCTGTTTCAGGGAATCAATTTCCCTACATGTAATAACAAATAGTCACATAATATTTTTTTTTAATTCACTGATAAGTACAAGTAAGTGCGACAGGTGAGCCAGAAATTCAGAGGGTGAATAGAGTACCAGTCCAAGATAATATACCCTGCAGCTTTCAGATACAGAAAAACATGCCTGCATGGTAATTATATTAGCTCTCCAGAGCCTCTAGGGAAGCAAGGAAGGTATGACTACTCACAACGTCCACTCTCTCGTTTATTATTGTTTTGAACAATCTTGGCCCAAAGAAGATATTAACAAACGGTCTGTTATTTGTTTTTTGCTCAATGGACTCCTCTTCAGAAAGATAAGAAAATGAGAAGAAATTTGAGAAGAATCACTTCTCTTATACCAATGTTCCTAGGAGTTAGGGATTGTCGGGGTGTTGGAAAATCTGAGTGTCTTCAGACATAAAATTCAACATAATACTAATCAGCCAGTTGAAAATTTACTAAATATCCCACTTTGATAAATAATCATAGAGTAAGTTAAGTACTTTTTTTTTGCCTGATTTTTTTGTGAGCATGAATATTGTTTACCTTGGTAAGAATTATACTTTTGTAGTCACATTTTAGTCAGGACATATTTTAAATGTGCATGTGCAAGAGCAGGGAATGCATAATAAGCATTGCCCCATCCTTTTAATATATCAGCTCCTGGGAGCAGCTCATTTTACTCTATGATAATTTCCTTTTGCCATGAGACAAAGTCTGTATCTAACAAGTTCCTTGCGCTTGATGATTTTATTTTGGATAACTTTAACAGTGTCTCATGCTTCAGAGATGTGTCTGGCATCTACTGCCCCCTTTGTATTGTGTGTGTCTGTCTCTCATCCAGTTTCAGGCATTGTTACATCCCAAAGCTAAACATGGCAGTGGTGTGACTTTTTATTTCTGTTACCAATTAGTCTGCCATCTCTTTTTTTTTTCCTTCAGTTTGTTTCATTCCTTATGAGCATGAAGCATCTATCCTTGTCAGACAGGATTTTTTACGGGTGGGTCATTACCCATCGAAACTCAACACTTCCTGTCTTTTCAGGTCTTTTTCAAAACTAATTTATTTATCTCAGAATTATTATAAATATCCAGAAGCATAAAGCTTTAGATTTTTTAAAATTCATTTTCATTTTTTTCTTGTGAGTTGAATTTTTTGTTGCTGTTGTTGATTTTGGCTTTAGTTGGTGTTTTGTTTTGTTTTGTTTTGTTTGTTTTAAGATACATTAACACTTGCAATAAAGGAAAAATTAGTCTCAGTAAAATCCATGCAGAAATCTTGTTCTCTGAAACTCATTCCCGTCTTTTAATTGCATATTTTGAGATATCTACAGTAAGCAGGGCTTACTTCATTATTCTTCTAAAAAAGGACACAGAATTACAATGACACACCAACTTTGTACAAGGGGTCAAAATTCATAGACCTTACACTATGCTTTGCACAGTGGGGAAGGATACTGTGTACCAATTAAGAAGGTACAGAAATCAAATATAAAAGCAACCATTATATTGTTCTTTCTTTATAATTACCAAGATCAGTCTATGCTATGAGAGATGTCCTACTGCACAAGAGGAACATAAGTTTCATTCAAAGGAAAACCAAAGGTAAACTTATCACAATGTAGTTCATTCAAATATGAAAGTCATTGATGTAAAAACTAAAAGGAAAGAGAGGAATCTTAGACGCGATACTGCTCTATGCAAAAGAGGAAAAAATGAAGGAGTTGTTAAATTTTTTTTCCTACGCTGAGAAACACAGTAAGTCCAAAAATGTTGACACGTATTCCACTTCTCTGTGTCTCACAATACAAACTGTAAGATCATTAAAAAAAAGGCTCAGTAACCACAATATCAATGTTTCACTGGAGGAGATTTAAGATACTGCAAAGTTGCATATGATCTTCAGTTTCAAAACCACAGACTCTTCACATTTAAAAGGAGTGTAATAAAATGGATATATTCTCATATTGAAAATATACAAGGAAGGGGGTAGAGGAATAATGAACATTTTTCTAGCTGTTTGATCAAAACAACCTTTTTAATGCAAGCTTCAAATATATATAGGCAGAGGGAGCCCATGCTTTACATACAGAATCTTTACAACAGAGTGGACCAATCTTTAGATCTTATACTAGATAATAGAAAAAAAAATGAGCCACACAGACATAATATATGGCTTTCCTAATGAGCCAACAGCTACAAAGAATGTAGTTCATGCAAGAAATGCAATTTCTGAAGAGTAAGTCTCATGCCCATTTAAAACTACTCTAACTGTTTATGTCTGCATGGACAACAATCTTCATGGCGTCTGGTTTTAGCTTAACCTCCAAATTACTGATTTTTTACCCTAACTTCTTCAGTATTATCCTGGCTATCTGGCAGCATTTGGATGTGGGGGTGAGTGTAAGTGCATCCCTTAAGGAAAGCTATTTGGCGGTTCTACCTTAAAGAGAACAGAGCTACTTGGAGTATGTGTGGTGGCTTGTGACCTATGAGAGGCTGTGGTGTATGAATTGGTTAACCAATTATGTGTTGGCATGTTGGATATGAGATATGAGAGTGCTTAAAAGGTGTGGACATTACTGCGTGAGAGAGAGATTTACTAGGATGTGAGAGTGAGTCAGATCTAGATCTACTGATGTAATAGGAACTAACTTCTTCTACTATGAGCTATGAGAACTGTCTGTTAATCTATCTTGAATAAACTCCTTAAGTTGTGAGCCTTCTGATCAAGCCTTCTGATGTCTGCTGTGCTGGAGCTCTTCTGACCGCCAGTCCACAACCCAGCTCGGTATAAGGGGGCTCCCCCTAGATTTGGACATTTCTTAAACTAGCATCTTTAAAAGTTTGGAAAGAGCACTTTATCTGCTTCCACTTAAAATTATCATTTTGAACTAAATATTTCATGTATATTCTTTTTGTTTTTTCCTATAGGTCTGTAAATTTATTGCTGCATTAATTCAGGTTTTTCCTGAGCTGTCATTTAAATCACAATCTAAGAAGAGACAATCTTTTGATGCTTTGCTTTTTTTTTCTAGTCTCCATGTAGAAAACTTTCTTATTACTTATTAATTTATTGATATCTGCACATTAAACATTACAAGAAGTGTATGGATAGAATTTTATTCCTCCACTGCAGAGGTGGCTTTGACCTTCTGCCTGTCAAGAGGTGCTTTTTTTTTTTTTTTAAAATGTAAAGCCTTTAAAGCTTCAGTCACAGTAAACAAACATCTCTTTGCCCTCATTCTGGGAAGTCCTAATGTGGTTTCATTACCACTGTCCACAAATACTTCTCATTACCAGTTAGCAGCAGGAGGAAAATTGATTCCAGACTGTAAACAAGACAATGCTTTACTTTCACTTTTCATATGAAAAAAAATGAAAATTTTAAAGGTATCATTGCTTAACTTGCATCATATTCAAACTGAGATGTTTGTCTTGCTTTTATGTCAGATATCCAGGGACCATTTGGAAGTGTCTTGATGAAATAAATTGTAAGGTTACTAGATAGCTGAGTGCAGGAAACACCAGTTATATCATTATTAGGGCTGCATATTGTTTGTTTGAGTGCATTTTTGTAAATAACATAGTTATTTTCTACCCTTACTAATGCCCTGTTTGTCTTAGCAAAAATTGCCAATGACCATTAATGAAATGTTTTATACCCATAAACAGATATATTAGCAGACCTTGAAGGATATATCACTACCAAAATACATTCCTAAAAAGGCAGGCACCTTAATGTTCAGATAAACAAAAATCACCCTGCTTTTATATAGCCAGTTCAACATGATACTTTCTTATTTAAGAAACAAAATATTTCCAAGGGATACAGAATGAATTTCATACCAATATGTAATGATCTTTTTGTCTTGGGCAAAACTCAGCATAGCCGTTTTAGTGGTATAATATTTCTAGGGCAGAAATTCAATAGTAAGGAAACCAAGTTATTCAGTTATGAAAGCTGTCTGTCTGGAGACATGCTATTAAACAACACTTGAGCTCTTTGTTTACTTTGGTGGTATTTATAGCTATGGCTATGCATTTGTGGCTTGCTCTTGCTAAATATTTCTCAAGTGCAGTTGCTGTAATAGACAGCACAAATCATCATAACTTCGCAGTATTGTTTTTCTAGGAAAGAAAAGGGAGAAGCAATGAAGGACTTTTGTTGACGTTCACTTTGCTTCTACACCTTACTCTTCAGTGTCCTGTTGCTTTATGAATAATGCATTTATATTACTTCTTATAAAGGTGTATGTACTCCCCACTATTATAGTACCTGGACAGTTCATACATAAATGCTTTTATGCTCATAGATCCCTTTGAAATGGAAAATTAAAAAAAAAATGCTGCCATAGAGCTGAGGGGGTCTAGTTTGCAGTGCGGAATCTACTCTATTTTTTTAAAAGCAGCACTACAGATAGCCTAAAACTATCCTATCCAACCTCCTATATTGCAAGTTCACAAAGTAATTCAAGGACTGGCTAAAATGTTCTTCAGGCCATGCAAGAATCTTTATGTTCATACAGGCAACAGGGCAGGGCTGGGCAGAGAAGGCAGGTGAAAAAGCTCTTGCAGAACAAAACATTGCTATTCTGGTCATTCACCCAGACATGTATATAATCCAGCAGATCTGCTGATGATCAAGGACCACCACAAAGGGATCAGTGGCAGACCAGGGAAATAACTGCAGATGTCCCTCATGCAGGCTGACATTAAATCACTCTAACTATTCCAATTTCAAACTGCCAATAGCTACACAGGGAGAGTCTGTGTGGAATTCAAGTTTCCTAAGATTTATACTTGAGCCACTCAGCACTACGATATTTTTATCAAGCTAACAAAAATAATAGAAATATCCACCCATTAAAAAAAATCCAAACAATGAAACAGTATTACATAAAAAATACCCCAAATCAATCCATCAAGTCCCTCTCCCCTCTAAAACTACAAACTTAAAACCATAGGCTACAAAATAACTCATGAGATTTAACGCCAGCTGTCAACTAGGTACAAGGCAGCCACTCACTAACCCCGCCTCACCCCACCTCACTCCCAGTGGGAAAGGGAATCAGAAAGAAAAGGTAAAACTCATGCATTGAGATAAGTACAATGCAATTATGGAAGCAAAATATTACAATAATATTACTAGTTGTAATAATAAAATATTCTAATAATAATTATTATTATGATAAGGAGAGGAAAAGAAAATAAATGAAGCACAAGAGAAGCAAGTGATGCACAACATAATTGCTCACCACCCAGTGACTGATGCCCAGCCTGTCTTGAGCAGTAATCTCCCCCTGCTGGGCAACTCTCCTAGCTACTATACTGGGCATGATGTCCTAGGGGAAGGAATAGCCCTTTGGCCAGTTTGGGTCAGCTGCTTTGGCTATGCTCCCTCCCAGCTTCTTGTGCACCTGCTCACTGTCAGAGTGAGGATGAAACACTAAAATCCTGGATTTAGAGCAAGCACTACTTAGCAACAACCAAAGCGTTATTCTGACACTGAATCCAAAACAGCACTGTACCGCCTGCTAAGAGGAAAATTAATCGGTACCAGCTGAAGCCAGTGCAATAAATTCACTGCTGCACAACATTGAAAACCAGCAAAGAAATTAAGAATTCTGCTCATTTTGTTCAATGGCAGAGAGGGCAGAGGTATTTTAAAGTTCTGGGGCTGCTCCCTGGTGAAATTTCTCTTAGTCTAGAGACTCCATGACTTGCAGGCATCTGAGGTGGACACCTCCAAGGCTGCTCAGCAGCTTGAAGGGATGGATCCCCACAAAATGGAAATCAACAACTTCATAAAGTCTGTGGGTCCAAGAGACTAGATGCCATTGTCTAAATGTAGACTATGCATTTGGTGTAACAAAACAGTGGAAAACACCACAATTTTCCTTTATTTCCCTTAGACTACCCTCCATGAGTATTCAACACAGAGTGGTGTCTCCTAGGGAGAGCATTTAGCTCCTTCTGGACAACCAGATCAGCTGAAAAACAAAGGACCTGAGGAGAAAGAGAGGGAGAGGTCAATATTGGTTCACAAAACTTACTGTACTTAAACTTCCAAGACTAATGCCCAAATGTTATAACACTACAGTAAAACATTGTGGCTTCCTAACAATTTTTTTCTTTTATATTGTTATGATGAAATATGTAAATGTCATCTGCTGTATCCTGGGAGAATTTTGTCCCTATTATTAAATTGTTGATTATTTTTTCTCTCTGAAATCCCAATAAAATACTCTTAAATTAAACATGCCTTCTGTAAAAAGTTGACAATATTACAATCAAAGTAAAATGGTTTATCTAAGGAATATCTGAACACGAGTGATGGTGAAAACAGGCATTGATCATAATTTGAAACATTAAAGCCCTTTTGAGGTTCTAGCTACAAAAGAGCTATCTCAAAAATTTTCAACTAAATTTTTCTTTTCAGCTGGTAGCATGTTCTTCCCTTACCACTTAACTCTCCTGGGTAAGATCCTGGTTGTACACATTGCCAAGCAGGTGTGGCAATGTGGTAAAATGTTATTTAAATCCAGATTTGGTGCATGCTAGGGACTGCTCCTCATATGCTTCAAACAGTCCTTCCAGGTGTAGGAAACTGCTGGCTGGATTTTTGGTTTGTGGCTGTGAAAGGGAAAGACGGGTGGAAAGCATTAGCACCTACAGCCACAGTACACTGTCACCTTTCCTCTCCTCTCTCAGAATGCTGGTCATCAGGGTGTAACTCTCAAGCCTGGGGCTACCTGGCCTCCAGGTCACCACAAAAGGCCAGTGACAGGAAAAGAGCCAAAAGTGCAGAACTGTGGGATTTATGAGATGAGCTATCTCACATTGAGGAGCTCCATGGGACTACTCACCATGTGTCTTTTAATATTCAAAGTGACTAGCATCAAAGAAAGAATATGCAAATAATAAAAAAATATAAATTATTATAATGAAGATATCACTAAATATTATATATAAAAGTATATAAAGTAATAAAAATGCATTTATCTAAATATGTTTAATAAGAAAACTTTATTAATGTTCTCCAGATATGTTTTCGAGATTATGTGTTATCACTTCTTTCCTGCAAGAATTAAACCCATTTTGGATTATGACTGTCTCAGATTTCTGTACATTTTATGAGATAAGCACAGGTGTACAAATATACTGTTAACCTCCCAAATCTTTGCCACAAAATTCCTTCCAAAGATATGAGAATCTTTTAAGTGTTAATGATATGTGAAAGACAGAAAACAGTCTCTGCCTTGTCCACATATGGAATCTGACTTCAAACAAGATGTCCTCTACACATTAATCCCTGTTTTTTACTCTAAATGCTAGAGCCAATGCCACTGTGTTCCTCTCATCTTCAGTAACAAAATGTGAAGGTCATATCCACCTGTCACTCATCAAATAGAGGACTTTAGCTAGATTAGAGGAAACTGAGGAGGCATAGTCTTGAAAATCTGCCTTGTTTTGAATTCTGATCCAGCAAGGAAAAGACTTCTTGCATGCTTCAACAGATTGGTGAAAAAGTGTATCTGCCAATTGGAAACCTTAGGTAATAAGAAATTTAGACCCCTCAGTGTGTAATCTCTCTTGTTAGTCAGTTTTATCTATCATGTATTCATACATGCAGACACAAATATATTTTGAAGGTTCAATTGCAAATCCAATATATTTGTTCTTTGTTTCTTCATCTCATTATCCTTCAAATACACCCGGTGGGTTTTTTAGTTGTTGCTCTTCTTTGTGTGTTCAGATATGTCACTAGCTGCCCCCCCAGTTTCTCCTTACGTAGCAGTATCTTAGTGGCAGCTCACTCACATTAAACAGAAGGATGAACTAAATCTCTTAAGTGGTAATTAAATGCTGAAGCAGTGGGCTGCCAAAATCCACAGCAACTTGCTGCTTGGAAAAGCTAGTCAGAAGTTAAACTGTCAGAGAAAAAATGCTAGCTGGAAAAGCAAAGGCAAATATGGGATCCCCATGGTTTCAGTGACTGCTGCTGTGTGAGCAAAGGAGCAGACCAACAGGCAGACAGTGGGTGGTATGTGCTGCATAGACCTGGGAGAAAACCAAACAGTATATTTGCCATTGGCCAGGATAATTACAGAAAAGGCAAATCCAGGAATCTTAATATGCCCTCCCTGCTTGTTCCCAACACTGGAAGAAAGGCAAGATGATTGAACGAACTAACCTATTCTTATGAAACACTAGAACCATACAATAATATTTTATTTGGCAATCAATTAAAAAGGCTCTATGTACGAGGTGAAAGGGCTAATGGTATATGTTTTTTAGTATTATTTGCACTGTTCAGTGTTTCTAGCAGTGAAGTCAGTGAATCAGTAAAATTTTCTACTGCAGTTTTTTGTTTCAGGAAAGGAGGCAAATGGAAAGTAATTTTTAATAGAATAGGTGGGAATGTTTCATAAAATGTTTAAAAATCAATGACTGGAAAATATCTCCTTATTGCAGTGACTTTCATTACTGGACACACTGGGGTACCATGTTTATATTTATAGTTTTTATCTTTTTATATAGTTATTATATTTCTATTTATTTAAATTTGTTTGTAATTTATTTGTTTGTTTGTTTGTTTGTTTGTTTCTGTTTATTTTAATCTACATTTAGGAAGAAATTCTTTACTATGAGGGTGGTAAGACACTGGAACAAGTTGCTCAGGGAGACTGTCAATGTCCCAGCCCTGTCCATGTTCACGGCCAGTTTGGATAAAGCCTTGAGCAATTTGATCTAGTAGGAGGTCTTCCTGCACATGATAGGGTGTGTTAAGATTAGATGGTCTTTAATGTTCCTTCCAACTTCTTGACATGCTGTGATTCTATGATTATTTAATTTTATATTGATAATTATAAAATTTATAAATAATTTGTCATATACTCCTATAATTGATAAACATATTTCATTGAAATCTTGTGAAATATTTCCTAAACCCACCAATAACTAATATATGCCAAGCCTACTCTTACCGTTGTGATTGATTTAGCTCAAATTCTGCTTTCAGTCATAAGCTCTCTTTCACTGGCTTTAACAGACATTTTTGAGAAGCTGATAGGCTCTGCTCTTTAACTTGATTTACTTCCTTCTAGTTTAAATTATCTAACACAAAGTAACTGGAAAAAGAAAAAAAAAAAAACAAAGCAAACCAACCAACCAACCAACCAACCAACCAACCAACCAACCAAAAAAATAAAACAAAACAAAACAAAACCACCTGCCTTAAGGTACCCAAATTCATTCCTGTTTGTGAATGTGACCACATCCTCAGTTTGAGCAAATAAGTTCATTTACCAAGTGTTTTTCTAATTTATCTGGGGGAATTTATTACACAAATTAGGAATCTTTCTTTAGCTGACTAAAGAATTACTGTCTACAATAGGTGCAGGCAGTTTATTAATTTTCACGAGCCCTCCTGGGACCTGAAATCTCTTTGTTCAAAGCTTATTTATATTTTTTTAGTGTGATGCTATCAGATGTCCCTGAGAGGAATCAGTTTATATTATAAATGTTTTGCTTTTTAAGCAATTATATGTGCATATACTATTATCCTGAAAGGTTTACTAGGAATTAAGTTCTCATTAGCCTTAAAAATAATTACATATAATGAGAAAAGTATTTGAGAAACATAGAGAAAGAGTGAAAAATTGCTGATAAAATGCAGATTCAGGATACCAACATAGTGCATTAAAGTCATTTGTACCCATTTTGATTTTGTTGCAGAGAGTTGTGAGAAATCATTGTGTTAGCTTCCAAATTGTTGTGTTTGTTTTTTTTTTTTACCAATAACAACAACCACTAATGATTACAAGTCCTTTTATTAGAAGAAAAACATTAGTGTATGTTGCAAAAGTCTTTAATTCCACTGCATTTTTCCTATCACCACTTTTGGCAAACATTGCAGTGTCTAGTTTCTTTTTACACCTTTACTGCTGCACCAAAGCAGATTGGTGAATTATACCACAACTGATTTGTGTTACAAGAAGCTCTTACCAAAGAGCTTTGTTTCTTAAGAGCAAAGCTAGCTATGAAGTCACATTTTAGTCTTATATATGGGTAGATATTTCTACACGTTTTTGCATAAATCTTCAGAACTAAATAAAAGCTGCTTTAGAAATTTGTAAATAAAATACAGTACCTGACTTTTTTCTCAGCTCTACGTTTATCCTTTCAAGAGCTAGGACTTTCAAGCAGTAGATCAGCATGAGATAAATGCTAAATCAGTTTCTACACAGCAGAATGACAAGCACAATGTAAGACCATCTTAGGTGAAATGCAATAGTACCATTCAATGTAACCACTCTCTCCCCCAGTCCCTGCCCTTTCCCTTTTACTCTGATCAAAAGCCTAACCATATCTGCCTTTAACAATTGACTATAATCACATTTTACCTCCCTTTTAAGAAGAATGTGGAGTTCAGGCTAAGTTAAAAGGCAAGTCAAAAGACACGGATCTCTTGCAGAACATGCACAGCTAGTACTTCTCAGGTATGGTAGAGGCTCCAGGTCAAGTACCTCTGTTCAGCTCAGACATGGCAAGCCAGAGAGAAAAATGCACACACTGACAAGGGAAGCCTTGAAGCAATGTGGTGCTCCCACATTGAAAGGACAGTATTTGTCATCATACCCTTGCTTAGCACAAAATGTCTGGACTTGAAGTTTGTTTTTCAGGTCTTGTCAAAATATTAAAGCAGAATAGGACTACTTAAACTTTCTCAGTGAGACCTGAGTTTATGATGCCTGGTCTTTGAGCTGTTTCGGTGCAAACCAACTGTGAAAAGAAAATCATATGAGACAAGGTGGAAGGGCTCAGGACAAAAAGGCTCATTTCATTACTAGTACATAGCTTGTACATGGCAATGTGCAAATGTGATCTTGCTAGCACAAAGGATCTTATCTAACCAGATGATTTCAAGTCTGTTTAAAAAATTTTGCTTTTTAAAATATTATTATTTAAAAATTATAATCTTTTAAACCTGTATAAACCATGACAGATATTCACTTTATAACAAAGTATTTTCATTTTATCTATTGTTATTGGCAATCAGAAATAAAGTTAGATATATATATGAAAAAAGTGTGAAACCCAAAAGGAATTCAAGGTTTCAAGATGGATACAAACTCAGTTAGTTTATTCATCTAAGTTTTATACATTATCCTAATTTATTATTTGGGCATGCACAGCAATACTGTGGTAGAACTGTTAGAAAAATATCACTTGCAGTTCAAAAGTCTTGATAAATTATCATTAAACATACAAGTCATGCTTATTCCTAAGCCTTACAAAATATTCCTAGGAAAAAAGATGTATTTTTACCATATAAACATACTTAGTTTTTAAATCTCAGAATAGAAATTTAAGGTAGATTAAAATATTAATGATTTTGGTATAAATGCAAAAGATAAGAATTAATTCCTCAAAATTTACACAGATTGGGAAGGGTGAAAACGTACAGATTTCTTATATATACTGTGAAAGAATAATAAATGATAATTCATAGTTTTAGCTTTAGAAGTACTACATTTACATTTCAAGAAAATGAATATCTTTAATTTTTTTTCATTTTATTTAATTCTTTAGCATCCCAAAGGTAAAGACAAAATTAATACTAATAGCAGTAGGTTGTGTATGTCAGGTTTATTTCAACACAACTGAGGAGTTGCAATAATTTGGTTTATATAATTACCTGTTCACTCCACTGTAACCAGTAGCCTATTTTAGACTGTGACCTCTAAGCAGTGATAGTCCCTTGGCATGCTCCATGCATCCTAGGAAAGTGATGAGTTGTCCTGTTCTTGCACATTCATTCAAGGTTACCTTGGCAACCATTTGATAAGATGCTGCCATAATGTCTGTCCAGCTTTTTTTTGCTATAGCAAGAGTTTATAGACTAGACAATGTTTCAAACAATGTTTTTTCCCCCTAGGTCCTGTGGACTCCATATAGATTTATTCCTATCTTAATAACAAACATGCTTTCTAGCAGTCCTATATGTTTTATGGTGTTGCTTCTCATACATGTATTCAGACATTGACTCCACTGCTCTGTAGTCTACTGAATGCATTTACAAAATACTTATTTTTAACCAAGGTTTCTCAAATTTATGTGACCATAGTTTCTATGGACGCTGTTGTTTTTGTTCGTTGTCATTCTAAATTCTGCTTGTTCCTAATGTTCAACCACTCAAAAATATTACCAAAGGTTTAAGGAAGACAGGGACGACAAAGGTATAGATTTATTTTATATGAAAGTGGTATAATAATATTATTAAAGAATAAAATAATAATTCAATATACTGAAAAACAGGAGACTGATTTCAAAGATACTGTTTTCTGGTACAATTTCTGAAAACAGGCAGCTGAAGAGAGGAGATAAATAGACTGTTATTATCATCAGTGAGGGAAGAATATTCTGTGGGCTCAAACAAAAATATAGACGAGACACAGGTAATAGATCCTGGAACACCAGGAAATGTAGCTGGAGATTGTACCTTCTTAGACACCAGACAATCCATTTTGAGATTTTTCTTCTTTGAGGTTTCCGTGATTGTTCATGAAGGTTCAATTCTCACTGGAGGTGCAGTAGAACAGAAGTTCATTGTCAGACATAGGAGAAATTCATTGAAAAACCTCTCAACTGTGCTGCTTCCATTTTTACATCATGTTTATTCTTTCAAATGCTTTTTCATATTTATAGAGTTTAAAACCTTGCAAACAAAATTATTCTAGTCCTGAACTGCTCATCATGGATTTGTCTGATCAATCAGGCAGGTCCAGCCTAACCTGCATCCTGACCCAGAGTAAACTACAGACATGGATGGCATCCAGTAGCTGCCTCTGTGAGATCTGCATAGCTGCTTCAGTTCTCAGGGGAAAAGGGATTATTCAGGGTGAGGATGAGGGGATCCTTAGAAAAATAAATCTAGATGGGAAAAAGTAAAAGTTCATGTACTTGCTATAGACAGTAGGAGAAGTTTTTTGCAGTGGCTGTTTGTGTGAACTGTTTCTCCCGTAGCTGATAAGCCATAAAATTTCTATAGCAAATTATTTTGATCTTATTATTTTAAAGTATTTTCATTTTAGTTGAAGCTTCTTGTGACCTGCATGAATTAATCTCCTTATTATGTCCTCTCATCTTTTAAGTACCACATTCACCATTTTCTCTCACACCTGATAAAAAAGAAAAAAAAAGAAAAAGAAAGACAGATACTTGATACAATGTGCAATGTGGACATAAAAAAATGTTCCACAGTGACAAATTCTGTTTTTTTTTAATAAGTACGGGTCTTGGATCTTCTCCTTAGCATGTAATTATCAACTACAAGAATATTTACAATGCTTGCTAAGGTCAACTTGTCAGGATTCCCCAAAAATATTTTTGTTTGTTGGATTGGTGTGGGGTTTTTTGGGTTTTGGTTTTTTTGGGATTTTTAATACAAAAAGAGGTCAAGGTCTTATTTTGCATGACAGAAGTAAATACAAAAATATTAAACAAGATCTTTCATAGTCACTCTTTGCCTTCATAAAGTTATAATTCATTTAAGTCTCAGGCCAATTTGAATGGACATCATGTCACAAAGTATAGCTTTCCCTTTTAATAATTACAATTCTGTATGTAGTACTCAATCTAAAATAGCTAAATTAGCAAATTAGTGCTAAAATTAACGTTCACTGCAATTCTTTTTATGTTTTGTTTTTCTTTCTGGCATTTTAAGTTATTATAATTTTATTTTCTTTTTATTGACATGAATAAGCTAATTTTCAGCCTCTTTTTCAAAAAAAATCAACAGTTTGGGTTTTTTTAATTTTATTTTATTTTAGTACCCCAGTGATCATTTGACACATGTAAAGTGGGAGTTGAGAACTGCTGAGGCTGACAAATCCTGCTTCAAAATTAAATGTGTAAGAAATTTCAGTGGTGGTTTGCAAAGAGAGAAGGATGCTTGGGTACTTGGAACAGATGAGGTGAAGCTTCACTCACTCAGGTGCAGTAATGTAGTGCAGCAGCCTAAGAAGTCACTCATTTCTCTATGCTGAAAAGAAATATAAACTAAACTAAGCTAAGGACAAGGAGAACTCAAGCCTACATTAAAAATTTCAGTAGCTTGAACAGAAAACACATTAGAGCTTGAATTCAACGCTTTAACCAAAGAAGAAAATCCAGTTAAGTTCAAAACTTTGTCAACATACACCTGTTTCTCTGCAGGTGCTGCAAACCCAGTACTGCTGTGCTTTCTGTTTTTAGAACTGGCTCAATGTGCAGCGTGCTCTTTTGTGTTCCACAGACGTGTTTTACCTTCACTTGCTGAGATCTCACAGAAAATCTAAAGTTAAAAGACAAAGAGAATTTGGAAGTCAAGACTAGGGTCTTAATTAAAAAAAAAAAAAAAAAGAAAGAAAAAAAGGAAAAAAACTGGATTCTAGTTACCCAACCTTACCAATTATAGTATTATCATTTT
Organism: Pithys albifrons albifrons; assembly: GCF_047495875.1. Taxonomy (NCBI): domain Eukaryota; kingdom Metazoa; phylum Chordata; class Aves; order Passeriformes; family Thamnophilidae; genus Pithys; species Pithys albifrons. Next base: position 85,688,864 of record NC_092461.1, read on the forward strand.
TAAGTTGTTCATAAATAGCTAGAAAAAAATGTGTTAGGCTCAAACTTTCTAGTGTTACATATGCAAATTGGAATTCTTGGCAGCATCAGTTTTATTGAAAATTAATTTCAGTCATGCTTGAAGATGGACTAGTGAACTTCCAAGGTTCTTTTCAACAGTGTCCTTTTGAGATTATATGAATTTGAAAAAAAAGGACTTGAATAGCTCAAGATAAAATTTATAAATGAAATGCTTTCATATCTGACTAGATTAAGAAATTTACTATGGAAAATAAAAATTAACTATTATCTACTCTTTGCAGTAAGCATACAAATTTGTGTGTTTCTGCAGCAACCTCAGCAATATCTAAAGACGTCTAGTGCTGTTCATTTAATCTTGGAATGTTGCACAGTAGTCTTTGTTATGAAAATCAAAGGAAATTCCCAGTCAAAATTTTCTGAGTTGCTTGTTGGAGTCTTGAAAATTTATCTACAAAGTTCCACACAAACCATTCTGTTTTAATCTTTCCATTTTACTTCCAGCACACTGGAAATTTACCAAAGCCTTTTAACTAAACTGTTATTTACCAGATGTAGTTGTAAAAGGAAATTAACTTTGATAAAGGAGATAATATTTTATTAATAGATGGAAATGCTTTTTAAATTAATTTCATAGTTAAAAATACTGGGACACTTTACCTTTGTTAAAGCAAGAGCTATGTTCTAATTAAGTTATTTTATAATAGTGGAAAGAAGTTACTTTAGGAATAAACATGAAATTTTCTGTTAGCAAGTCTAGTAAGATGTTCACTAACATCATACCTTCATCCTGTTTTGTATTTTTTTATCCCTGAAACATCTTCAGCTTTGCTTTCTGTGCAGAACCTGAACTCTTCCCTTAATGGAGTCTGATGGAGGAAACCTGAAGGCTAGTCCATATGGAGCAAGAGCTTATGGATATCAGAGTAATACCATTGAGAAGATAATTCACCAAAATGACAATTATAACTTGGAAAGGAAGAATAAATTCCTTTGGTTTATTTACCCCAGAGTTCCCACATATTCAAAATTACACTTCATATTTCTTGTGAAGATACAGATTCATTCTACATATTTTCAAGGGAAGATCTCTTCCTTTCTAAGTAGGGCAGCAGTCAGAGAAGTCGTTCCTCTTATAGAAAAAAATACATATTTTGCAATTTTCAAACTACCTTCAGCATAACTTATTTTGGGGTTGTGCTCCCATATTATTTTCAGTTGTTATCCCAAAACCAACTCAGAATATTCTGTGATTTTGTGTAAAGCTCTTGGTCGCAGAGCAGGCAGTCTGGCCAACCTAGTTCAGGAGATGGAAACTGAGATGACTCATCATCCTATCTGTCGCTAATCTGGCAGGAAGTCAAGGACTTTCAGAGCAGCAGTCTTCAGATTTCTCTGAAGTGTCCAAAAATAGTAAATGAAAATATTCTAAGTTGGAAGGGACCTAGAAGGATCACTGAGTACAACTCTTAAGTGAATGGCACATACAGAGTTAAAACCCACAACCTTGGTGTTAATAGCACCATGTTCTAAGCAACTGAGCTAATCTACTGTCATAGTAGAATGCTTTCAGTTTGCCAAAATTATAGTTACTTTTTACTTTTTCGTCATTGCCTGTCAAAGTTTTCAAGTTAAACTAAGTTCTAGCCAGGTAAACTGCATTATTACTTGACCCTGCTTAGCATCCAAGATCTAATGGGATGGGATGGCAGGGAGGCATTTAACTGCCAGGGGACGGTCCACACTGAGACTCAAACTCAGGTCCTTGGGATTCAGAGTCCAGAGTGCTCTCCTTTACACCATGGGACCACCAGATGACATTATGTATAGTATAATAAATAGCAATAGTAGGAAAATCCAACTGATTTTCCCTAGCTGATATCCATTTCTCCTTAATATAAAACACGTAGATATGTAGTTCAATTAATTTAAAGATACTGTTTGAATCAGCTTGATGTCAGGTTTTTGAATGGAATAAAAAATAAAACTTTAAAAGATATATTTCCATAGGCAATCTGATTGAGAGTTTTCTTAAAATGATGTAGCATTTCATAAATCATGTACACAGAAACATTTAAGGGGTAAATCTATTCCATTTACAGAAGAAAGCAGCTTTATCTCTGTCCTTTGGAAATCTGAATTATATGTATTTTTATTAACACACATATTTAGTTTCAATAGAAGGCATTTACTTTTACCCCCTCATACAACATTAACATGGCATTTTCTTACCATCTGTACCAGAAGACTACTAGTAAACCATGAAAAAATAAGTGTTCTTTGTAAATTTTAAGCATCCTAAAATTCCTAGAAGCATCATAGAAATCTAGAAGGGAAGGAAGCAATTTTTCACCTAAAATGGTTTTTCAAAATAACATCTTGATTTTTTTCACAGCAAAAGATTAACACTTGCATCAGGAGATGGTAAATTTTAAGCAAAACTGAAATGCTCAGGTTTTTCTGCTTTCAACCATAAATACATAAAAGCCCAACAAAACCCAACCCAGCCCAGCTTTGCAACACAGAAAGGAAAAAGGCACTCAAAAGATTTTACAATGATTGCATACCTTTGAAATCACACTAGGCTAATACACACTCTTTAATTTCCCTTTACCTAGTAAGTAGACTGACCAAAAATCAAAATGTAGTCTACATCTCCATTTGATACAACAGTCTCCCTTACTCCTCTTTGTATACCTGACTTCAGTTCTAGTGATAGAATGCCAAACCCTTCCATCTGTTTATACCTTGATAACAACTTAACTACAATCTTATTGCAATCCACCTCTCTACTTACCAGAAGAGTTAGACTAAGATGGCTGTGGACCTCTCAGTCATGTCCCCATTCATAACATTGATGGAAAGTCTCTTAAAAATATCCTAATTCACATATCCATGAGCAAAAAGAAGAGTCTGTTGTGCTCTTGTCTTGTTTAGATTGTATCAGCTGTTACACCTTACACTTCAGAAAATATAACAGTTTTCTCAGAATTCATTGTTGCCTGCATCTGGGTTCAGGACCACAATATTTACCTCAGTCTAAAAGACATGGTTTTATATATTCAGTGCTTAAAAATAAAGTTCTAATCTCTTGAAAGGGATATCAAACATAACTTTCAACAAAAGGATTAGAATTAAAAAATATTATTTACTCTGCACACCATTAATAAGAATTCTATTCATTATGTCTGAGGCAGTTTCCAAAATGACTTTTTGTCCTGTATGTTATGTACAACTTCTCTACAGGCTAAATCGAGGAGCTTCTGATTCTGCTTAAGACATCCACTGTCACAAAAGATATTTCTCTTTTCACAGCCTCTAAAAATGTGCCACCTATACTCACAGAAAGACTCGCATGGTTCATTCTCCAGTATTCATCATTTTCCCCATTCCCTTCCTACCTATATTCAGTAAGACACAAGCTTTCACTGTTTCTTCTCTTCCCTGGCTGGAGCAAAAACCCATCTCCAATTTACATTGGTTTTCCCTACCAATCTTTTCTCTCTGAGATCCTGCTGGGTTTCCATGGATGGCTAATTTCTCCCAGACCTAATTTTTCATACAGTAAAAGACAGTATGTGACTTTTATAATTTTAAAAAGCCTAGAGAAACATTTATCAACTAAGTATTTCAGACATCTTTGGAGGTTAAAAATAATTGTATACACCTCGAGTCTTATTAGTCAACATATATAAGGTGTTCTATTTAAGCAAGCACCTCTTAATATTTCTCTGTTCTAATTATTTACCTAGTGAGAAAAGTGAATACTTGTTCATTTGGCAAGAGAAATTATTTACAGCATAGCTCTCTCTCTACATGAAATTCTCTGAAGGTCTTTTAGTGTTGATTCCACTGAAGAAGTAGGGTTAAGAGGTAAAAGAGTCAATAATGTCATCTCAAAGTTTCCATCAGACTTAGACAATTTTTTTTGCAGAATTTGAATGATTAATGAGTTAACGTGTTTTGTTTGGGTTTTTTCCCCATAAAAAGTGAAATTTAGTGGTAAAGGACATATACTGAGCTATTCTGTTTGCTTCCTCTGTGGATTGAATATAGGAATTATTGTGTCCAAATTATCATGTGTCTAAAATGAACCCGAGATGGGTAGATGTAGATGTCTGAGGATGTGTCTTTTGCTACTTCTTTGATGTATGTAATCAGCAGGGGAGGATTGTTGTTCCACTGTATACTGAGAAAAATGCATATTTATGTGAAATATCCTCAGTGAACATTTGGAAGTGTTTCTATGCTAACTGAAGGAGATCAAAAAGAAAGCTCTTGTTCTGTATCAATTCTTTAAATTCAACTTGTGAATTTTTTATTTAGAGATTAAAACCTAAATTTTAATTACAACATGAAAAGAAAGAACGTTAAAAAAACCCAAACAAGTTCTCAGTTTCTGATCAGCTGTATTATGAAGATTTCATTTTCAAAAAATAAATAATTCCAAAAGAACATCTAAGAAGACCATTGTGGCAATATATAAGAACAATTCTGCATTGCCATAAGTCATGTAGAAAACTAAAGAGATAAGCAAAAGAATCTGAGAAACAGCTATAACAGAAAGATTAAACATGCTCATCATATGTAAAGTTCAAGTGGAATGAAGATTTCGCTACACCAAATCTATACTTGTAGACCTTTGCATTTTGCTCATATCTAGACCCAGAGAGCCTTGCTGACTACTCCTTTAGAAATGTTTCTCATTTTATTTTGAATGTTTTCGAGAGTCTGAGATGCTTTGTGATTAGTTTTTATGGGTAACTCAAAATGTCAGGTTTTTATCTATGGGACTTCTTATCATTGGGTTCTTACCTATTTTAAAGGTTACTTCTCACTTTCTCTCTTAATCAGTAAATATGATGAAATATGAATGTTTGAAAAGACTTGTCTCCTGTTGCATGCTATGAGGGAAGAGTTTGGATAAAGAGAAATAACTTCTTGTTCTCCAAACTTCATATATGTTATGGAAAACATTTTACTGCAGGACTACTCCAGGTATTGATTGAAGGATTTGGAAAGTGCTGGTTACTTATGCAGAGTGTTCCTGAGCATGGTTAGGTTCTATTTAAATCTCAAGAAACTACTTTTTTAGGAGAAAGTCTATAATAGGCAGATGGAAAGGTGTTTTCATATATATTTTACAATACTGTTATTTAAAATATTTCATATTTGTTCTGAAAAATCTTCCCACACATTTTGACACTTCATGAGTAGAGGCAAAGAAAGAGAGCCTACAGCTTTTGAGTTAGAAGCTCAACACATCATGCAATGACATTTGAATTGAGTGCTTCGAATGATTAAAATAAAAGACCAGAATAGGAAGCAGGAGTTTGTTCATTATCATGGTAAAACAATTCTTACAGAACAATGATCACATTTTGAGCATTTTCAATACAGTCCATTCTATATTTCTTTATATATAATACATTGGATATACACATAGGGGTTTATGTAGTTTTTTATCTCTGGTGAATTATGCTATATACCTTTATGATAAATACAGATATATAATTTCAATAAAACTGGCATTTTTTTCCTTCACTTAGATTCATATCTTCCTTTTCTAGAGTACTCTGTTCTCATCTTGTTCATTTACTCTCTACCTATTTCTGCCTTCACTTTGATTTCTAGATAGTCTTAATAATCTTCTCTATAATGCCTTTTTGTCCTATGTTAATTTAAACTCTGAGCTCCAGGGGGCACTTTCCATCTACCGTCTTCTGTCACCTGGGGCAACTTCTCAGTTTTATCCTGTTCCTGAAAGCCTTGTGTAATCATAACCCAGGATGATATTCAACAACAGATTGATATCTACATTCAGATGAATGCACAAGACATAGCTATCTTGGAATTCTAATCTATTTAAATACAGTCAACACTGAACATGGAGTCCTGGAGAGTTACTCTGTTATTCAGCCACTACTTTAGGGTAATTGGAATAACTGCCTAGGCTCAGCTGAGTATATTCTTCATGACCTTTCCTTTGTTGTCTTATTAAATGTCCTTATTATCCTGGTTGGCTCTTCTGTGGGAAGTGGTCTCATAGGTTTTATGATCTCTCTGCCAGCAATGTGTATTTATCCTCGGTAATGGTAAATTGCCTCAAATTGTACCAAATGACTATGTTTAGACAACTGAACCAAGATAGGTCTTAGGAAAACGAAATGGAGTTTAGAAATCTTTTAAACTTGCAGATACTGGCAAGCAAATGTGTTAGACATTTTAATATAGAGTTGTCTTGTTCTTTTATCCACATCTCCAATTTCCTAGGGGATCCAGATTATTCTTTCACTTTCATAGTCTACTAACAAATGCCACAGATCCCTATTGTGTTAAAAAAACTCCTGATTTTAATCGTAAAAGAGAGCAGCAATGGTAGGAAAAAGTAGGAGGGGTAGACGCTTTTCAACCTTGGGACAGGAGACAGGAAGACAGATAAAATTGTGTGAGAGTTTGTATTGCATTGTTAAATAAGGGACATTCTAATTTAAAGATGAAGAAATTCAGAGAAAAGTCAGCTGGTAAACTCTGAATGAAAAGAGATTTGGGAGGATTGTTCATGAGGAAAAGAAGAAACTGGGAAATAGTCAAGATTTAAGCAAGAAAAACCAAAATGTATTTCTGAAAACTGTTGCTTAATTATAAATAGATGTTTTTATTCTGAATCTGGTTTCAATTACTTTATTGCTGGCATTTTTGACAACATACTGATATAATTTTTAAATAAGGTCAAAATTGTTTTAAATATATATGTTACAAGAGTTTAAAATTTATTTGAAGCAATGTGAATTGCAATTATTATCTGTTACATCACTATATATTATTATAGAAAGCTCTTTCTATAAATGTTTATCCTACAGAAAAGTGGAATATATTTACCCAGATATTCTTATAGTAAAGATGACTGTATTCTGTAGTGTTTTGTGGAGAACAAAGCAGCAGATGCATTTCCACCTCTTAAGTATTTTCTGTTCACTGTTTTCCTCTTGTAGCTTTCATCCATTTTATGTCTGGTCTACCAGTGCAATTCTAAAAACAACCTAATTCATCTAAATTCCAGATCTCTTTACATAATTAATAGATAATCTGAATCATTCTTGAGACAACAAAATTTTCCCTGAATCTCTATATTGATTCGCTGCTGGGCACAGTACTGAGGAACTTCATTTTCCTTCTAACCCAAGTGAGGATAGCTTTCTGTTTAGAGGAAAGCCCAGCAGGGCTCCCAAACTGCCCTGCTGCAGGGTAAGTCACCACATGAGATGCGCTTTCCAAGGAAGTTCAAACCTTACAGTGGCCATGTCAGTCCTGGAATCCACCTTCTAGAGAAGAAACACATTTCTTATTTCACTTCCAATCAGAAGAAACCCACATTTTAAAATTGTGGAAATTTAATTCCTTTCTCCTTATACCTCTCTGTTTGCAATATGTTGATGGATCTTTAACCCTGCGAAAACATTAAAATTATTCCTAGCTATGCAAGCTAAAATTGGCAAAATTTCCTTTTCCCCTCCCATTCAGTTTAATTTTGCCTTTGTAATTGCATATTTTTTTGCTCAGACTCACCCAGTACTACACAGTTTTGATGATCTTTAAGTTACTATGTATTATAAAGACACATAGATAAAGAAATACAATTGAATATCTCCCTATCCTTCTGCTTTAAGGTAGTTTCTTTCACAGATTGCCTCTTACACACAGAAAGCAAAATGAAATTGTTTTAATATGTGGGATGTTGAGCTGATAAAGCCTGATGGGTTGAGAGAAAAGCCTCAGCCCCCCTGGAAGGGTGCTCCCAGCAGAGAACAAAAGCTTTCAAACTGATGAGATTAACAAAGGGTGGAGTGTTAAGAATAGCAGGGCCTCCTTTTGCTATATCTTCTATGACCACTCAAAGGAGCCACCTCACCTCAGGGCATCTGCATTCACCCCCCCCCCCCCCCCCGCCCCCCAACAGATTGACTATCGGTCACACAAACACCTGGAGAAGAAAAAAAGATATAAAAGAAGTGCAGTTTAAATTCAACTTGGGGAGAAAAACTTTCCACCTCTGGGAGGGCAACCTGAGACCTACCCTGTCTCCCCCATTCCATCAATATTGCAGGGGTAAGCCACAGAATTCTTACTTTATTTTTCTTATACCTTATTAGCTGTAATTTGCTGTAGCTCACTGGGTGTTTGCATGTTAATAGGAAGTGGCTATATTTTTCCTGTTGCTTTTCCTCTTGGGTTATTGAGTGTGTTTACTGGTGGTGTTGAACTGTTGTGTTTCTGTTTAATAACCTGTTAGTTAAGTTTGCTATGGGAGTGATATACTGCTGAGGTGGCCCTTGAAATGTGTGTTGTGCCGATGTCTTTGGGGGGTATTTTGTACAATCCTGCAGCTAAATGCTATCACCGACTAAGTAACCCATATAGTCATTGTCACATATTTGTATTAATAAATGTCATTTTAGGAGCTATCATGAGAAAGGTTCTTTTCTCTTGTTTCTGTTAAGTGTGGTCCTCATAGGGGAGTCAAAATCTTTCCAGTCTGAGTTCTGTCCAGAGTTTGGCGGGCAGTGCTGGGTTCACAAAGTTTGGATTCACAAAGTTTTGATTACTCCGAGGCTGCTTATAGCCATAATTTCTCCCTGGCTGAAGTGTGGCTTCATATCAGAGGTCAGAATCCCTTCCAACCTGTGTGCTGTCAGTTAAAAGACAGACAGTGTTGGGGTACATAAGGATTTGATTGTCAAGAAGTGCTTATAGTTAATAACTTTTAATTAATACACTTAAGACTAGAAATCTTTGTATTTCTGTCTCCCTCCTCCCTTTCACGTGACAAATGTATAGAATAAGTACTCAGAAAACATGCACTATGAGACTGTAGACACATTGGATGTATGGCTGGTTATAAAAAAAAAAACAAAAATTCAACATTTTTAATTTATGCTACAGATATGCTAACTAGTATTAATTATATGTCTTGTAGTCATTTTGTTGAACTACATAGAAATGCTTGCAGTGTGCAGTGCTGATATAAATATTTCATACATAGTAACAGACAAATGGGATTAAAAAGTAACAGTTCAGCAGTAAGACAGCAATGATCAATAGTCTATCGTTACATACTGAAGACTTAGCTTCTAAAAAAACCCAAGAGAAATAGTGTTCACTTTTCTCCATCACAGGCTCAGAATTACCAAATAACCCCCTGGGCCATCTCTAATCATTCTTCTTGTCCCCTTCCTCTCACTTAATTCAAAGGTCTAGGGGAGGAAGAGACGTTTCAAAAATAATGTCCAACTAAACAAGATATAGTTTAGGAAAGATGAGGACTTCCAAGGTGAAATGTAAAATGGCTAAAGGAAAAGCTGTGGTTTAAATTCTGATTCTACCATTTACTTTGTGTGCAATCATGAGTAAATAATTTTGCTACGTCTCTAACTTCACTGTAACATTTTTTTTTAAAGAAAATGTGATTTTATTTTCACAACACTAAAACCTCTGGACAATGTGGTAAATAAAAATCAAAGTAAGAGAAATTTGTATGTAATATGAATTAATACATTACTATAACATCATATTAGGTTTGTATATGTATATGTATATATGTATGTATGTATAATACACGGATACTGTAATATGAAAAGTATGAGCACAAATATTTAGTGTTCAGCTCTAGAATTGGCAGAAATACTCCTATGGCATATGGCACAAGACTAATGCTCTGATTGGCACATGTGATTAAAGACACTACCTTCCTAGGTGGTTTACTATCAAGCTGATGAATCTCTCTTTGGACTATAAGCACTGAAAATTTTGCCCCTCTTGTAGCTGAGACCAGAGGCGTATATTTTGTGTACTTGCTTACATGCACAAACATCGTGAAATTGCTTGAACTTGTCCATGGTAACTTGAGCAGCATTGGAGGGAAGGGAGAGGTCTCTGCTTTCTCCCCTTGTCCGAGGGGGTGCAGAGAAGGGAGACAAGACCAGGGGTCCAGGTAAGAAAGAGAGTTTTTTGGGACAATCACGAGGTTTTGTAAGATTTCTGCGGGAAGATGCCAGATCTGGGACTGTATTGGGTGAAAATTTAGGAAGGGGAAGGGTCTAAGGTCCATTAACCAATGGAACTGGGACAAGCTCCCCCAGCCACGAGGCATAGGGGTCTTATACATGGGGCTTCCCTCCTTGGAATAGCAGGGCAGAGAGGGGAGTGGGGCCTGGAAGCCCCCTGAACCCCGGGGCTCCTGAGTGGGGGCGGGCACTGCCTGGCCTGGGATGAGGCAAATTAGCTTAATGACTGACTCATCAAGAGAACAAAGAAAGCTCTAGGGATACAATAAACAGGGTGTGGTGGTTGTAAGCACAGCACAGGCAAGGTAAAAGAACCAGGCAGGGGATTGCAACAAAAAAAGACCCCATTACAAGTAAAACTACAACTTTAAAGCTTCAACAATGTAGTGGTTTAGCTAGGCCTCAAATTGTCAGGCTCAGAGAATCTATGTGTGAGACGGTCAAAAAACTACACAATCCCAGCTATGGGGAAGAAAACTGGAATACTTTATTGAACACTTGACCACTTTTTAAGGTTTCAGGGAGAAGCATGCTAATAGGTAGGAAGGGTTATGGTAATTTCAGGAATTTATGGAGGGAAGACAGCAGGGGATTACAACACAATCTGATAACATTCATTCTAGACTCTTTTCTTATGTTAAGGTAGGAGACAGCTTATCTTCAAGTTGACCATTACCAAGCCTCCTGTGTTCTTGGTGATGGAATTTCTCTCAGCCTTGTTGACCAAGGCTTGCTGTTTAAGATTTCTAGCTCTTTTTGCTGTAAGCTGGATTTCAGATTCCTACATATGTGGATTGGGAGACAGCTCTCACCTGACTGGGTATCCAAGGAAGTATTTCATACCAGATGACGCAAACTTAAGATATGGGGCAGCAGTGGGAGGTGTTATTTCAATTCCACTATGGCTGGAGCACAGAGAACACATGCTACAGTTGTTTTCTTCTGTTAGACCCTGCTCCTGCTGCCACTGCTTGCATTTTGTTTGCATTCAGGGAAGTAGAAACATATTTGTTGTTACCCTTTCTGTTTCTTGCTAGGAGTCTTTTAGAGTGCTTATGAATCTAGAGTAATGGGCTTTGTATTAACTGGGGAGTGGGAAGTTATCTTTTGTTATACATAACTTGTGTAAGTGTGTGTTATATTGTAGCTTTCTCTTAATTTTCTCTTTTCTCTATAAATACATGTAGTTAGTTTCAGTATAAACCTGGGTTTTTTGAGGGTTTTTTTCCTCTCCCTCTTCTCTTTCCCTTGGCTGGTTGCGGGGAGGAGGAACCCTTTCCACTCTGTCCTGGACAGCTGGCGTTTTGCCAGCTCAACCCAGGACAAACAGCAAGTCTCTTAGTCGTTCAAGGTGTTTCTCTCGCGCTGTCCTCCTTGGGATTCATTTCAGCATTTTCCTACAGTAACATTTTATGTGTCCTTTAATTGCTATCAGTCGTTCTGATTTTGAAGATTCTGTCAGACCTTACAAACGTAAGATTCTCCTCTTACTGTGACCAGAATAGAAAAAAAACGCTTATGCCCTTCATATAGCTTTGCTGAATTCTAAGAAGGAGAGTAATTTCATTATAACTAAAACCTAGCAGTTATCAAGAAGTTTTGCTGCTGTTATTCAGTTGAGCAGCCACAACCATTTCAGCAATGGTTCTCAAGAATTTTTTGCACCTGATTCAACTGAAATCTCTGATTATATAACTAAACAAATAGAAGTCTTAGGTGAGTGTACAAGTTCCCCAAGATAAAAATGTCATTTATTAGCCTGCCCTCTTTGAGACCTTTTCTTCTTTTCTTGTCATCTTTCAATCCTAGAGGTAGAGTAAACTGCTCACTGTGTTGCACATTCCTTCATACCTCCAGCATGGCTACTTTTAGGTACTGCAGAAGTGATAAACAGAGAAAATAATACTAAATAGAACTGGACAGAGATGACTTTGAAAGCTTACTAAAAGCAGAAAATTTTAAGTTCAACTGACCCAAGACAAACTTGTAAGCGAACATATGTACCATGAATTTTAAAACTAAAAGAGTTCTGATGTACAGGCAACACACAAGGTTAGAATGCCAATTATTGCATATATTTTTTGCATAGCAATGCGGGTGTACATAGGGGATATTCAAGAATCATCTGGATTCAATCCTGTGCAATGTGCTCTGGAATGACCTGCTTGAACAGGGAGGTTGGACCAGATGACCCACTCTGGTCCTTTCCAACCTTACCCATTCTGTGATTCTGTGATATCAAACAGCTACATTTTGCCTATAAGTTCTTTCACTAACCAGTGTTTTAGTATATGTTCTTTAAGGAAAGTAGGCTAGTTTAATGATTACCTAGATTCTAATAAGTGCCCTTGGGTTCTTTTTGTCAAGGTTATGGCCTAGAAAAATTGGATCTTATGGAAGCATGAACTTTAGAGGACAACCCAACACAACTGACACATCCATAAAATAACCCAACTCAAATAACATAAATTACTCCAGAAGCCTTTGAAAATTAACTATGACATCTCTATGTGTACAAGTTTGTTGAAAACTCACCTCCACTTTCTTTCACTGTAGCACCCCTTAGACTCATTCGTTTGCAGAAGAAAAAAAATGCTTAGATATCACTTGGAAAGGGAAAATAAAAGGCAACCAATATGGACTGAAAGATTATGGAGACAGACATGGGCATGTAGTGACAGACATAGAGGAATGGCTTCCAAGTGAAAGAGAGTAGGTTGAGATTAGATATTATGAAGAAAGATTTTACTATAAGGGTGGTGAGGCACTGAAATAGGGTGTGCAGAGGTGTGGATGCTCCATCTCTTGAAGTGTCCAAAGCCAGGATGGATGAGGCATTGAGAAATCTGGTTGAGTGGAAGGTCTCTGCCCACACCAGGGGTTTTAGGACTAAATGATCTTTAAGGTCTTCCAACCTCAGCCATTCTATAATTCTATGATTCTATGATTCAATATTCAGAACTTCATTATTTACAAATACGATATGAAACCACTTCTGAAACAGACAAGTACTTTAGAATTGTTGTTATTTGCTAATATTTTAAACCCCTATTAGCATTTCCAGCATTTTATGTGAAAGGCATTACATGTCAATCAACACAGATAAAATTGCTTTCAGGATATGACAATTTCATTCTCTGCAAAGAAAGCTGTTATTTGTGGTAGCCTGGCTAGAAACTTGCTGGGTTTTTTGTTTTGTTTTATTTTGGTTTTTGTTTGTTTGTTGGTTGGGTTTTTTTGTGTTATATTTGTTTTTCCTGCTGTTTTATACAGATGTACATTTGGGAAGTTAATTTCACCAGTATTGCAAAGGCATCTCTTGACAGAAAAAAAGCATCTCAAGAAGAGTTTGGAAAATAAACTTGGGAATATTGCAAGAATAGTGTTACTACTACAAAGTTATGATATGCCTGTGACAAAAGTCCTTGGTGAACTATTTTGTTAATTTTACTTCATACAAAAGGACAGATGTCTGGAGAAAACCAAGTAGCTTCTAAATGGAATACAAGGTTCCAACAATAAAAAGATTTTAAATTACTCCTGAGTTGATTTCATGTTTTAACCCCAAAATTTATTTCAGTCAACTCACTCCACAGATTTAGAATACTCCTTAATCAAAACAAACACATAAGCAGTTTAGAAACATGGTGGTTGGCTACCATGACACAAAGGGAAATGTTTTTGATGGGGGTGCAGAGCAAGAGCAGACTGCAGAGAAAGCACTGCTGAAATCAGAATATTGACTTCCATTCCCAATTGCACAGCAGGGAGAATACCATTGCTGAACAGCCTTGCTATGAATTCTGTTCCCTACATGGGTCATGGCTGCTAAATTAACTGTCTTTAGTGATATATTAAGTTCTCTGTGTTTGTGACAGATTTTGTTCCTCGTCTGTTCTGAAGCTGACTGCAGCCATTTCCACTGCTTCTGTAAATGACACTGAAGCTATAGGCTTTGTGTGTCTGACAGTGACTTTAAATAGTGTTATGGCTGACATACAGCTTCCTCAGGTATTAGAAAAAGAAAAAATCCGCATCCTTAAATGACTTATCACATTGCTTGAGAGTGTTGATTGCGACAGTTTAAAATCCTTTGGCTGTATCTTAATGGACAAACTCAAGCTGTCCTCAAATTGTTATAATATTTCAAAAAAACTACAGAATCCCCAAACAGGAAAGGTTGGAAGGGACCACAGGGAGTCATCTGATCCAAACTCCCTGTTAAATCTGGGTTTTCGTAGAGCACGTGGCACAGGATTGCACTTAGATCATTCTTGAATATTTCTAGAGAGTGAGACTTCACATCCTCTCTGGGCTCTCTTCCAGTGCACAGACACCCTCACAGTAAGGAAGTTCTTCCACATATTCAGGTGAAACTTCCTGTGGACCAGTTTTTGTCTGTTGCCCCTTGTTCTGTTGTTTGGCACCACTGAGAAGAGCTTGGCCACATCCTCTTGACACCCTCCCCTCAGATACCTGTAGACATTGAGGATGTCCCATCTCAGTCATCTCTTCTCAAAGCTAAACAGGCCGAGCTTCCTCAGCCTTTCCTCATCAGAGAGATGGTTCAGCCCCTTAGTCAATTTTGACACACTCTGTTGGACTCACTCCGGGAACTTCATGAGCTTCTTTTGTTGTTTAAATAGCACACTTTCAATATTAGAATGTTGTCATAAAATTAAAAATAAAGGACATCTTAAAATGTCCTCCATTACAATAAGGTACCTTCTTTACAGTGCAAAGTCAAGAACTTCATTTTTATCAGTGTAAACAACAAACATTGTGTTTGCTGCGTGCTAAATACAGAGAGAAGCATCTTACATAAAGAAAATAAGCTAGAGTGAGATAATTCTAAGATAATTTAATTGCTAATACTGTAAATTAAATTCTAAATCCTTCTAGGGAGGACAAAAATTAGATTCATAGCATGTCATTCAATGTCAGTGTTTAGTTTCTCTCATCTTCACAAAAGGCATTTTTTTATGTATGTATATATATATATATGTATAAAGTATAAAGAAAGACCAACAAGAAAATACTGATCTAGAATCTGATGTACTTAAATACCTTTGGAAAGGTAAAGATATACATATTTACCTTTACCTTTGAAAACTTGTACATATGTATAATTTATAATTTAAAAAAATAATTTTCCTGTCTTAAAATATTTCTGAAACACAATGGATTATCTTTGCTAACTCTATTGTGTATACTTAGTGCATGGACATCTTATGAAGTGAAAAACTGTGTCTACTGTTTCAGAAAATACTATCATACCAGAAAATGAGGCACAGAAGAACCACACATTCTTAATTCCCAATTCTCTTCTGCAAGAAGACTTAATTTCTATTGTCATTTTAGCTAATTAGAGATTTATCATTCATTATGAAGAATTTTGTTAAAAGTAAAAAGGGGAGAAAAGACCAGTGAAACACTTGTTTAGTTTTGGAGCTTTATCACTTTGAGATCAGGTGGTAAATGAACTAAAAGTGATCTGTAGCATCTGATATGAGCTGTGGTCACCTTGACTGTATTTGACAGAGCAGATTACTTAGAGGAAAGTGACAATGTACAATGCAAATCTATGTAATCAGATTGGTTTTGAGAAAAAGGAAAAATACTGTATTGAAATGCAGATCCCACAGGATCATATAATCATAAATTTGTTTAGGTTGGAAAAGAACTCTAAGATCATTGAAGCAAACCATTAACCCAACACCATCAAGTCCACTGTTAAACCATGTCCCAAAGCATCACATCTATACATCTTTTTAATACCTCCAGGGATGGTGATTCCATCACTTCTCCAAGCAGCCAGTTCCGATACTTGACAGCCTTTCCATGAAGAAATTTTTCCTAATTTAAAATCTAAACCTCGCCTGGTGCAACTTGAGGCCATTTCCACTTGTTCTGTCACTTCTTACTTGAGGGAAGAGACTGTCCCCGCCATCCCATCTGCCTTGCTAACCACCTCCTTTAAGGTTAGCTATAGAGAGCAACAAGCTCTCTCTCGAGCCTCCTTTTTCCCCAGTCTAAACAACTTCTCAGCTGCTCCTCATAAGGATGAAATATCCCAGCCTGCTAAATCTGACATTTCTGTGTCATCTTGAAATAGTGGAGAAAATTCTGCTGTCATTTAAATTGTTTGTCAACCTGAAACATCCTTAATAATGTTTATTAATAAAGCAGTTTATTCAGAAACGACAGCCTGAGGATAATAGCTGTAGCTAGAATTTATAATATGCTCACTTACTGTAGGTTATTAATTTCTAAGACTTGGCTTTTAGACATATTTACAGTGTAAACAGAAGAGCCACTGCAGAACTTGGGAAAAACACTCTTTTCTTTTAGAATAAAATTGATAACAAAATTCATCAGATCTTCATTAGACCCAGGATGAAACATTCAATGAAACTGGAAAAATGAGGACCAGAGCATCAACAACAGAAATACATCAGTTAGAACACTCATTCAGAGAATGATGCATACATGCTAGTTTTCAAATTCCTTGGTTTATGTAAAATATGTACCATAGACTTGAACCTGTGTCTTCCACTGTCCAATTACAGTCTTCCAAGCAGTGGTTTCTCACCTCTTGCTGACAAGATGTTGGTTTTCTCATTATTAGTATCAAGTAGAAATAAATTATCAAATATAAAATCTTTTTCATAAAATCCAATTCTGGTTTTTTTTTTGTTGTTGTTGGTTTTGTTTGGTTTTTTGTTTGTTCCCCCCCCCCCCCCCCCCCAACTGCAGCTGATCATATAGTATCTGTCTCACGGTGCAGAACTAAGTGATTTTTTTTTTTTTTTGGATGCCTGGTTCCCACATTGGCCAAGAAGAGAAGATAAGAAGGCTCCTTTTATTGGAATACTGGCATTTATATAAAACAGATCTACAAATGTCTCTGGAGAGTTTCAATTCAAAGTAAAATGAAAGAAAGTCAATATACTTGTTATACAACTACTGTACAATATGAATCATTAATAACCATCAAAATGTCAACATTAAAGATTTTGTTGTTGTTTTTCTTGTCCTGAAAATAGCCATGGCTTATTTAGTTCAATTTATTCTAAAAGTTCAGTGATAAAAGCAGATTCTACAGACATGCAGTGAGTTCAGTGGAAAGCAGAGTAAGGACAAAATACAGTGACCTCCAAGCAATTACATCTAAACATAGAAGAAAATCACTGACACATCAAAGCATCAGCTTCAAAGACACTCCCATGTGGCTCTTTCAGAATAAGGTGTTTGAACTTTTCTATTCAAGCAAATTTTTAAGAATCTTTATTGGGGGAAAAAAAATTACTATGTTGAAGGACAGCTAAAAATCCAAAGTCGATGTATTCCAAACATGTTTGATAAAAGAGTGAATAATAGCAGGAATAGTCTGGCTCCAGCTTTTCAAGAGAAGGTGTTGTGAAGAGAAGGAACTGTGATGCTAATACTGCACACCAACAGACACATTGTTTTGCCTTTAAAATAATAATTTTATATAGTAGAGTACAGCTTTTGCTTGACTTAATACTTGAACCCAAGTGAGTGTCACATTGATAAAATTTATAGTTGGAGTACGGCATTTGGTGGGAGATAAAATTCCAGAGGCAAAATTCACAAGACAAACTAGCATAACAGAAAACACATTGGGGTCCAGCAGATGATCAGATGATTTTTGTGATGTCTGGAATAATCTATGTAGAAATAACCTATGAAAGTAACTGTACTGACAGAGAAGAAACTTGCATTGTGATTACAATGGACATCTACAGGCTAAACTTAAAGTAAATTTACAAATTTCTGCTAAATTTAGGTAAGTCAAAGAAGATTAAAAGTTTAAAGTGAAATAGAGTATGAACACTTATTTTAAAGTGTGAATTAAAGGAGTTAAGGAGCATGACAGTTTTTTAAAAAAATAATTTACAACTGAGATACCTGAAATGTAAATAACCATCTAGTTTACTGATGTTAACTTCCGCTTCTGAAATCCTTGTTCACATAAAAAACAATAGGACTTAATTTTCGTAGACAAAACCATCATATCTACCTTCCTTGTTTGTATATATAATCTCCAATTACTGCAAATTAAAGTCTCACTGACCTTCAAAACAACCTGAAGGCACACAAGTCACTTGGAAATCTGGGACTTCAGCTTTGCAGCATTGAGATACTTCTCAAATATTTGGTTTTTGTTTTTTTTTTTTCCTTGTATGTTGAGAATTCAGGTATTTTTTACAATAGTTTAATGCGATATGGAGCAGTAAGGAGGCTGTATAACATCAGAAGTGGTTTCTGGTTTTCCACTTGAAACAACCTTTCCATCAGAATTTACCTTTATTTTTTATGATTAAGTGCACAGAGTAGGAATGATATACTGAAATAAAGTAGAAAAGATTTGAATATTTTATCAAGCCATATCATATTGGAATTATGTTCATCATCACAACCAAAATAAAGGGACATTAAAAAAAATTATGCTCAGCTGATAAAACTGGAACTTTTTCCACAATGAAACTAATTTCCTTCAAATTAAGATTTGTTTTAGTTATGTAGTTGTTATACTTTATGAAATTGAGTTTCTTCATAAAACAATCAGAAAAGCTAAAGCAAAATCCCAACACCTCAAAGGGGTTTCCATTATTTATTAAACTATTTCAATTGTCTTTTTGCGAAAATTGAAGTAATTTTAACACTTTATTTTGTTAATCTTTTTAGTTAAATTTTCACAATAGTAATTTCTATCTCAGATATTGAAGAGGTCTTTCCAGGGTCATCCCTTTTACTAAACTTAATGCTGTATGAGGATTGCAATGTTTATGTCAGCCTAAATGTTTTTGTAGCCTTATTACACATGAAATTTGGTAAGCTCAATGTAGTTGCTGAAATTAACTTAAAAATTTGCCATTATTTGTGTACATTTATTTAAGTTCTTTAACAGAGCTCATATACAGCAATATAAGAGGAAAGGAAATTTATATTAAATTTTCAGGTGTACAAGAAAGAATTAAGTTTGTTACATACAGCTGTGGGCCATGGTTTTACTGTCATGGCTTTAACTTTGCTTAATGACTGAAAAGCACTTTCCAGAACAACTATTGAAAAGAAAACAATAAGGGAATATTCAGTGGTGTAATTTGCTTTGTTCTTATTTCAGAAAAGATAGACAGCATTCCAGGTACACATAAAAGTCCACATTCAAGTATAAATAATATTAATGTTAAAGCATTCAGGACATACTCAGAGAAGTCAATGAGCTAAAGTGTGAAGCAAATTAAAAATCACATCAAGTTCTGTAGAAAAATCTTGACATGGGAAATGATTCTAAAAACTCTAGGACTGAATGAGAAATTATTTTATCCGCTAAAATTCAATAATTTTGAAGTCAAAGTAATAGTAGAGAGGCCTGATATTGCAAGCAAGAGATAACAAATCAAATACTTTTCTGAAAAAGAACATGGGGATACAAATTTGGGAAGGGATTCTTATTCAGTAAAATCTGACATAATTCAGTTGGTCCTGGAATAAACTCTCCCTTTTCAGTCTGCTTCTTTCATGCTGAATTCTCAAGAAAAGTTGAGTTCCCGTTGTGTGCCTCTTAGGTGAAGCTTTACAAAATTGCAACAGCATCTTCAAGTTCAGAGAAATATAATTTGCATCCCTCTCTGTCAGCATGTGCAGACCTGTTCTTTCATTTAATTGAGCTTCTTTTTTCTAAAAGCTGTAATCAGGACTTTTAATACATGTGAAGTCAAATTCAATTCAAGCTAATTCATTGTAATATTATCCCTGACATCCTAGATCCACTGCTCAAGTTCATTGATTTACCATGTTGAACTCATAACAGCATCTCTGGGGAACAGACTACAAGAATAAAAACATGTCCTAATAATTTCTAATTCTATGTTTTTTTTCTATTTTTTTCTGATAATTTGAACTTGTAATATGTGCTGCGATATGTGATTAGCATCATCCAGTTGAAAAGATCAAAAAAAATGTGAGTTTGCAGATTAACAATGTCAAAGACATGCTCTTGAAGGGGAACTCAAGGGACCATTGTCATATTCTGTTTTTTTTTTTTTGTTCCTTAGGTATTTACTGTTTATAAGCTCTCATAACAATATGAGATCTCTTTTTCTGCATAAAATCATGAATTTTCCCCTGTATAAAAATTCTCAATAACAAATAAAATTGCATGTATAGAATTTCTTTTTTCCCCAAAACCATAACAAGATAACATTCTTTTTTAAGAAGGGACACTCAAGTTATTACAAAGTGTATTAAATTGTACAAGGGTGTATTATATAATTGAGTTCTCCTAGACTGTGTTTGTAGTTCTAATATTTCAAATAAAATTAGAAACTAAAATAAAATCAGAAATCTCAGAACACTGATTTTTTCAAATGCTGATGTGCTTTGAAGGCTGTATTTTTCAATTCACAGTTACTGTTATCAGTGTTAAGTGTGAATATTAGAGCATTCAAGTGCATGAATGTAAAAAAGTAGATGACACTTTATAAAATGAAATGTGATAATTACAGCATTATCAATAAGAAATCCCACTGTGTGACAGTATGATTCCTCAGAAAGAAGAATGCACATGAAACAGTACAAGATAATATTTTTTCCTTGCTATCAAATCATGCCTCATTCATTCTTTATCTGCATGAGGTTAGTATGTTAGATCACACATACAATTAAAAAATATAACATTATTGACAACCTGCACCAGTATAGCAGAAAAAGTTTCAGAAATGCCTTTCTGGTCGGTTTAGGGACAGAGCTATCCTCAACGCTGTTAAGGCTGGAGGCAAAGGACCAGGTCACTGGCCTGTGGCTACACCAATGGAATGGAACAGGAAAACTGTAGAATTTCTTATATGTGAGCACTCAGTTCAGTGTGGATTCTTTGAAGCTGTGGAGAGACAAGCTGAAACAGGACACCTACAGTTTGTGATGGGAAAGAACAGCATTAAAATAAACAACTTCTGAATGCTTTTGGGGGTTTAAAAAAAACATTGTATGTGTGGATTTTTGGTGTAACCAATAACAAATGTTATCTTGTCATGTGAACATACTCATGTAGCCAATCTACATGAGAAACAGGGCATGTGAACGATGCTTTGGCACTTGAGCAAACCAAATAAAGAGTATTTTACCTGATCACATTGATCGTCGTGTAATATCCATTTCATCCTTCACAATGGAAAACCTCTGGAATTAGCATGAGGAACTGAATGAATGACAGCCAACATCGAACAAGAGGTAAGGACAGTACCAAGCACTGGATGGCAGCATTCTCATGGGTGGCTACAGGAGCCAAACTTCACATGTAATTGGAGAGGATCACTGGGGACCCACCACTGATACCATATTAAGGCAAGATGACCTAGGTAAAGGTTGTTAAAATGTCAAAACTGGGTATAGGTATCGCAAAATACCACGGACAGAAAAAAAGTAATTAGGGGGAAACTATTTACCTGGAAGAGTTGAGGCAGAGAAAGGGGGATATAAGGGTGGCAAAAAAAGCGGGTTGAGTAGCAGGAAAAGGGATAGTAAAGTATGGAAATCCTGTGAGTGGGACAACACAAGGTTTTCTATCAAGCAGCCTTGTGCCTGATCAGTGCTGCTGAAGCAAGGCAATAATTCAGACCTGTTTCTCAGATAGACAATAAAGGTTGGTGTGCTTCTACAGTCATGATGGCTGAAGTTGGAGCAAGGTGGGGTGGGAGCTGTCCCCATGTAACTGAGCACAGGATGGATAGATCAGGTATCCCAGCATCACCGGGTTGGTGCTCATTTCAGGTTTGAGAGTATTCATAACACACAATATACTTTATCTGGGAATCAGAACAAAGTACTTCTAAGCTCTGAAACATAGACTTTTTGGATCCATCAATTTAAACCAGAACATTTCAGAAATGTTTGGTTTAATCATGATAGTTGGTGTGTTCTTGATAAGCAATTTTCTAAATCATTTTTTATGTTAATTATGCCAAAGTGTAGATAACTTTGGAATATGATATCCATTGGATTTCTTTACATAATATCAATGAATTAATAAGAGTGGATGCTATTTTTACTTGGTTTGGAGAAGTATCATCGATACAAAAATTCATTATTAAGGAGATAATCTTCCTTTGTATGAAAACGAAATAGTTGACATGATAAAAGTTGTCTTTTTTTTTTTCTTTAAATCAAAGCATAGAATTATTTTAAGTCAAAGAAATTAATCAAGGGAGCTCTACTATAATGTTGGGAGGTGCTTTTTTTTTAACTTTCAACTTTTTAATACCAGATGTAAAATTTATCTGAAATACGTATCTCTGATAGTAAAACACTTCAGTACTGAATGGTAAATAAGTGTCTCAGAAGACATTAAGCCTTAAAATTACATGAACAAAAAATAAAGAGGACTGAGAAGTGAAATCTTAGAGTAATAGTTCCCAAAGCCCAAAGGATTGCAAGTCCCCAAAGTGCAAAGATGTGAAAAAAAAAACAAACCAACAAAAAACCCAGTTTATTCACCATATAAATTAAGTAAAAACAAATTAATACATGAAGGTGAAAAAGGAAATTTTTTAGAGGGGAAAAATATTAAAGGCAATCTAAGCACTCAAAACAGCTATACTTTTCCCTCATTGTTTTCTAGTTTAAAAAAAAAAATCATTTAAAAATTTTAAAAATAATATACAGAAATAGAGGCTCATACTGGAAAAGAAGTTGTAAAAGAGTGGAGCATGTATATATTGAATGAACTAGTCACAACAGTTTCTAAAAGTAGGATATAATTATATCATTAGAGGGAAAGAAACATATTAATGTGTGAAGGGAGGAAAGAATGGATTGCAAAGTAAAGAACTGAGAATTTATACTGAATAAATATGAAAATAAAGAGGAAAAGTAAATGAACAACCTAAAGAAAGCAATGGGATAAAAAGATGAGTGTTTTTCAGCTCTACCATGGATAGCATAACTAATTAAGCACTAAAAGAAATATAATAAATATTTACATTTTAGGTCATATAATATAATGTCATATGGAAAAATCCTTATTTGGCATAAAGATGGGACTTAGCACAAGCTTTATAATTTAGTTTTTAAAAATTGGTTAAAGGTGTAATGGTAATAGTGTTATTGAAAGGAAAAATAATGAACTCTAATGAGCAAACTGTGAAGGTCATAAGGAATATCTTCGAACTGATTGCATTTAATATTTCCTTAATGACCTTGGTAAAAAAAAGTTGGAACGTGTTTAAGAAATCAGATAAAATTTTGTAAGATAAAATCAATGAGCAGTGTGGGCAATTTTTAATATTGAACACTTGGATAACCTTGAAAAATAAAAATAGAAGTTATGTGAAATTTTTCACTATAACATGTAAAAGTTGGACAGTCATGAGACTCAGTAGCATTTTTTCCCAGAACAAATACTGATCTGATGAGCCAGAGGCTTGTCTAGTTTCTGAGCAGCGCAAGTCTCATTTTTAGGTTTTACCTATAGCTGTGCAGGACTCAGCCAGGTGATCTAGGAAATCAGCCTATTGCTTCATTAAGCTCTAAGACTCGGGAATTTTTCAATTCAGTGAATACTGTAGTTTAATTACAAACTATCTTTTAATTTTGTTTAAATTTTAATTTTTTAATATTGTTTAAAATTTAAATTTTTCATTTTAAATTTAAATTAAATATTTCCCTTATCCTGACAAAGAAGAACTTTTTTATATATCTTGTATTGTTTATCTGATTTCTAAAAAAAAAGATCTCAACCTTTCCATATCAAAGCTTTTCAGGTTTACCATCTTCATCATCTTTCTTAATTACTCAATATCTGGGTTATCCTCCAAATGAAAAAATCTGAATCACCTTCCATTAGCTCATATTTACATTCATTTTCAAAGTCTTCTGCCAAACTTTGATTTCTCTACATGATAGAAAGTTTAGCTTTACATGTCTGAAAGAAGAAAACAAACCAAACACCAAGCAAGTAAAATTTTTTTTACAAAGTTGCTAGAGTTGCTAAGTTGTGACAGGATTTATTTGAGTGAAAAGAGAAATGAAAAAAGATTTTGCCTGTGTTAATTCTTTTTTCTTATCAGTTGAACGCAATTATGTTGAATAAGGTGTCAGGTAGTTTTATACCTAATCATAATATAAAACAAATCAATATGAAAGTAATGAACTAAATAAATTAAATACACCACTGGGGGCAGATTTATTGTAACCAAAAGAAGCAATTGTGTATGCATTTTATGGGGATTAGTTTCCAATTTACACACCTGCTACAAAGAGCTATTTTAACTATTTGTGGTCTTTTTTATTGTTACATTTGAGAACCTATTTGTTCTTTTCCTTAATGATATTTCCTTACCATTACTGTTACACACACAACAGTGGCAGTATGCAATCAAGACTACACTCTCGTCATCACAGCTTGTCAACTATTTTATAGAAGTAAAAACCTTGTTCTTCCCATTTTAAGTGCACTGGTAGGTAAGATCAGTCACCATTTTTATTTTCTTCTGATAACCCTTATAAATCAAACCAAAATAAAACATTTTAAAGCATCGTTGTTGCTTTCATAACCACCATGAAATTCCAGAATCTATGTTGAAAGAAGTTACCACTGTTTGGCCTTTCTAGGATATACACATTCCATACTACTATAATTCATCCCAGTGTGTTGCGCTGACCTTGTCTGGCTGGCTGATACCTGTCCAGCTGCTTTCTCACTCACCCTCCTCAACAGGACAGTGGCATAAAATGAAGCAATGAGATAAAGACAGGGAGATCACTTACCAATTACTTTCAAAACAGATTCAACTTGATGCAAATCAATTTAACTTATTGCTGATTAAAATATATTTTTATGATGACAAACAACGACAAAAACAATAATAGATTCTCCCCACTTTCTTCTTCCCTGACTCAACTTCAGTCCTTCATGCTCGACTCCTCTCCAACCCCCGTTGGACCTTCTCTCTGCCATTGTTTCTCTTTCCACTTC
The DNA here is from genome assembly GCF_047495875.1 of Pithys albifrons albifrons. Classification (NCBI taxonomy): domain Eukaryota; kingdom Metazoa; phylum Chordata; class Aves; order Passeriformes; family Thamnophilidae; genus Pithys; species Pithys albifrons. The sequence goes on from NC_092461.1 coordinate 85,713,946, forward strand.
TCCAATATGGGTTCTGTCCACAGACTGCAGTCTTTCAGGATAAACTTGCTACAGTGTGGTCTCTCCAAGGGCTGCAAGACAACCTCTGCTGCAACAGCTGGAGCACCTCTTTCCCCTGCCTCTTTCTTTTTTCACCTTGGTGTGTGCAGGGTTATTTCTCTCACATCTTTTTCCTCACTCCTCTCATTACTCTATGACACTTACCCTATCTTAAGTATCTTTTTCCAGGTGTATCCCCATTCTGGCTGAATGGCTCAGCTGTGGCCTGCAGTGGGTCCACTGGAGCCAGCTGGAACCAGAAGCTCATAGGGGTTACTCTACAGCACCTGGACATCTTTACCCCCTAAACTGGAAGTGGCACTTTTAAAAAAGAAAGTTTAATTGAGAAACTAGTTATTTGTGTTTAGACTATTAAGGAGACTCTGGCTTCTTTAATCTCAGTAAGAATAGATAGCATTCCACTGGAATACAGTTAAGGATTTCTGGGAAGTTCTTTAATATTCTGTTACAAGTCTGCACATTTCAGGCATCTGTTTTCACTTTCATGGCAGCTTTGAAATATTCAGGTCTTAATTTTTCATGATTCCTTAAATAAGTTCAATGTTGAAAATGAACTTATGCAAAAATATAAGGTCAATAATGAAAAATTGTTCCACATAGTCACACCTTTGCAACAGCTCTGCTAAAGAAGAAAGAAATGAAACAGCTTATCAAAGTTGGGGGTCTGATAAGTATTGAGGTACACTACATAGAGACACATGTATAAAAACGCATGGAGATAGCGTGTGTTTCAGTTTTCCATGGTTTTCCATGCACAGACAGTGACTGATGTCAGTCAGTCTGCCCATACAAGCTGTATTGGAACCCAGACAGAAATATCAGTTCAGATGACATCCAGTTTAATGACAGAATACTAGTTAGCAATTTGGTGTTACTGAAGGAAGAAGAATTTTGCTCCTAGAGTAGCTGTCTGCAGGCTGAGTAGGCATTGTCCAAAGGGACACTAATTGACATTCTGCCTAGTATTCCTAGCAGAATACATGGACTGAACAGATGTTTCATTATTTGGGTTATTAACAGAGGTTTAAGCTGCACTGTTAATATACCTGTGAAAATCTTAATTTTGGCAACTTAAAGATAAAAAAATAAAAAACTCAACCTGTATGACATCATCTTGCAGCAAAGACTCTTTGTATCCACCATCAATTTTATCATAACAGCTTTGTAATCTATTTTAAGCTGACAGCTTTCCCAGACCTTGTAATTTCATATTTGTGTATCGTTCCTTGATTATAAATATATATAGACATACATGTATGATAATCATATTAGTGGTACCCAATTCCCCTTGTATCTGTCACTTGTGCCCATTCCCCTGGAAGCATATAATAGCTCTAATATTGATAACAGAAGGCACATGCTTTACATCAATAGCATTTGAAATCCCTGATGTTGCAGGGGAGTGCTTAGCTCTTCCCAAAATAAAACTCATGTAACTTGTCCTCTACATACAGAAATTGTAACAATTTAGTTAAATTAATTCTTAAGTTGATTTAAAACAGTTAAATCCCTTGTGTAAATGCTCTTAAATTAGCTTAAGTGTGGCTAATATTGACATATCTTATTCATTGTGATCTAGAATTTAAATTCTATTAAATTGGCTAAAATTATTTGTATACACTGGAGCCTCAAGTCTAGCAGTCTAAATTAAATTTCATGCTGCAGGTCAATGGACCTCAATGAAGTTAGGACCTATAATGACACAGCAATTTTAGAAATTACTTCTTAGGGTCCACTGATCAACAACTACAAAAAATAAGCAGAAGCTTGCAACTAATACTAACATCTAGATATTATTCTGAAGATTTTATATAAGGGATATATTTTTAAAAATTCTGAGCCATTCAGGCTGGTGATACACAAGACAAATTTCATTAAAATGATGGCAAAAGTTAAATATGTGCCATGAATTTTTCCATCTATCTTACATTTTCAGCTTGAATTTGCCTGCTAACTATTGCTGAGACCATCAGGTTTGGCACAATACTGCGAATGAAGATATGCTTGACCATCTGTCAGTAATGGTTCCAGTTCATCACAATTTCTAGTCTCCATTATGTACAAGACAAAAGTATCTGTGTCCATCTTGGGTGCAGAACCTGGGAAAATGCAGGTGAGAATGGAAAAATAAAATTTTGAAATTCTTTTTCACAGAGACAATTATATTTTACAGTTTGTTGTTTTGTTTTGTTTTTTTAATCAACACATTTAAATCAATATTCTTTCTACACTTTTAGGGTTCATCCCCATTTACAGCTGCTTCAAAATTGTTGCTACATTTAGTCAAACATGTGAACATATACACTCTAATTTTGAGACTACAATAATGCAGGCTGGTACCAGAATGGAAAGAAATACCTTGAGTAAAATAAGCACAAAGTATGGCTATTATTTCAAACATTTGAGCTTCTTCTAATTATCAATTTCAGTTTGGCAAAAATTGCTAGCTACTCCTCAGTTGCTCTGAAAAATTTGCAGCTGGACAAAATGCTGCTTCTTTCTGTGATTTTGGCTTCAGCGTGTTTCTGCTAGATTTGGATCAAGATGGAAGGCAGAAACCCTGTCTGTCTGGTTCAGACTCCTTTGCTTACAGTCCTAGCAGTTTTCTTTCATTCTTCTGTGTCAATGGAATTTAAGATATTTTTTAAAAAAATATATTTTTCTACTTGTTATTCTGAAAGGTTTGTGTAAATCAAGGTGCCTTTTGAGTGCACAGAGATATGGTCCCAAACAATAGCAGTTGCTATGGGAGCAGAGTGTGGTGCTTTATGCAGATACGAAGAAAGAGGAATGGAGGAGCACAAATCCAGTATAGATTGGCCCAGGCACCCACTGGCTCTAAGCACAATGTGAGTTCCCTTAAATATACTGTGGTAAATCACATTTATACATCAGAGGATACAAAAGTTTATATTTAACTGAGTTCCATTTACTTACATATAAGAAGATTTATAGTCACTGGGAGGCTCATTAGCATTGATTTTCATAGTTCCCACTTAGAATTAATAAGTCCTCGGTACAGGAAATTATTCAGAGTTTACATAAAATGCTAGCTGGAATGATTCCATGTATTTAGCAGATTTGCAGTATCTTGTGGGAAGCCAGATAAAAAATCCAGCTTTCCTGAACAATTGCAAAAATAACATTACTAAAAAAATAGTACAGCCATATGCAGTAATGAGAGTGCCAACTTTGTTTAAAATTCTAAGGTCAAAAAGGGGTATTTGCAAACTAAGGAAACAGTCAGCTCAAGAGGGATCAAATAGCATTATATTTCCATCAGGAAAACATAAAAGGTCTACAGTTACTTGCATGACTAATAAGGCAGCCTGTAATGTGTGTGAGTAACTTTCCAATGTGGCTGAAGCAGAGTGAGATTTCTTTGACTGGGAAGATTGGGGTTTTAATAGATTCAGAAAGGATTTGGGGATGTATTTATTATTTGGACGTTGTTTAAACAATAGGTTAGAACTTTAAAATTTCATTTGAATGCCTTAAAAAAATTTTATCAGTTGGCTCAATTTGTGCTCATTTCTTTTAATTGTATTATTTCCGTGAAGTAATCTTTAAAAATGGTCATTTTACTCATCCAAATTGATCAGATATGGGAACCTGTTAGAACACTTTATTGACCTGGTTATATATTTTTCCCTTTCATATTTCTTTTCATATCTTCTGGTAAAATTATTCAACTTAGCTCCCATCAAGCTGCTTTTGGAGCTTGCCAATCCATGAAAAACTCAAATCTCCTTCTTCAGTTTTCCCATTTTTTCACACTAATATGTGTTTGGACACCGGATTTTTTTTTCTCCACAACATGCAGGCAGCTGTTGCTTTCTCTGGAATTTTAAAATTTATAAAAATTTACTTTAATGGTAAAGTTTCTTCAGCATCTGTACCATGAGCACTTTCTTTCTGACCCAATATAATAACACATGCTGTCATTGTCTGGACAAGAACACTTCTGAGGGAACATGAAACCCATGGACACATAACTGTAGGCAACTGTCATAAGTTGCAGCTACTTACCAGTCACAAACTTTAGCTGGGGCTACTTACTACATGTCAGAACAGTCTGACAGAGTGTGCACAACCAGAGAGCAGGGATGGTGAAGCTCATTAGACTCTTAGCAGCTCCAATGCTTTCAATACAATCTCCTTAGCCTTAGAGAGCATTAAGTATTTATACACTTTGGTGTTGAGTAGGAAACATGTTAGCACAAATTCATTAATTAATGTACAAATTATCAGCCTTTTGCAAACTTGAGTACTTAACAGGAATACAGTCAAAAATCTTTTTTTTTCATTTTCCATTTAGCTGCTAATTCTAAAGTAATTCAGACTCTGTATAAATATTTCATTCTATAGTTTCCTTGTAATAAATATTGATTTTAAACCCTGTATTTTTTTTGAAAATTACTAAATCCTGAAATAGATACTGCCAGAAGAATGATGCATAGGAAATTTGGCAATGTACTGTAGTCTACTTTCAGCTTCTTTCAATTCCTTAAAAAGTAACATCTATTGTTCATTGCTTTTTCTAACTTCCCTGTTGCTCAGTGACAGACTGAAGTGATGTTTTTAGGCAAAGCAGACAATTTGAACCTCACTTGATTTGCTGGTTTAGTCAGTGGGGTTGCAGTACTGATAAACATCGGGGAAAGTACAGTAGTGCTAGCTTGTTAAAATTTGAGGTAATACTAGATTAACTAATAAACTAGCTATTTCCATTTACAGAAACTACTAGACTTCAACAAGAAGAGGTAATCCATACTACACAGTCAGACCTGGCTCACAACTGTGCAAAAGGGAACATGCTTTTTTTGTTGTTGTTTAGTAAAAATCCAGACACTGCCAGTGGTGCTGGTGATTAGAGGAAAAAACATTTCTTTCCTCCTTCATCAGTTCTCTAGCAGATGGTCTACTTTCCAAGACAGAAATTTCCTTAACTCAGGCAATAGTTTCACACACAAAACAAAGTGGAATATGCTAACTCTACTGTCGGAGGAGACCAGACTGATGAGGAATTCACCAAGTGGCAGATATATTACAAACGCTGGGTGGACGAAGATGCGGAGGCCCGGGACCCCGGGGAGCGCATGCAGCGGCTGGATCGGGACCGTGGGAGCTTTCGGATGGACACTTCCCCAGCTTGAATATTATACACCCCAATATGTCTACCCTGGTTATTTTTCCCTTAGTAGTTCCTTATCCAAGTTCCCTCTTCCCACAGAACCCTCCGGGTCGCATCCCCCTGTCCTGGCCCGACCCCGTCATGGAGGCAGTTGCCGGCGGGGCCGCCCACGAGGCGCCGCAGGAGCCCGGGCGGGGGCTGTCCCTGCCTCGGAGTGCCGGAAGCCCTATGGTAGACTTTCCCCGCCCATCTAATTCTCCCATTAGTCCTTTTGCCGCTCCTCCCTTCCCTCCTTCCCTTCGTTTGCATGTACCCAATGAACTGTGTTACTCTGCCCCGTCTCTGCCCCTCTTCCCCGCCTACATCCGGGGAATTCCCATGTTCTCCTTTTAGCTGGCGCGCGGCAATAAACTTGGCTTTTCCTCGTGGACTCCTGGCAAGTGCGGACTTGTTCCGTTTGGGACGGTCGCCGGGCCGGGGGCGGGAGGAGCCGACCTTCGCTTCTAAGGGGCCTGATCCTAGGGGAGCCCTGCTTGTCGCTTTCCTAGCCTGGCTCCTGGAAGCAGAAACCTCTCCACCGTATCGGTGGGCTATTTACAATCCGCTGATACTCTACCACCAAAACAAGCAAGCTTTCTTATGTTCTCAGCCATTTATCCCCACCTATGAGCTCCACAGTCACATAATGAACTAGATCTAAAATTTTTCTCTTCACACACACCACACACACACACACACACACACGCCACCTGGGACTGAATCACATAAAGTTGGATATCTAATTATATGCATGTAAATTTGTATAGAATCATCAAATTAAGTCTAACAATCTTGGTGGAAATAGTCATCTATTACATTTTTAATGTGTGATGGTCATATATAATAAAAAAAAACCAAAGTAAAAAAATAAAGAATAAATCAGTAGTATCAAATCTGGAAATTATCCTTTAAAATGAATATTTTAAAACAATTATTAAAATTTTATTTCATACTCCTTGCCTTTATTACATTTATTATATAATTTAAATTATATATATGTTTAATATTTTAACATTTATATCGATTTGTCCTTCAAACGCTCATGTAAAAATAATTTTTACAAAGGATGAGGAAAATAAATAATTTTCTATTCTGAAGAACCATTTTGAAATTCCTTTTTCAGTTTTCTGGCAAGACCAAGCTTTTAACTCCTATACTTATGATGCAGGCCGAAACTATTGCTTTCTGACCATAAGCAAGCTTCAAGATGTTAAAAATTCAATATTTTAGTTTTTCTAAATACAATGTCCAAATTCTTGGGCACAAGTGGGAATAGGTCACCCAATTGGACGAGTGCAAAAAATAGATTTCCTATAGTATCTAGTGTCTTCAGTCAAAGGATAAATTTTACTACCTGTCATGTAACGAAATTCTGGAAATGTGTATTGTATAATGAAAATGTAAAGAAATAGTCAAATAGATTGTTTAAAGAAAAGCAGGAAAAATAAAGTTTGATTCATCTATTTTTTTAAAGTGGTTTACTATGGAATTATGCTCCCTTTTGAAATTCTGAATTTTAAAATGGAAGAAAGAGATTCTATCAGTAGCTGAAACAGTAATAAGTGGGCTAGTCTCTCATCTTGAATAATTAAAATCAAATTTACCATTAAGGTCCAATTTTAATCCAGACTCTGTGATATAGTAATTCTACATGAGGATTTCTGACCCACTGTATTTTACAGAAGTGTGAAAAACTCCAGAAACATTTTCTTGCAATTCCCAAAGTGAATTCAATAGAACCTTGGTGATGCAAAAATATGCAAACCTAAATTAAATAATTTCAGTCTTTTAGCAAACATCTTTAACGTTCCCTTACTATTTCTCTAAATATAATAACATACACTATGCATAAATATATGCATAAAATTATTCAGAAAAACAAATTGGACTATAAATTAAAATACTGCTCATGTCAAAGGTTCCATTTTTGTAGATAAAGCCTTACTATATTTAAATTAGACATTTACTGGGTTATGGGAATGCTGAATCAAGTAAATGACTGACACTAGAATAAGATTTTCAAGGCCATTTAAGAGCTTTTATAAAATAAAATAATTGCCTGGGTGTTCTTAATTTCAAACATGTCCTAGTATAATTCCCACTGAGAATGCAAAATTATTTTATTTTTTTAATTAAAAATCCAACATGGTCCTTTCTCTAAAAGTGATGCCATCTTAAAATCAGTCTGATTAGTGCTATTATACAGCTTATAATTTGTGTTATGATTTAACCTTAGAGGAAAGCTCAAGCCGCACATAGCCACTCTCTCACTCCCTCACCAGTGGGATGGAGGAGAGAATCAGGAAGGTAAAAAGTGAGGAAACTCTTGGATTAAGATAAAGACAGCTTAATAGCGTAAGCAAAATCTGTATGCACAACCAAGGCAAATCAAGGAATGGGCAGGCAGGTGTTCAATCATCCCCAGGAAAGCAGGGCTCCATCAGGTGCTGGGGTCACTTGGGAAGACAAATGCCATCACTCCAAACATCCCTCATCAGAGTTCATATGTGAGTCATCTTTCTCTTACTTTGTATTTTAATGTGACTGACTTCAGGGTCAAAATAGATCATGACCACATGGGCACTGTCAATGTTCCTAGGTAAAGTAACAGTTGAAGAAGCAGAGGTATCTTCCTTTACCTGTCTATTTATCAATTTGGGGATTTTTCCATAGTTTGTGTGGCTCGACTTCGCGAACGAAGATTTGGGAAGGGCTGTCCCCACATGGGTGTGCCCTTCCAGCCTGGGCAGTGGATTTTAAGTGAGGCTCAGCGTGCTCAGAACTGGCCCCACCGTTTAAGTCCTGAGGTTCATCTGCCATGGCCGAGTGAGCTTGGACAGTGCCAGTGAAGTCCTCAGGACTAGAACCTACAGCACCCGGCATTTCCCAGGAGGTCTCCCATCCAAGTACTTAATCCGGGACTGACCCTGCTTAGCTTCCGAGATCTGACGGGATCGGATGTCAGGGAGGCATTTAACTGCCTTTTTCCATAGTTTATAAGATTATAAAATTTAAACATTTTCACTGAGTATATTATTATTTCAGATCACCATCTAACTTGTTTTGACCTTTGTTTACTTCAAGATATGGCTTTTTGAATCCAATATTCATTGGCAATATTTTGTTTAAACTAGACCATTGTTAACTGAAGTCCATAAAATGCAAATTTTTTCACACAATAATCATTCCCTAGTATTCATAATCATTGGAAGTAAAATAAATGACAAATTATGATTGTTTGCAACCACTAATATTTACAAGATGGGATTTAAATTTCTAATTCCACTCCTTAAAAGCTTGAAACAAATTGGACTCTCCCCACCTAAGAATTATAACTAGATTACCAGGATTATCTCTTTTAAGAAAGGAGAAGAAAACTAAACAAAAAACCAAAACAAAAACCAAAGGAGGCTGGTAGCCTTTTAAAACTGAATCAGCCACTGGAAGAAATGATATAACATACCACAAAAACAAATGTCAGGTGATATGATCAAAAATGAATGTTTTCCGCAGAAAAACTTATTTCCTTTGCTATGTGCCTCTGTTATCAGGATATCAGTAGAAGTAAAGCCACCTGAATCTTCATAGAAAAAACACCTCTGTCAAGACTTGAGAAAAATCTGTTGGTAATGAGTCTCTGGAGTTAGACATCATATGAAAAGAGGTCTCTGCAAACTGACCTCACAAATCATCCACCTGTCTATCCTATCACATATTGGCTTCTACTAATGAACAACAAAAACATACCCCAAAAGGTTTCCACTTTTCCTTCTTTCTTCACTTGGAAGAAAAGATAAAATAATTATTTGTTGCCATTTAGCAAACATTTTATTATTGTTTTTCAGACAAAGGATGGCAGACAGCAAAGGAAACTTTTTGCTTATGGGGTGATGAAGAAGAATACTGTAGAGGGTAAATCAACGCTTTGAAGTGTATTAAAATGTGACCTAAAGGAATAGACATAAAAACTTGCTTTTGTTTTAGATTTCTTTTGTTCGTATGGCAATGTATTAACTCTTTCTAAATAGCCGATGATACTGAGAAAAAAAGATGAAGTGAGAGAGCTTGTTCCTTCAGCTTGAAACCCTTCCTTTTGCAGGAGGACAGTGCTCTAGCACTTAAATATATATGTGTATAGGAAAATACTTCTTCAGAAGAAACTTATTGTGAATATTCTAAAATGATTGTAGGTCCATGGTTCTCAATACCACAAAGAGTGTCATATTCTGATTAAGTATAATTTCTTATTCAAATAATAACCCCTGTTATGAGCTCAGCACAATAGAGCCAACAAAACTGTTATCAATGATGAGCAGCACAACATAAGTATTGCTATAACTATGTGTGTTGGAACATTAGGAAAACTGTGGAAGTGCTCATCCAATCTCATTAGCCATTGATGCCGTGAATGACCCTTCCCCCCAAAAACAGGACTTCGAGCCACGTTAGTGTAGGGTAAGATAAAAAGTAAAGGTCCTTTAATAACACAGGGCCTACAGCCCACAGGAATACAGGATGACATGCATGTGTCTCAGTTCTTGTTTCCATGGCTTTTATAATAAGATCCCTCCAATCATTGCTTTACACATTTCTCAGTCCAGCCCCAGTCCCACCCCTGGTCCAACCCCCTGGAATTGGGTCTGGGGTCGTCAGGACCCTCTGTCTTCATCAGCTCTTCTTCTTCAGGCACACAAAGGTCTCTTGGAGTTCATCTAATTCTGGCTTTTGGGTCACTCTGACCTATGTTTATGTTTTATTCTGTAGGCCTTCTGATATCCTTCAGCTCTTTACCTTGGAAAGGAGTCTAAACAAGATTAATTAACTAAAGGAATTTGAGCTCCCTGTTCTGGGACAGGGGTAGTGATAGAAAGGCATTAAACTTAAACTGTTAGAAATATTAACCCTCTAAAAATCTACAACTACTGTGTTCCTAAAATCTACAAAATGTGAAAATCAGAACAAAAACCCCTTTGGCATCACCATTCACCTTAAATACTGTGTGTGTTAATTATTCTGCCTTTATTGTGCTACTTTTATGAGATTGTCTCAAAAACATAATTGTCCCATCCAGAGCACTTGCAAACCTACCTACTTACCTACATACAAACATTAATTAATTAATTGTGAGAAGTGAATTGAGGAAAGGGATTTATCTAGAACTATTTTTCCAACACAGAGACTTTGCCTAAGGGAGTTTTTGTTTCTTGGTTTGTAATGAATATCAAAAGATACATACCAAACTATTCTATGCTGAAGATTTTTCACACACAGTCTGTTTTCACATCTTAACATTCCTCATCTTTTATTGTTGTTGGTGTAATGTCTAGACAACTCTAACATACTGAAAAAGGGTAAAGGCTTTATGTATAACTGGTAACCCCATTTCTTCTAAGTGGAGAAAGGTCAGAAATATCTAGAGAAAAATAAGGATTAGGATGTATCTAAATCAAAAAGGGGGGAGAAAATGCCAAAAAGAAATATAAAGAAAGGCTTCTTAGAAGAAATAACCTCAGTATAACTAGGTTTAAAATGGTATTAATCTGCCTTTACAGGATGGTCATACTCTAACTTCTTATTTTCTTTTTACCACTATATATAGTCAAAGTTTGTATTTATGGAATAAATAAAAGAAACATGTTATGTATGCTCCCACTATAGGGAGGGGTATATTCTATATAAATATATAAATAAAAATAAAAACACTGGGTGACATTTTCTGCAAATCAACACAAATTGATTTTAAAATAAACATTAAAGTCTTTTTTTTAGAGGTCACATCCATAGAATCTTTGAATCATAGAATGGTTTCTGTTAAAAGGGATCTTAAATATCATCTACTTTCATGTACCTGTAGAGGCAAAAAAATAGTTTTTTTTCAAAACACAGATTAGATATCACTTAATCCTATTTTAATTTGCTCTGTTGCAGCATCCCGCTATGTTGAGAAATTAAATTTGGAATTTTTCATTTTCACTAACAAGATGTAATGTTCTTCATCTGTTACACTATTTATATAGAGAAAAAGTTTTATAAAAGTTAGAAGTGTTTTAAACCCCTCCACTTCTTTCTGAGTAATCTATCCCTGTAGTGGCAACATCACGCTTTAGATCACTGGGTCAGGACAATTCTGAAGAGTGTTATGATTCACTATATGTTGAGGAGACTTTTAATTGCTGCCCTGAGATCTTTAAATGTGCAGCTGGTCTGTCACTGACCAGAAGTCAAAAGCTTCCACTTACGTATTAAGCTTCAGTTTTCCTTAAGGTGAAAATACAATGAGTTTGTCTCGATATTTTTTACATTTTGAGAATAATTCTCCAGTTGCATTATAAGATGAGGTAAGTAGTTGGTTCCCTCCCTCATGTCTTCTTACATTTCATCACACAATGATGTGTCTGACACATCTTGAATTATCTAGTTTGTTTTAGACCAGAAGCATTTTGGCCACCATAACCAAATAGCTGGGTTCAAATAAAAATAGGCTTTGTCTACAAGGGAAGGTTTTGGACAAATGCCACATGTTGAAAACACCATAAAATTAATTCTCAACATATTGAACTTAAAGCTCAAGGAATGTATTGTCTTTCCAAATTCCTCATTAAGCTTCATGACCTTAGAGTAACTTCAAGCTAGAAATGAGTTGCTTTTCATTGAAGTTGAATTTAGGTAAAAAAATATTTTCTGACATTACTGACTCAGTTCTGTAAAAAGATCTTTCCAGAGAAATAAAGTAACTGTAATTGAGGAGGGGAGAAAACAAACAAACCAACACAGAACCACAAACCCCTCCCCTTCCCCTCCCCCCCCGAAAACTACTTCAATTACATTAAGGTTGTCAAAAGTTTAAAAAGGGTGAGGCTGCTAATAGATAACTATGTCAAAAACATCATTTTTTCATGATGACTATAATACTGACACTCATATAATACTGACACAGCAAAAACGAATCACTATGATAGTCAGAGAACTTTTAATTTTATTTATGAACCATTTGTGTGTTCATGGACATTCTGTATGCCAGGAACATGTTCCTTAGGCATGGGATCAGATTAATTTAAAGTATAGAACTTGGAAGTCACAGTAAATACTTTTTTCCTGTAATTTATTTCTGAAGAATTCTCTAGCCCTTGCTTTTGTCAATATCATAATCCTGAGCACAAAAATAATGTACAGTGTGTCAGACAGTTTTGAAAAATAAAAAGAAAGGTTTGATTATGCTGCTGCTTACTGTCATAACTCTGCATTTATTATTAACTACACTTGAGGATACATTGCAAATTTATTTAGCAGATTTTGTTTGAAATAGCTGTGCTAGCTGAATAGTGTGAAAGACTAGATCTGACTTGAGATATTGCTTTTCCTTCCTACACTGAAGATTAATGCCTCCAAAAATATGAAAGCAGGAGGATAAAACTGTGATGTTTTCAAAGATAATTCTACCAGTGGCAATCAAGATCAGTGGGTGAAAACAAATAAGTCATTTTCATTATCATGTGTTCTGAAAGAAAACAAGATTCACTGTGGAGGAAAATCATAAAAGAGGGGAAATGAAGGGCTTTGAAAAATTAACACTGATTTCAGAGTGCACCTGGACTCTTATTTCCTCTATGCTGTCCTCAAACATCAGTTCATATTCAGAGATGTTTTCATAGCTGACAATACAGAATTTAATGCAAAATAGACCAGACTTAAATCAATCAAGGGCTTTTCTTATGAGAAAAAATGCCTTTTTATAACTAACTGTCCTTTTCACTTCTAGTTCTACTGCCTTGTAGTATGTAAATTCACATGATGGGTGTCTTTTGGGCTCTGGGAACAACTTATTTTTCCAGGCAGTAGAAAATGCTAAAATTAAATGATGAAATGAGGACTTCGCCTTCTCCCATTAGCAGTGTCCAAACCCAAAGTAAGACATATCAATTTTTTAGCCTCACATAGCAAAAGAAAATAATGTGTATAAGTAAAAAAGGAATTAAATGGCAAAAGTACTGAACTGTCTGATGTATTGTGCTTTGCTCTGCAGTGTTATAAACAGGGACATGCTACACTGTTGGTATCTACAATACATTAAATAAGCCATTGCAAAACTGATTAGATCCTCTTTCAATTCATCTCTGCCTGTTAAGTAACTGATCTTGGCTTTCTGCACTGTTTGCCATTCAGCTATAAACTCAGGTACTGTTTCTGCAGACAATTCATTTTTTGTTGATCTTATTGTCCTATTAAAATTGTTTTCTGACTTAGTGTGTCTTACATCTTTACCCCAAATTTTAACTTGCTCTTCATGCTGGCACTGCATATATACCACCATAATGCTTCTTGGATTCTGCATAGCCCAATTTAATTGTCAAATCTTCCCACTTGCAGCCTCATTATGCTATTTGAATGCTTCCTTATGCTAAAATAGACAACACAAGTTTATTCTTCTCATTCAATTCTAACACAAGATTTTCAGATTTCTCTTAGCCACTAAAATCCCTTCCTAACTGGGTTTTAGTTCAGCACTTCTTTCTTCTGCAATTCACATATTCTGTATTTTTAAATTAAAAATAATGGATTTTCCCATGCTTACAACAAAAGTTGTGCAGTCAGTGTGAGACAGTGACAATCAATGAATATAGGAAAGAGAAACTCTGTGAATCATATGGTTAATTCTCTGTCTGACTAGTTTAAGTATGCACATCAGCTTATGGATGATTATCTGAACTCTTACTATGAACTTTTGAGGTTTACCCTTCCTTAACCACAGCAGTAAGGATAGAACTCTAATAATTTAAAGCCTACAATTGCTGTTTATATATTCTTGTCAAAATCCTCAAGAATGGAAAAAAGTATGGTTGTATGAACCCTTAAACTAGTATTATACATAATTACAGATTCCATTACAGAAGTTTGAAAACTGTAACAGATGTCTGGAGAATTAACAGATGAGGAAGAGTGTATTTTAATAACTATTATCTTAAAAATTCAGTAGATTCTGACAGATGAGGAGTTACTGACCCATTCTTTTTGATCTACTCTTTACTGCAATTTGCAAAAAACTCACTCAAAAGCAGACACCGCAGTATATATGCAGAAGTACTTTTAATATGTCAATCTGAACTTCCCCATGTCTTTTTTAGGCTTCACTGAACCTTTAAAATTTACAAATTATTTTGTTGGCTTTCCAGGGAATTGACACAAAAGGCTTTGGCTTTATTGCTTTCTTCAGATATTTTGATGTTCTATTCCATTTTCTCATTATGAAGAAAGAGCAGCCAGGGCTAGGATAAGAAGGAATTAACTAGGTATAAATGATAGGAAAAGGATAATAATGATCTGTAGTTTATTGTAGGCCAAATATGTGGGATTTTAATGTTCTCTTTAAAACACACAAAAAGTTTTTAGCTAAACTTCAACTATCATTGATCTTGTTATTTATTAATACAGCACTCAGAATTTCTGCATTCAGTTAAAATAAAACTTTGTTAATATGCAAACATTCATGTCAATCATACATGTCAAACATACCATGTCAGTCTATATCAGACCAACTGATTAATACCCAGACTTAAATGCCATTTTCAAATTTTGTCATCGGAATGAAATAATATAATATTTTACTTTTTAACACAGCTTGTGGTTTAGAATCTCAGTCCTTTGAGGTACAGAAGTGCTTTTTTTCCTTTAAGAAGTGGCTGGCAGGGACAGGTAGAGATATGTGCTTTCATTTCCTGCGCACCTTACCCACAGGGACAAGTAAACTCTGTTTTTATGGAGGTGTATATTTTTCCCTATAAGTTCCTACAAATTTTTTATCATAGAACCTTAGCAGATGTAATCTTGTATAGCCCTATTGACCACCAATTTTAGTCTGTCCGAAGAGATAAAAACCTTCAAGTTCTGCCACTTCATCTTCTGGAATCTCTATTTTCTGCACTTAACAATAATCAAAGCCACAGAAAAATGTAATATCCACTTACTCAAAGAAGGATGAATAAGGGAAATTGAATATTGAAATTACATCTCAGTGTTGCAGTTGCTTTCAAACAGTTCCAGATCAGAATCTACACCTTCATTGTGTTAGGCTTTTTACAAACACAAAAAAAAATTACAACCTCTCCTCCAAAGAGGTTTTTTTGAGGGGAGGTATTTCTTCTTAAAATTTGTCCTACAGGTTTTAGCAAAATATTAGTGTTTTTAAGGACTGTAATGATGAAATATTGTCCTGAGGCTTCAGTCTACACGTAGTCTGCTGGAGAGTTAGATGTACCTCAATCTGGAATAATTACACACTTTAGGATGAAATATGCTTCATAAAATCCTTATTAAAGTATAACATTCTTCCACACAAGCAGTGTGAGGTTTTCAATAGGAATTTGTGGCTCTAAAGATGACCAACATTTCAAGAAAATTCCACATTATACCCTGAATGTAAGACTTCCTAAAAACTTGGAAATTATAATTTTCCTGTAGGAGTTAAAACACATACACATCCTGCCTTGTGAAAACATTATCTATTGGAAACCATTAAAGTTTGCTGTGATGCACACCAGTCTTCTTATTGAACATATAATTTAAAATATTAATGAGTTAATCTGTCTCTGCTACTTACACTGGCAGACTAAAAGCCATTGGCCACTGAACGGAATATACTACTGTTCATCTTATTCAAATCTGATAACACCCTACAACAATTTTGTCTGGGGTAGAGTTAATTTTCTTCTTACTAGCCTGTATGACACTGTATTCTGAATTTGTAACAAAAATAACGTTAAAAGCATAGTCACATTTTAGTTACTGCTGAGCAACAGCATTTGCACATCATCAAGGCCTTTCCCATTCTCACAAAACCTCATCTGAGTGCTGCTGGGGGGGGGGGGGGCACAAGAAACTGGGAGGGAGCACAGCCAGGACAGCTGACCCCAACTGACCAGAGGGTTATCCCATACTATATGATGTCATGCTCAGCATATAAAGCTGAACTAAGAGTCACTGGAAGAAGGCATCCCCAAGCTCTCATTTTCTTGTTGTTGCAGAAAAATTGGCCCACAGAGAGCTATGACTTGAAACAAAGAGATTGCTTCTAAGATCAGAATTTGCTTAAGGTCTCAGAACATTAAACTGTGCAAAATGCAAATGTTTTTAGTTTTGGTTTTGAGTACAAATTAATTGTGCTTTCTACAGGAAAAAATATAATGAAAGTTGGTGTACAGAGATACATTGATTTTTTTCCCACTAAAATGTAAAATGAATTCTTATGAAAAACATGATTTTGAAACTAAATTACATTGGAAAAGCTTATTACTTTCAGAGAAAATATAATTGTTTCACTTGAAGCTAGGCACAAATATTCACAAATTTTATTTTGAAATTTGGAATAGTCCAGCTTGGAAATGTTGTAAAACTTGAGGTATAAGCATGGACTTCAACTTAAATTACAATATTTTCCTTCTTAGGTACCTCACCCTCTCTTTGGTCTTCAGAATGTCCTTGTTTGTGGAAAGTCCCCTCAAAAAACATAAAATCTTTCCAGTTCCCGGTTAATTCTAAAGACCATCCTAACCATCCAAAAGTTGAGTGCCTTGTTCATCTTGTATACAGAGACCTAGCAAAGGAAGCTGTCATGGCCCTAGGGACTGAGATGAACCCCACTAGGAAAGTGATACTTTCTAAAGATAAAACGATATGATATAAATCCAAGCCTTATGAAAACTGTTTGAAATATTACACCATTACATTAATGTCAGCTTATTGATGACTATAGTGTATCACAAGTCTTGGGTAATATGTTTTGAAGAGCACTTATATGGTATATGCCATATGCCATAACAGATCAGATCATCCAATCATGCAAATTCGTGTGACAGTTAACACCTGTTCTGATGTAAGCCAGAAAATACGATTTAAAACTAAGCTAAGTAGTCTGGAACAAATTGTCTAAATATAACAGCAACATGGCAGAACAGATATTTTTAACAAATACATTATCCTGTTGCCTAAAATGTCAAACAAGATTGGAATTAGAATATTAAAAAAAAAAACAAACTAAAAAACAAAAACAAACAACAGTCTGTGGGGCTTGTGGCAAAGATCAGGGACAGGAAATAAAATTTTGAGGGGGCTTGAGATGACTTGAGAGGGGTGGTTGTTTGTTTTTGTTTGTTTAATATGATATTTCAGCAAATAAGGTGCGCTTTTAATTTAAATAGTCATACTTTATATATTATTAATATGTTTTTCTGCATGAAGCACATACACAGCCTCAAAACACAAGTCCTTTTCCATTGCAGAGTAGCACTTTTCAATAAAAAAATAAAGGAAAATAAGATTCTGTGGTTTTTAAGACAATTAATTGCATTATTGATAATTTCAATTTCCTCATAAGTCAGGTAAACAATTTAGTCTACAGATGCTGGAAGAAAACATTTCTCTGTTTTACAAATTACATTTGTAGGGCATATGGTGCAACTGACATTTCTTTTTCTAGCATTACTTGCAAATATTTTCAGAGGGATGAATTACGCTTCCACATCTCAACCATTACAACCGCACACAGAGATAGATATGTTTGCTCCTATTTTGCTTTTCAAGGAGTATGTGTACCATGAATTTTTTATGTATAATACAGTGCTGTCTGAAAAGAGGCTAAAAGTACTGAAGTCTTAGGACTGATAAAGTGTTATAACACCACAACAAGAAGTCATTCTTTATAGTTAAAGTATACTCTGAGGTAAATATCATCATTAATTTGCTATGGGTTAAATTATTGTCCAATATTTTCACACAAATTAAAAGAAAAATCCCATTTTACTATTCATTGTTGCAATTTCAAGCTATAAGCTCCACCATTTTGCACATTTATGAAGAGCTCTGAGTAGTCTTCAGATGTTTAAAAAACTCTGTCAAAACTACAAATCACATTTAGGGTCTAATCACAACAGTAAAGTTTATGCATATAAAATCTCAAATGCTTTAATACTTAGTTTCTGTATCTACAGAGGAACTGAATTACTGTCTCTTCTTCTTCTAATTACTTCTTCAGTATATTCACATAACTGGATGTGATCAAGGTGAAAATTTTGCTTCTTCATGAGCTGAGACCTTTTTATGAAGAAAATGTGTGAAGATCTCTGAATGCCTTTGGTCTACTACGAGTTTATACTGTGTCAAAAAAAAAAAGAAAAAAAAAGAAAAGCTACAGAAACATGGAACTTTCTTGCTTTTTGATATTATTGTACAAAGAATCTAGTTATTTTGTTTGCATCACCTTCTCTGATATGAATTTAACTTATGTGAAAGTAAAGTAAAGGTATACGTGTAAATGCATCTCAGGTCAAAGCTGCATGCACACTTAGGAATAGCTAGATATATTTCTCAGGAAAAGACTTCTTCTAATTTACAGGGTGGGTTTTAATGAAAGTTTTGTAACTGTATCTCTCAAATTGAGCCATTAAAAACTGAAGTTAAACACTGACTATTGATTGACAAGTCAGCAATAACCAGGAGGTACTAGTTTAAATATTAAATTCAGT
This sequence comes from Pithys albifrons albifrons, assembly GCF_047495875.1. Classification (NCBI taxonomy): domain Eukaryota; kingdom Metazoa; phylum Chordata; class Aves; order Passeriformes; family Thamnophilidae; genus Pithys; species Pithys albifrons. Next base: position 85,732,693 of record NC_092461.1, read on the forward strand.
TTCTTATTGCCACTCCAACTTTTAAGTGATTTATGTGTCTGAGATTTTAAACTTCATACTTTAGTATCACAACCTGTGACCTTCAGAGCCACTTCACCTTCAAAGCTACTTCACCTCCAGATTGAAAATATCACAAAGTCTTCACCTCACTGCTTGAGATTAAAATCTCATTTCATGTACAACGAAGGATGACAATGCAGAGGTAAAATCTTTAGTTTGGGACATGATAATACTGGGAATATAACTGTTATAATATATGCATATATTCCACATCTTCCACTCAACACACCACTTTTCATCCAAATTTGTTCTATTTCAGCTCAGTCATCAATGCCAAACAATGTGATGCATAGCCTCCCCACCTCCAGTATTCTTTAAACATAAGAAAAATGTGGTTATAACAACAGAATATACAAGAAAATAAATAGTAGTATGATGTTTTCAAGGACTAGAGGAAATACTTACTTGTTTCTTGTTCTGTGAGCATTTTTCTTATCTCTCACAATGTTCTATTAAAGGAATAATAGAAATTCCACACATTAATAGTAGTGTGTGACACAAGACACAACAGGATTAAATTTCATTGCTCTTGCCAAAAGTGTACAGAAAGTGATTTTTTTCTGTCTCCCATCTAATGCTGATTATCCTGCGTGTAAGATGAACAGTGATCTGCAGGGGATTACAGGAGCTGAAGAAGAGCAAAGAACCAGCACCTTGAGGTTTCAGTAAGAGTAGAAAAGAAATGGAAAGGACAGACTTGTAAAAGTGTCATAGGATAAAATAAACTCTTCCCTATCACCACTCTAATGCTGTCAAGCAAAATTTCAGGTTTCATTCCTACAGTGTAATGCAGTAATCAGCACTCTTTTTTCATTGTATTAAGTTCCCCATCATTTTCAGTTAGAAACCCTGTTGCTTCATAGCTGATGTCTGTATTTTATTTATTATATTATTGTTTTCTTATCTATATTCTCTTTATTTGCCCATATTCCCAGTCTTCATTTAAATAATTTTGTTCAATTACATTTTTATTAGATCTAGAAGGTGTAAAAATTTGTGTGTTACAATCCTGTACTTTGTTTTGCCTACCAAATTGTGAGGAAATGTTGATCTTTGAAGGGCGACACAAAGAAAACAGACTTAAGATGCAGTCTGTGATTGTCTTTAACTTTTTTTTAATATTATGCAGACACATTTATTGATAACAAGTTGCTGAAAACTAAATACAACCATTTGGTGTTTACAGTCAATAGTAAATTAATTTAAATCTAGATTATAAAGTTGTTTCATGTGATGCCGGGAATGACCCTTCCCCCCAAAACAGGACTTCGAGCCACGTTAGTGTAGGGTAAGATAAAAAGTAAAGGTCCTTTAATAACACAGGGCCTACAGCCCACAGGAATACAGGATGACATGCATGTACCCCAGTTCTTGTTTCCATGGCTTTTATAATAAGATCCCTCCAGTCATTGCTTTACACATTTCTCAGTCCAGCCCCAGTCCCACCCCTGGTCCAACCCCCAGAATTGGGTCTGGGGTCGTCAAGACCCTCTGTCTTCATCAACTCTTCTTCCTCAGGCACACAAAGGTCTCTTGGAGTTCATCCAATTCTGGCTTTTGGGTCACTCTGACCTATGTTTATGTTTCATTCTGTAGGCCTTCTGATATCCTTCAGCTCTTTACCTTGGAAAGGAGTCTAAACAAGATTAATTAACTAAAGGAATTTGAGCTCCCTGTTCTGGGACAGGGGTAGTGATAGAAAGGCATTAAACTTAAACTGTTAGAAATATTAACCCTCTAAAAATCCACAACTACTGTGTTCCTAAAATTTACAAAATGTGAAAATCAGAACAAAAACCCCTTTGGCATCACATGCCTACATTTGCTTAATGCCTGAAGGACGTTTCAATGGAGGTTTTAGTGGTAAGAATGTACTATAACTTTGTGCAAACTTTTTCTTCTGCCTACCTGTCTACTAAGAACAAGTTAAGACAAAATTTCTCAGGATAAAACTTTCACCCATCTCACTCTCAAATTTTCATCCATTTAGAAGTGTATGTACTTCTGTTAATTTTAGCATTTGCATTTCATGAAGTACCCATTTTGACATGGGCTCTTCTTCATAAACTTACAAATATAGATCATGTTCTTCCATCATCTTTTGCTCACCTTTTCACTTGTCTGAAATCATGACAAATTATGTTCCGACAAAGTTTCATTAAGAACAGGACTAAGTGAAGATGTGAATTTTTTTCACATATGAGTGAAAGCCAAGTATTGACTTAAGTGCATGCCTTTAATTTGTCAATATCTGTTTATTTGAATCACAAAAGAGTGCTTGCTCCTTTACAGATTATGTGTGTTTACAACTCATGTTCCGAAAAGCCTGCAATTAAAAGAAACCTTATGTTTCAGTCCTCCAGAACTGATTTAATTTTTATTCTTTCTTGGTTTAGAATAAAACACTAAAACTGCAGGTGTTTTTGCCAATCAAAAGAGTGGTATGAAGATACTGGAGAGATGATTCATGGCAACACAATTCTTATTGCATCAGTATGGCCCCATAATTGATTTAGTTAATGGTACCATCTGCTCATTTCCAGTGTTTCCCTTACAGCTAGAGTGACACATCACACATTCAACTTCTTACGTTTAACTATCCTTTATGTCTTCTGCCCCACTTTTAGATCTGAATTACCTTTTTTGCTTATAACCAATATTTTAATAGTATTCTTTTGGGTTTGAGTAAATCAAGAGTTTTGAGAGAGTTAGTTTGGCTCTCAGAACCCCTTAGCTTTCCAAGTCATAAGTGATTCTCTTGTGTGATGAAATATTATTGCTTAATGCAGAAATTATCTTTTACTGTCTTCAGTTGTGAACTTATGATGTGTCAGGTCTCAAGAAAAATACTTTAACTTGATAATAGTCATCTTCTCTATCCTGCCAAAACACTAGAAACTGGGGAAGGGGCGGGGCAGAAATAATAGAAATAATAATAGAAATAATAGTAGAAATAATAATAGAAATAATAGAAAATTGCAGCCTATTTCACAAAGTGGGCATATGATGATAGATAGTACATGAGCTTCAACCAGAACTGACAACAGTATTGAACAGTAAGTTATGTGACCAGAAATATGTTACTGAATGATTTTTCACATCTTGGGATGAAGGAAAGACATTCAGGGAAAACTACTTCAATAAAATTACAGTTCTTTCCAATATGGTTTTCTCTAGCCTCTAAATAAATTACAAACTGTTAGAAACAACCGTGAACAGTCATATATTTACTTGCCAAATACACCTTAATGAGTCCTATCTCTATGCTGTTTTTTCATGAGCATCAATACATCTGGGGTGTTTTTTTTTTCCTTTTTGACTACAAATACATTGGTGCAAGCAGTAAACCATGTCCTGAGGGGCAAGAGCCAAGAAGGACCTGAACATACTCTGTGCATACTGTTGATTCTTTTTTTTTCCTTAGAAATTACAGAAAAGGTAATTTGTGAGCTGTATTTGGTTTTCTACCAAACACGCTCTTTAACTCATTTGTAGAATAGAAACATAATTATTATCAAAACTATTTTGACCTGCTTAGTCTTAGAAGTCAGAATAGAGTACATATTTACAAGATTTGCATTTATGAAAACTGAAAATCACAAACATATAAAATAGAATATAGAAGACATTTGCTTTGTACTTTTAATTCATAGCCTGTCACCTATTCCTCTGGGGTTTGAAATATTATGTGAAACTTAAGGTATGATAATGGATCTGTTTCTAGATACACTTCAACTATAAAATCCTTGATGAGGACCTGTTTCACATGTGTGCATATGCCATACTGAGAATGGTATAATAATTGAATCCCGATAAAGGGAACCCGTAAAAGATGAGTATAGTGTATTTTTGACAAATAGCATCTAGCTATTAATTTCATTACATGTAAATATACATTCATATGCTATCTTCTAAAAGAACTGAGGTAAAAAAAAAGTTCTCCCACACCCTAATAGCCAAGAATACTTTCTCAGACAATGCACTGATTTTAAATGGATCTTTTAAGCAGATGTTACTTACTAATCTGTCACTGTGTGCCATAATTTCTGCAATAATGCATTAGTACTATAATGGCAGTCAAGGTCCATATAAATTACTGAATTCAACTTGAAACCTTGCTCTGGTATTTTATTACCTGTTGTTTTGTCATAACTATTATGTCATCCATGATGCATATATCTATATGTTATCTTCTGCCTCCTGTCTTTATAACAGCACTATTGGAATATCAGCCTGTATTCACTGTGTTAAAATTTTTGCAAGACATAAGAGCACACAAGGTTATGAAGGGAGAATTTCTAGGGTTTAGTCTTAGAATAATTCTGAAAATATTAATATAATGCACAAACTATGCCAATTATGAACAAACTTTGAGCAACAAACCCTTTTGCTCATATTGGGATATTATACTGGGATAGAGTTGATTAGTTATGATGTGTAAAGTTATGACAGTAATTTGTCACGGTATAACAACTATTCAGGTACATAAGGCATATTTAAATGAATAAAATAGAACAAAAGCTATTAAAGCATCCCTGTTCATTTTAGGATACATAATCAAGGATATTTTATGAAAGACTTGGGAAAATAGATACCAAAACTCATGAAACTAAATGTAAAAAAACTCAAACCAAACCAACCAACCAACAAACCAAACACCCAAAAACCAACACAAACAAACAAAAACCCCCACCACAAACAAACAAAAAACAAACAGTACTCTAAATTTACTTTTCACTGAGATTTATTCTTTATAACAAGAATGGAAAGACTATTCCCATAAAGGAAGACCACTAGCTTTATTGGTAAACTTTAAGAAAACTCTGAAATTTTGGGACATACTGAAGTTGATGAACGTAATTCAGATGGGCAGACTCTGTGTTGGGCATTTGGCTCATCCCAAGACAGGGTGGCATTTAACTGCCTTCAGGGAGGCATTTAACTGCCTGCCAGTACATTATTAAATATGCTTTTGGCTCTGTTCATTTGGATTTGGTCCCACTGTTTTCCCTGTCCTTTGAGAACAGGGGAAACTACCACTGATAATGTGGTAGGGGGTATTATGACACACTACATGACACTGGAAAGTCTCAAGAGAATAATATATCAACTGTGAAAGCACTGTGTGGCAATGCTCTTGCTTACAAGACTCTGAGAAAAATATCAAGAGAAAATATATAAATGAAATAATTTTATATGATTCCCATATGATACTGGAGTTGTTTCCCTATAATACTAACACTTAGTTTCCTTCTGGGCTGAACTGCAAACAGTACTTCCACACTACATGTCATTACAAGGATCCCACAAATTCTTGATGGGTATGGAACGCATTTCCATAACAAAGGAATATAAACCAGTAACCTCCATACACTGCTATGGACTATTTCTACTTCAAACTCCATATTTCAAATTCATTTATCATTTTGCACTCAGAATTCCTATCTTAGGAAAAACTTGAGTCTACCTAGAGCACTAGAAGAAATACTAGGTTGAAGTTAAATATTAGTATCAGCACTAACAAAAACATCCCTGGGTTATCAACACTGTTGCCAGCACAAATCCAAAACATAGCCCCACAGTAGCCACAATGAAGAAAATTAGCTCTATAACAGAGAAAATCAGCACACGAAGGCACTCACTCAGTGCCCCAGATGTAGACCTGATGCCCAGACAGTTCCTGAGCTGAACATGTATAATCGTCCTAAAATCCTCTCTTTTCCCTTTTACTGTTGAACATGACATTACAGCATACCTAATATCTCTGCAGTTAGTTCGGTCATTTGTCAGCTTTGAAACCCTCTCAAGCCTATTCACTGTGACAAAGGCAGAATGTTAAACAGAATCATAGAATAACAGAATCATTAATTCCGTAAGAAGTTGTGAAAACCCTCCAAGATTGTTGAGTCCAACCTTAGACTGAACAATATCGTGTCAGCTAAACCATAGCACTAAGTCCTACATCCAGTCATTTCTTGAACTCTTCCCAAGACAGTGACTCCGCCATTTTCCCAGGCAGGCCTTTCCAATGCTTGACAACCATATTAGTGAAGAAATTTTTCCTAATGTCCAACCTGGTTCAGCTTGAGGCCATTTCCTCTGTTGTAGAAAACAATAAAGTCTCCCCTGAGACTCCTTTTCAACAGGCTAAACAGCTCCAGTTCCCACTGCTGTTTTTCATATTTCTTACTCTCTAGACCCTTAATCAGCTTCTTGTCCTTCTCTGGACATGCTCCAGCACCTTGATGTCTTTCTTGTAGTGAGGGACCCAAAACTGAGCTCAGGATTCGAGGTGCAGCCTCAATAGTGACAAGTACAGGGAGACAATCACTGCCCTAGTCCTGCTGGCCACACTATTTTGGATAAAAGACATGGTGCCAGCTGCCTTTTTGGCCACCTGGGCACACTTCTATCTCATGTTTACCCAGCTGTCCACCAGCATCCACAGGTCCTTTTCCACTGGGCCACTTTCCAGTCACTCTGTCCCCAGCCTGCACCATTTCAAGAGGCTGTTGTGGCTAATGTGTAGGACCTGGCAGTTGGCCTTATTGAACTTCATAACACCGGCCTCAGCTCATTGATCTAGCCTGTCCAGATTCTGCAGAAATTTCCTACCCTTCTGCAGATCAACAGTACTGCCCAACTTCATGTCCACTGCCTGTGAACTTACTAATAGTGAAGAAGGTGTTGATGCTTTGTAGGCACTGTTCACAGTACTATCAGCAGTCTTTTGGTAAAAAATCTAAAACACAGCACCTAATGAGCTGCTATGAAAGAAATTAACTCTATCATAGCAACATCCAGTACATCAGCCTAGCAATTATTTTTTAATGCATTGTATTCATCCATTTTTTCTGTGCTTGTCAGTATCTGTCCAATTTCTACAAACTCAGTAGTAAGAGTAATCAACTTCTTTTGTATAATTTCATATAAGTTCACAGTCTCCAATAATGTCATGAAACTTGCTTGTTCATTGGGGCTTGCTGTTTTACAATATTCTGTCTGTATATTTGTTTCCTTCTGTATTTAATGTTATTAGGAAATACTGACTGCAATTTAATATGAACATAGAGACTGGATGAGAAGCAGATTGCTAATAGTAGGACTGTCACCTGCTGTCTACACTGAACTCATGACAGGACATAGGTTTTGGCCACAAATATGTGATATTTGGTCCCAGAGCTTGAGTTTTTAATGAAGGCTATATGGAGCTTTCCACAAGTGATTAGTCAGAATACCTGACACAATCTGATAACCAGATGGTAAGAGCAAACATGGAGACAGTGAGCAATTGAGACAGTAACATGGGGCAAGAGTTCTGAAAGGTATTTATTAATTAGAGTAGAAGTGATTAGCAGAACACAATGATTAAGTGACATAATTTTGAAGGGCATAGAGAATGCAGATGCCCTGAAAGCATCTGAGTAATGGGCTGAAAAACAAGGGGTATGAACCAAAGCTAAGGAAAGACTGGTGAGCAACGGACTTCAGGATAAATTTCTTCACACAGAAGGTAATTAATATGTAGCAGTACATGCTATTAAGTGGGGAAAAACTAATCCTCAAATGCTAAACATATCTGAGAGTTGACAGACAGGGAGCTGGATGGACTAATTCTGTATACTGTCTCTGCCACCAGAATGGCAAAGGTAAAGCATTAAATTAGTGAGATAATAAATTAAATTGTTCCAATAAGACAGCATTAAACACAAAAGGTAAGCACGATAAGTTAAGTGGCATAACTCTCCCTCCCCACCCCCCCCCCCAAAAAAAAAAAAAAAAAGAAAACATTGTGGAAGCATCTCCCATGGAAATTGTGTCTCCATAATGAGGGAACAAAACAGAGCTTGTTAAAAGTCACAATTCTTCCTGGGAAGTTAAGGCCAGAATTTTAAAACACAGAAGTTTGTTAAGTGAATTTCTTGCTTTTAGGTCCAGTCATGGGGCAGGCTGAGCATGCGTTCAAGAGTTCATGTGTATCCGTAATGTATTTTACCAACCTAGTAGCAGCAGCTGAGTGTTCAGCCAGAAAAACAGGCTATGTGCAAGTCCACATGGCTGTTCAGCATGCACATGATGGTGTTCCTTCATCAATTTGACCCAGAGTCCCCAAAGAATTCTGCCTTTTCCCACTTATGCATTCCCCTGAACCAAACAGCCAAACCAAAACTCCCCTCCACCAGACTCTATCCAATCCTATTTTTATCTTTACCGTCCACCAACTCTAGACCAACACTCTGCCTTTGTTACTGCTGGCAGCATATGCTGCAAGCACCTCAAACCTCCAATAGCATGAGTTGGTTGCTCCCAGAGCAGCACTAATTGGCTTGTTTGAGCATGTTTCTAGACACCTCTTGACAACACTGATATGCTACTCTGCAGTACCTCCTAAAAGCCAAGTAGCTATATACAGCCAGTAGGGCTGCAGAGAACTATGGAACTACATCACCCTCCTGTTGGGAAGTTTTGGTTTAGGTAGCCAAATCTGTTGTTCTATAACAGCCAATTATAGGGCAGGGAAATACCAGTCACCAGTTTTGCACTGGATAAAAGCTTGCTATGTGGGAGGCCTGCACCCACAGTGTGCAGTGACACAGATTGGTGCCTGACTGTGAATTCTCAGTGCTCCCCTCTGTGCTTCCTGAAGCACCTGAGCAAAGACAGGACAAGTAAGATGGCACTGGAAGCAGCTTAATCCTTTCTAAGCATGGATGAACATACACTAAATGTAGCTGTCTTGGGGCTTAGTTCAAAAGTGTATCAGAACATCAGCTAAGACATTTAACAGTTTCAATTTTCCCTGGTGGAGACTGAAGTAAATTCAAAATATGCAGGGGCAGTTGAGTAAGTAAAAGAGTCAAGTTATTTATGTGGATTTTTCTGGAGGCCAAGCAATATATTGACTGAGAACAAAAACATTGGCTTTCATTCTCCTGCAGATTAATTTATGTGTTAAAAAATATTTATCAGCATCAGGTGTTTTATGAACAATATCTAAGTTAAATAATGTCATCCAAATTTAAATTTCAAATTCTTGCACATTCCTTAACTTCCCTCCCCACTAAAAAAATAGCAAACTATAACAACCAGACAGCATTGGATTTTGCATATTTAAATTTCAAAGTGCTTCTACAAGATAAACAATTTAATCTCTATAATGCAATTAATATAATTTATGCAACTGTATCCTAAAATCCCATTTTTATAGACTATTTCCTTTGTGTATTCCCATAGAAGATGTTTAACCTGAATTCAACTGATCTAAAATTAACTGCAATAATTTTTCAAGTCAAATGGTTATGTAAATATTTCAAAACTAACAACTTAATGAGGTTAATGGAACAATATCCACATTGCATATGTCTAAGTTATCTTTACATAGTAAGGGAATGCAGATCACTCTATAAAAAGCTTTTGAAGAGATTTATATACTAAGAAACCAAAATTAGCTATTATCCAACTCAAATGATTGGCCTTTATTACCTTTAATATCATCAGTCAGGAAGATCTATGAGTTTGAAACCTGGATCCTCTCCAGACTGATACGGAGTTCATCCCAAGAGTAACAGAAATTAAGTTTCAGCATAAATGCAGGTGAAAGCAAATATAGAATTAAATTTACAATGGGTAATTTATGGTAAAAACCTCCTAGTTATACTCTTCCTGAATAATGTGAATCAAAATAACATAACTGTCCTCAAAGCAGATGTGTGGATGTGGGGCTTATGCCTAAGAAATTAATTTTCAGCCAGGAATAGGTTTTGTCCCAACAGCTCATCCCAGCAGTAGCTTAGGTACATTCCCATATGTGAAAGTAAAAGCTGGTGATACTGACCTTTTTGTAGGATTCTACAAAGGAAGAGGGAGGTAGTAGCTCATTGGGAAGTTACTTATTTGCCAAATGCTTTGTATGGGCTGCAAAATAATTTTTTAACAATCCCAAAGGCTAAAGCAGCTGGGAAACTGTGTTCATATATTCTTGATTCTCTCATGCAAAGTTCTTAAAAATTCAAGTGTCCACCTATTTCTAAATGCTGTTTTTACAGAAAATGCTAAATATGATAGATGTTTATCACCAGAAAGTGATTATTACAGTTATAAGCAGTCTTTGTAATACCTATGACAGTTCATCAGGCTCTAATATGACAAAAGAGATTCTGTGTCAGGAAGAAAAGAGTTCAACCACCTTTTTTACACAGGGAAGCACACAGAAATCTGAGTTCCTGTTGTACAACCAATTCAGAGGGGTAGCAGGAGGAGGTGGGGAGGGGAGAAAGAGGGGAAATAGGGAACTAACAGAACATACTGATTTCAATGTGATTACAGCAGTTTTAACACAAAATAAGAATAATTCCTATGAATTCTGATCATGGTTCCTTCTTTTACCATTGTTCATTCTGCAACATACCAGCCAGAAAGCATGGGTATCAGGAATGATTTACAGTCTGTTACTTTCCTTACAGAACATTGCTATGAGACCTGTTGCCTCCTACCTGCATAGTTAAACATTTTGTGGTCCCTAAGCTGGACACTGGCTGATAGAGACTCAGCAGAACAAAAAGGTTGACTGGAGTTTCTTTAATAACCAAATTAAAATGAGACAGACCCTGAGCAAATCCTTGAAATCAGCTATTTCTTGTAACATTTTAAGAGAGCATGAGAACAGTACCAGCCTGAACAGACAGGAGAATGAAGGAATTATTTGCCTCTGTCCCACACTAACATATTAACATATTATAGACTTTTTTTCCAAATCTACTTCACTCATCTGAGGGTAGAGAACACTCCCATAAAGGCAACTAGTTTTCCTCCCTCTACTAATCATCCAGCCTGTGCTTTTCCCATCTTTCTGCCCCTGTTGTTGCATGTATACTTGGAAAGAACTAAGGTAACTTTTGGTTTCCTAACACAGGCTGCTTTGACATATCTTAAAATTGTTTTTCCTTTAGCATTTCTGATAGTTTCACTCTAGGTCAATATTGCTCAGAAATCACAAATCTCCTCTATAGTTGAGAGTCTGTGTACTGGAAATATGTTAAACAAAAACATAGCACAGCTTCATTTATCTGCAGATGAGAAGACACAGCATGCAGGTGTCACATCATTTATTCACCTAACTGGTTTATCTCCTTGCTTCCAATTACATTACTGCTAGTAATAATCATATTGCACAAGTGTAATGACTTTCTTCTTAAACATTCATGTTCAAAGAGGTTTTTTTTGCTTTGTTGTTTTTTTTTTTAAATCAAATAAGTTGTCTGCAAAGTATACAAATTTTCTACCTACATTATGTGAATTCATACTCAACTTGGCACCATATTGTATCATTTTAATACAAACAGAACTCCCAGTTAAGTATACTTCAGTAAAAAGACAAATCTCACATTAATTAAAAAATAAATATAAGCATCTAAGTACTCTTGGGCCCATGGTGTAACTCTTGGGGATGTTCCTGTACAGGGTCAGAAGATGAACTAGATTATTCTTGTGGGTCCCGTACACTTGATATAATCTGTGATTCCATGATTCTGTGAAATGTACATGCACAAGAGCTTTGCTATAATATGGACATCAGCCAAAAGGGGGGAGATTAGATAACCAAGTAGAGATTAAGTCAATTTTTAAAATAAGATTCTAGAAATTATTTATTACATTACTCCTTTTCTCTAACTCACCAGCACAGTGGAAAATCCTAGGGGAAAAAAAACCCTCTAGCATGACTACTTCAGGTGCTGAGCCCAGAGGTGGTTTAAGGTGGTTAATCACCTCAGAATCTATTGCTAGGTTCACTCAAGTTTCTTGGCTACATGGACCTTCCCTTCAGTTTCCTGTGCTATGAATTATTTAAGATTAACTGTTTTCTGCATAACTAATCTAATACCGCTTTGTTATATATCAGCAACCAAGCAACCACATATACATCTGTATATACATCTGTGTACATCTATATCTATATGTAGCAATGCATTCTCAATACATGGCTTGGAGAATGTCATGCCAGAAATGGGCTGATGAAGAAATCACACCAACCACTGAGAATCCTTTAACAACTGATGTTTTTAATGTGGTTTGAGTGTACTGAATGTAAAAACTGCATTGTCATTGCTTCTTCTTCCCATAACCCCCTGCCAGGCCAGGGGGCTGGGAGAAGGACAGTGACCTCATGTTACCTGAAACCCTCTCCCATTGAATGTAAATCCTTTTACTCCGATTGGCACAAATTCAGACTCCCCCCCCCTTGTCCCTTATTGGTGAGTTTGTATCCCTCCAAAGTCCATATAAACCTGTACCCCTGATTAAACCTCCCCTTTGTTCCTGCCTTCACTGGTGGTGCCTGTGTGTCCTTCCTGGGGGCTCTCAGAGACCACATGGTCGGGGTAAGCATAGAGCACACACTTCTCCTAGGTTAATGGACTAATAATCCAGGACCAGGAGAAGTTCCCTATCATTGCAGATTCCTTCAGCACACAGCATAACGAGGCTACAAGAAACCAACCCTCATATCTATATACATCTGTATGTATATAAAAATACACATACCTATATGTTGTAAAGAGGAAAATATAAATCAGTGGAAAATAAAAAATACTGCAGACTTAGTAAGTAAACAAAAAACTACCCTTAAATTCCTCTATATATGTAGATGCAATAACTGTCATTAACTTAGTTTCTTAATGAAATAAATAATAGCAATTTGACTTTCAAAACCTCAATTTCCCACACCCTAAATAAAAGTTAAGCTTATGTATAATACCAGAGTTTATCAAAAGGGCAACTGGCCCTACTACATCTAGCAGACAGGTATTTAGTAAGGCCAGTGAAGGAAGCAAAGTGCCCTTATCCAGTCTGCTTGAATTTCCTTACTACCTGTGAATCTAATCATGCAATTCTGACCAGCAAATGCAGCGGTAGATAGGAGACAGGGGGACAGCCAAAGGCACAGGAAATTACAGTAGCCTTGTTAATTTACATGAAGAACAGAAAACAGATATATGGAATCAAGCTCTGTCTCATCTGTTATGTAATGTCCTAAGGGACAAAGAAAATATTTTTGTATAAATAAGGAAATGGGGAAAACAGATTTTGAGAACAAGAAATGACACTTGTATTTAGGTTCTGCAAAAAGAAACAATGTATTTTAGCAGGGTAGAGAGGCTCAGATGACCTACTGAAGTCTCTTCCTATGTGAAATATTCTAAATCTAGGGAAGAAAGAATCCAATGCACAAAGCGCACCGTTTCATCATAATTGTAACTTCAGTGATTCTAATGCTCCCAAAACAATTTTTTCCCCTACATTCTCTTTTTTCCAGAACACATTAGAAAATTTGTGCCTCATTCCATGTCTATGCAGTACCAAGGTACTTAGTACTCAACTTTTTAAGGTTTTCCAACCCTTTGGGAAAAAATATTTTCCAAAAAGCCTTTTCTAAAAACTCACGCTGCCATTGGTATTTCTGAACAAGTAAGCTCCGGTCCTAATTTCAGTACTTTGTTACATGATAGCTAAAAGCCACCTAATTTCTCTACATGGTGCTGGGATTAGACCTGATTAGATTTAGAGTTACCAGTAAAGAAGACCTAACAAATTTGTAGTGTCATTTTAACCTCTGTCTGTAGTAAGATTGGAATTACCATTTTGAATACCATCATATCCTCATGATCCTTACCATCAGGTGCTCTTGAGGCAAAATAGTGTGCTTAATGTTTAATGTAAAATTATAAGAAATATCCTTGCAAATACTTTTTTTTAAATTTTTATTTTGTTGTTGTCATTGTTATTTTAGCTTGTGCTAGCAGGGGAAAGGTTTTACCACTTTTTAACTACAAAAAAGGCTTTTCTGATAGCTGAACTGAAAGACATTCATGATCCTTAAAGATGAAAAAGTGGCAATTTATAATTTCTGCACCAAAGGTTTTGTAACTGATGATTGATGTAGTCTCCTTTTAGAAGTCCTCGGTCTTGGATAAATACAACACTAGCTAAAATTAACTTCTGCTCTCACAGTTCGAGTCTGGCTTTACAAATGGGATTGGAAGTTGCTGGTGCGTGTCCCCTCCTACACAGGGCAGTTATGACTTCCTTTGCATGCAAAGAAATTTCTCTGTCTGGCCCATCTGATTGGTACATATCCCAAAGAGCATAATACCGCAGAAATCTTTGTATGCTGGGTATGGTATTTTCAAATTAACATAAATACAAGAGTACACAAGGACTGTACACAGATAGGTCTACACAGGAGGAGGACCAGGCCCACATGAAGACTAATGAAAAGAAATATTCTACATAGAAAAACAGACACCAAGAAATCAAAACTGAACACCAAGACTAAATTAAATCTATTTATTACAAAAATTTGAAAAAGTCATGACAGAGAATAGAAACATTTAACTGTCATTAAATAAGATCTATAACAGCAGTTCATTAATTTCTGTCAGTAGTGGAAGGGTCCTGAGGTACTTATTTCTGTTCAGCCTCAATTTGTGGGCTCATAGTGGGTGAAAATGTTCTGTTATTTGAGGAACACATAATTCAACAGTTTACATAACCCTTTAACTTTCAATTAATCCTACAAAAAGAGAAATTAGGAATACAAAATTGTTATTCAGCAGGATTTATATTGACTCTGTTTTTAAGAAAAAAGAATAAACAATATTCCTAACAACTTAGGTGAAAAATACTTAACCTCAAATAACTGAACATTTAAGAGATATTAAAGTGCCATAAACCACAGACAAAGATGCTTTGGGAGTGTCATTTTCTCAGTGGGAGACATAAAGGAGCTCCTGAGATAAACCTCATGAAATTGTTGGGGTATTTACTTGGGGTTTTTTGTAGTCACGCAACAGAGAATGTTGTTAGATTTATTTTTGTAAACAATACAAACATAAGGCTCTTAAGGACAGTGTTTTAATACGTTTTAGAAATGCACAAACTTAGGTGCATTACAGTTAACCAAAATGTTTATTAAAAATGATTTATAAAATGAAAATCAACCATAGAAGAGTCTTTAAAATAATATATGTTTAATTTTGAACTGATACTTTGCCTTTATTTTAAATACACTGATTTGGTCCCTCCCAAGATGTTGTTCATAGTGCTTCACTGAGTCTTTTGATATAATCACTGACATTTCCTGAGTGAATACTTGGCCAGGGTTAAGAAGAACTTGAGATACACAGACTTATGTGAGTTATTGTTTGATCCAAGTAAGAAAGTGGCACAGGAAAACGATTTCATCTTTGTAAAAAATATTTATGATATCCACATTTCCTCCATTTTCTATTATGCTGATAAACCAACATCTTGAAAATAAAATTATCTTTCCCAAAAATCAGTAGCTGACCTGAAGCTACTTATGTTCTCAATAGTCAACAAGGAGATCAGATACATAGATGCAGTTTTAGTAAGTGCTGTAGGAACCATCCCATTTTCTTTCACGTATAAACAAGAATTAATAAATTATTTAGTTCTATTTCTTACTTGAAGAACATCCTGTAGGACTGAAAGCTGGAGCTGGTTAACTTTCTTTTTTTTGTTTGTTTGTTTGTTTGTTTGGGTTTTTTTGTTTTGTTTTTTAATATCCCTTAAAAATTATTATTACTTCTGTTAATCAATTATCTTTTTTTCTTCAGAACAACTCTACATTGCCCAACTAAAATATTTATTACCACAAAGAAAGTCTTCAAAGCCTACAACATGACAAAACCTTTCAGTTCTTCTTTCTTCTTTATTTTAACATAGAAGCTTTCTGATTCTACAGGATGTTAGTATGAAATATCATTTGTTAAATATTAAAATACATATAAGCAAGATTACAATGAACACTCCTCAGTGCCCAGGTTTGTTTTACAGATAATTATAAGTCCATTAGAAAGAAAAAACAGAAAAGCTTTATTCCAAACACCAACATGCTGTACAAGGGGTTTTTTGATAATTAAGAGAAATTACATTTTCATAGAATAGAATCATAGAATCATAGAATCATAGAATCGATTGGGTTGGAAAAGACCTCCAAGATCATCGAGTCCAACCCTTGGTCCAACTCTAGCTCATTTACTAGATCATGGCACCCAGCGCCACGTCCAATCTGCATTTAAAGATCTCTAGGGATGGTGAATCCACCACCTCTCCGGGCAGCCCATTCCAATGCCTGATTACTCTCTCTGTAAAAAATTTTTTTCTGATATCCAACTTAAATTTCCCCTGGCAGAGCTTAAGCCCATGCCCCCTTGTTCTATTGCTGAGTGCCTGGGAGAAGAGACCAGCCCCCACCTGGCTATAACTTCCCTTCAGGTAGTTATAGACAGTGATGAGGTCACCTCTGAGCCTCCTCTTCTCCAGGCTAAACAACCCCAGCTCCCTCAGCCTCTCCCCATAGGACTTGTGCTCCAGTCCCTTCACCAGCCTTGTTGCTCTTCTCTGGACCCGCTCCAGCATCTCAATATCCTTTCTGAACTGAGGGGCCCAGAACTGAACACAGTACTCAAGGTGTGGCCTCACCAATGCAGAGTACAGGGGAAGGATCACTGCCCTGGTCCTGCTGGCCACGCTATTTTTGATACAGGACAGGATCCCATTGGCCTTCTTGGCCACCTGGGCACACTGTTGACTCATGTTGAGCTTCCTGTCAATTAGTACTCCAAGGTCCTTTTCTGCCTGGCTGCTCTCCAGCCACTCTGTGCCCAGCCTGTAGCGCTGCAGGGGGTTGTTGTGGCCAAAGTGCAGGACCCGGCACTTGGCCTTGTTGAACTTCATCCCACTGGAATCAGCCCATCTCTCAAGTCTATCCAGATCCCTCTGCAGAGCCCTCCTGCCTTCCAGCAGGTCGACACTCCCTCCCAACTTGGTGTCATCAGCAAATTTGCTGATGATGGACTCAATCCCCTCATCTAAATCATCAATAAAGATGTTAAACAGGACTGGACCCAACACAGACCCCTGGGGAACACCACTGGTGACTGGCCGCCAGCTGGATGCAGCTCCGTTCACCAGCACTCTCTGGGCCCGACCCTCCAGCCAGCTCTTAATCCAGGAGAGGCTACACTTGTCTAAGCCATGGGCTACCAGCTTTTTCAGGAGTATATTATGGGAGACAGTATCAAAGGCCTTGCTGAAGTCCAGATAGACCACATCCACAGCCTTCCCCTCATCCACCAGGTGGGTCACCTGATCGTAGAAAGAGATCAGGTTGGTCAGACAGGACCTGCCCCTCCTAAACCCATGCTGGCTGGGTCTAATCCCTTGTCCACCCTGAAGGTGCTGTGTGATTTTCTAGTCTTTGTGTGCTCAACTGCTTATGTCATGTGGTTTCCCCAAACTTTTTAGCTTTTAGGCACTTGCACACTTTCACATTGTATGGTTTTTACAACTCTGATTGCAAAGTTGGTTTTTACGTATTTTTTCTACTTTGCTAAAACTATTAGCTAAAAACTTTGCTAAAACTTTGCTAAAACTATTAGCTAAAAACTTTGCTAAAACTTTGCTAAAACTATTAGCAAAGTAGTTTTGCCATTAGTTGCAGAATATGTTCATCAAAATTTCAGGTTTCAAATCTTTCTAGGCTACAGAAGATTTAAACAACAAAACCTAAGTCCTCTCAAAGCATGGATCCTAACATAAAACATGGAAAATAAAGCCCTGATTTAGCCCCAAGAATCCACTGGCAAGTCCCAAGGAGAACTAAGCTTCTCAAAATAGCAATCCACAGCAATCAGCAGAAGGAAAGTTCAGTCTAAAGTCAGATATGTTCTGTCTGGATCTGCCCACAACAGCAGGCCCAAGGCGTACCTCTGGGAGGCAGTCCAGGAAGAAGGCACATCTGGAACATAGCTGAGGAAAGGATTCAGGCCCCCGGGTCAGATTGACATGAGGTTTCCTGGGCCCTTGGAGAGCTGTAGAGGGAGGTCCCAGGCACAAGTGGTCAGGGTCAATACAGCCTGGTGGTGACCTCAGGGCCCTGCCACAAAGCATCCATTGAGCTTTCAAAAACTAGGTTTAGACTGCACAGTAATTTTCAAGACAGCAGTGGTGTTAAATATTGACATGTGCTGATCTATTCAGTATAGGTCTGGGACTCACGTGCCATATCAGTGTGTACCCAGCTGAAGGAAGAGAATTATAGTGGGCATGTCTCCATTTGCGTGTAGCCAACCCACATTTTTATCAGATTTGTCACAGAGTTCAGAATATTCCATTGAGTTGGATGTTGAGGTTCTGCTTATCATATTGATACCATTATTCTCTCAGATTTAAAAAGAGGAAAGGAAAGAAAGAGGAAAGAAAAGAGGAAAGAAAAGAGGAAAGAAAAGAGGAAAGAAAAGAGGAAAGAAAAGAGGAAAGAAAAGAGGAAAGAAAAGAAAAGAAAAGAAAAGAAAAGAAAAGAAAAGAAAAGAAAAGAAAAGAAAAGAAAAGAAAAGAAAAGAAAAGAAAAGAAAAGAAAAGAAAAAAGAAAAGAAAAGAAAAAAGAAAAGAAAAGAAAAAAAGAAAAGAAAAGAAAAAAAGAAAGAGAGAGAACAGTGAGAATAAAGAATGACATTTCACATTCAGTTTTCTTCAGTTACCAAAACAGCAGAGAACAATCATGATGCTAATTTCCAGTGATAGGGATTTTGTGGCAATTATGTCATTGCTGTGATTAATTTCACAGTGAACACTGTATTCAGCCTCTGCAATCCTCCCAATGAGTAGCTTGATCTCCCAGCTTGGTCTAATTAGACAAAAGATTTGGGCTTATATTAGGGTCAAACAAAAGACATTTGCAAAGAATGAGGTCAACGAATTATACATAGTAGGCAGTGGTGAAAGCAGAGGAAAGAACATGCCTTGAACAAGGAAGGACTGTGGCCTTTTGGGATGCTAAAGAAAAAACTAAAACAACTCTTGAGCTCTTGCCGAGTAGACAAACATTGAACTAAGAAAACAAAATCAAACAAGGTAAAAATTATAAACAGTCTTCTTGCACAGATTTAGGAAAGTATAGTACTGATTGTTGTTATTGATGAAATAAAACGGGTTTTTTTGCAAAAGCCACATTTTTAATAACATAGCCTAGTCACTAGGCACTAAAACTCCATTCCAAGGTGGAATTTATTCTGCTGTGGATGTAGAAGGCTATTTTTCTTAACTACTCAAGCCACTCTGCCTACCACAAACCTGCTTCTGCTCTACTGAAGTCAATAAAAAGGCTCCTACTGATTCCAACAAGCATGGGATCAGATCCAATGCCAAAATCATATCAGAGGTAGAATGAAAAATAGCAGTTGAATATTAAAATAGCATGATGAATACCTGCCATTTTTAATTGCCTTTATACATATTCTAAAAAGAATAACAGGAAGGTGCTTCTGTTTTACTGAAATGTCCATCAGAAATAATAGATGTTTCATCAATGCATAAAAATATTATGAAATTATTACTTTGCCTTGTGAATTGTTGATGTGAAAAAGGATAGCAGATCCACAAACTTCTTTATTTATTCAAATTGTATAAGAAACTCTAATAAAACAGATGTATGATAGACCAAAGTTGTGTATACACAAAAACTGTCTTTCTTTGCAGAAGCCCAGTACAAGAAATTCCCTATTTTAGTTATGTGTAAAGTTTCCATTATTAGCTAGATATCAGAAAATCAGGTAATTTCAAAATGTTCACCACAGGTAAGTATTCTTATATGTGAAGCCAATCAGTCTAGACTAACACTTAAGGAATTACTTCTCAAGGATTCTCAAGGAATTATTTTTAAAGTGTTTGCATTAGTGAACTATAACAAAAGAAAACCAGAATGAACCAACGCACATCTGTCTAAAGAACAAAGACTGATATAGACCAAATATAATAGCTAAGCTGAGATGTAGAGTAATAAACAGTATCTTTTCTTACACAGTTTCTGATTTTTCTACGGATTCCTCCTGTTTTCAGCTTCGTCTAAAGCAAGTGGTAAAAAATAGTAAAATGGTTTCACCAGAGAAGGCATAAAAGATAAAAAAGAAAGCCTTTGTGTGTCATCTTCTTCACATTTCCTCAAAATACTTGTTATTTCCATCCTCTGTGTATAAGAAATTCAGCACTGTCAAAACCACCACTACTTTTCAAAGTAAATTAATTTTAGGCAGCACAATTTTCTAAGCTATTAGAACTGTCTATTTAAATTTTAATACAGGTTCTTCTATGTTGTGCACAGCATTCATACGCTAAAATGAAAGCTGATTCTTTTTATCTCATCAGGACAGCTTTAATTTGTTTTATTTGGGGAAATTTTATTTAAATCAATTAAGAATTGATAATAAAATTCAATAAACATCATAACTATGAATTTATTTTTATTTTAAATATTCTACTCATGTCTAACAGCAATAGCCTTTCTGATCATGCTTGAAATGGCTTCTGTACATGTCAGGTTGTTGTCAGGTTGGCAAGCTAGCAAGAGTACATTATATTATCACTGTATGGTTTCCTTTCCGTGAGAAGAAAAGGACAAATGGGGAAAGAGAGCATGCCTTGGAGGTCAAGAGGAACATCTGAATCCAGAAAATATCTTTATTAGTTAGGCTTATAGTGCAATGAGAGCACTTACATCGTGCTCTTCCTAGGCTCTGTTTCTTCATTCTTTTCACCGATCACACAGTGATGTCTTATTGCATACTAGGCAATATGTAATGGTCTTAAAGAGGTGTTTCAACACAGAGGTACAGAATCTCATACAGTAAAACAAAAACTCCCCCGACTACTTCTCAAGGCAAAAATTACAATCTTATTAAGCACAGCTTAATGTCAAATAGTGACTATGACGTGCCTTAAGCAAAGGTTGAAAAGTGAAAATAGAACTCAGGGATTCATTCTGTTTTACTTTGTTGTTCCCTTACCATTTTCTATGATACAGTCACCATCATGACACTGGGCATCCTTAGTCATCATGAGCGAATACATGGGCTAAAGCCAGCTTAATTATATTTCTTTCTTCAAAATTCTTCTGCTAGTTTTAGTTTTTATACTCCATGTTGGGCTGAGCTGTGCATGCACTCCCTCCTGCCTGCTCCATGCTGGTGTGGCTAACTCAGTGAGACATTTACCCTCTTTTAATGAGTTCATTAAAACACACCAGCAGTTAATCCACTCAATTGTGATGCAGTCAGCTGATCCATGCAACCAGCTGTATGAAAAAAAGTCCAGCCCCTGCTCCCCAGTGTGCTGAGATAAAGCTAGTTTCTCTGCAGCAGCTGTGGTAACAACATACATTATTCCCTGAGCATCATGGACACATCTCCCTTGCCTGTTGCCTCTGAGCCTTCATCCATTGTAGAGAAGTATTTGTCACAGTGGTATGATAGTGTGAGTATTTCTAAGCAAAATCAGTTTGAATTTACAGCTTCCTTAATATTTCATATTTTCTATCTTGTTGTTGTTACAATACTGAAATAATATTTCCTGCAGAAAACTAATTCTTAATAATTTCTTTCCACAGAGGATTGCTCTGGGTCTTGTATTTTTTGCCCTTCTAATTTTATTTTATACAATAGTTTTTGTTCTGCCCCTTCTACTGTCCTCAAAGCCTTTAGGAAAAGAAAGCGATCACAGTATTTATTTACCATAGACACCACACAGGTGAAAACCAGTTCTTTACTTTTTCATTGCACACTTCAAGAATGGTGAAATATAAAGAGCAATGCCATGTTCAACACACTGTTTGTCCCAAGCTTAAGCCCCAGTCTTTTTACTATGCTGCTGCTAAATTTGACTAGAGTCAGGAGCACACCTGTCATGTTATCTTCCAGACAAGACTAGTATGGGGGGGAAATATTTCCTTCTTGCTTTGTTTCAGTTAAGTATCAGACCAGGAGCTGAAGAAAAGTGCCCAGGAATCAGCCTCCAGCACCACTTCCTATTGAAACACTGCTGCAGAGACTCGTTTGAGTGAAGTGTCATGACTTGAGCATATTTTAGGCTAAGTGCCTTGACTTTGCATTACTTTCAAACAGCTCTCATACAGCTTAGTTGGAAGCTGTGTTTAACATCTGTTACCTGCCAGAATTTCCCAAATACTTCAACAAAACAATGAAAACATGGTCTTTATTTTAACCAGGACAAGG
This sequence comes from Pithys albifrons albifrons, assembly GCF_047495875.1. NCBI lineage: Eukaryota > Metazoa > Chordata > Aves > Passeriformes > Thamnophilidae > Pithys > Pithys albifrons. The sequence continues at coordinate 85,754,841 of NC_092461.1, forward strand.
TGAAGAACAGTGTTGGACAGATACCGGCATGAGAGCAGAGCATACTCTTTTGCTTGTCTCTGAAATTTAAGTCCTGCACAATACTAGTTTAGTCCTACAAGTGATGGAGAAAGCTAAGAAAGTGAAGCTAAGAGATAACAAACAATAACAAGGAGAAGGGAGCAAAAATAGCAAATCAATGTCATTACTAACAATAGCAGATACCACTATATCAGTACACCGTTACACTGACACACCTCATTGTTTATATTATGCTCATAATTTTGTTCATGACAGAAATATTTAAATCAAATGGTAGTCAGGCCTTTTGTACTAGAAGCTTCACAAAAATACTGTAAGTAAATCCCATGGGAGTTTGCAGTTAAAATAGGAAAAGAAACAATCATAGGACATGAGAAAACAAACGTAATTTCTCTGATTTTTTCTCTAAATATTATGATTGACAGGGCTTATTCATAGGTGCAGTGTTCTTTGCATATGCCGAGAACTTTCCACTTTCAGTTAATCAGATTATATAAATAGTCTGATTGATCTTCAGGGAATGATCCACTATGCTAACTCCTTAAATGTTTAGAAAACAAAAATTAAATTGTCTTATTCAGACAAATGAAAAGAAACAAAGTACCATAATCTACTCTGTTTATTTCAGAAATTTTTTTTTCCCATTAATAAAATTGATTAGATACAGTTTGATACAGTCCATCATTGCTGACTGTCAAATATGCTTCACCTGAGAGAACAATTATTTATTTTCTAGTTGCTTAAATTCAATTGATTTTGCAGCTCGTGTAACTAAACATATCAAGTAAACATAACTTACTAAAACATGTGGATTCACTATCTTATGTGATGTGAAAATGTAATCTGAAATACATCTCTATTTTTAAGATATGATATGGAACTTGAAGGTTTTGTGACCTTCATTGTTGTTTATTTTATCCACAGAGAGAAAATGAAGGAAGATCACATACCAAGAAATGTTTTGCTTTTCTAGGAAATGTCTGTTTGACAAGAACATTAATATTTCTAGTATTATTGCCTCTACAGCTGCAGCACCAGCTGTTGAAAATTATAGGTTCTCTCATAGAACTAGTACGTAAAGATTTGGAAAAGGTGAAAAAAATATGTTGAACGGACAATCTGCATGCCCATCTGATGTGCAAAACCAGCAAAAGGTGGTGCAAATCAACTACTATTTCACGTGCTTGAAAAAAAAATCACTGATTTTTTTAAAAAATCACTGATTTTTTAATCTCTCTTTTTTTAAATTTTTAATAGCAGAGATGAATTAGCCAACAGTTAGTTGAAATGTTAATAAGGCCAAAATCATGCTCAATTAAACTTCTGGTATAGATGTATGTAGTAGTTTTGGCTTTAGTCAGCATAGGTCCCCATTTAGGCCTCAGTTTTTAGCAGGCCTCAAAGGATGTGACACAGATTAGAGGGGACAGGTATCACCTGACTTAAGCAGCCAAAGAGGTATTTCATATCATCTGACATCATCAGGAAGTGTCGGGGAGTATAACAAGCAAGGTGGGAGGAGTCTTTGCTCTCTTCGGTCCATGCTTCTGACCAGGACGGTTCCCGCTCCCTGACTGCTGATATCAGGCCCTGCTGCCGGTCCGTGCGGCTGTTTACCCAGGGACATGAGCACATTCCTGTTAATTCCTCTTTCCCTCTTGCTGGGAGGTTTCCTTTGGGGAGGGGGTTTGGTTGGTTTGGAGTTTCATCTGTTAGCTGGGGCGACCTCGGTAAGCCTGTTGTTGTTTCCTGTCACTATGTGCTATTTCATATTCTGTGTTAAGCTCTCCTCTTCTTGGTATAAATATAAAAACCTCACTGTGTTTAAAGCCTCGTTTCTGCTGTTTTCCCTCACTCTCCTGCTCTGGGAGTGGACTTTTTGACTGGGTACCAGGCAGTTGGCATTTTGCCAGCTCAAACTATAACAATGTACTGGTCAGTTTTTCAGGTATTATTAGGTCTCTCCAAAACAAAAAATAATGCTGTAAGACCCAAAGTCTGGGACATACTTACTCTTTGACACTCGGGCACAAAATGTTTGTATGCTCATTTTATCTCCATTCCACAGATATCTTTAAACAGCTTACAACTTCACATCTTTTTGTGTGGTTTCTTCATTTGTTTTTGTCTTTTTATTAATCTCACATATAGAAAAAAGACAAAGTGGGAAGAGACCATTTTCTCTGACAAAACACTGATTGGAAGACACTGTAGGCATAAGTAATAATTGCAATACACATTCCAATATGTGCAATTATATCATTGGCCAAGTTTTGGAACATGTCAAGAAATCTGCATGAATAAATATTAGTTAATGAACTATAGGAGGACCTATTAGGAGCCTTCACTTTTCTGTTGTACTATGCTATTCTTAAGATTTTAACTGAGCTCAAATAGCTGAGCTGTTATTTACATCTACACTATTGATTTTGAAGTATAATCTAATGACAGTATGAAAGTATGTAAAAGAAACTCAAAGAGAACATCTTCCTGATATTTAAATGTCACCTGACAGATACAATACTAATTAAATGCTCTTTTATCCTGTCTTCTATTTTTTTGTTAAAAAAAAAATTCCGGAAATCTTATATGCTTATCTGATTTCCCCCTCAGTTTTGGCAAGAAATCCCTACCAACATTGTCTCTCTAGTTTATACCATCTTATGGAATGAAATAAAATTGAGGCGATTTGTTTATTTGTTTTGCGTGGGATTTTTTTGCTTTTTTTGTTTGTTTGTTTTTAATATCTGTAGAAAGTTTGTTATATGAAACAATTGCTAACAGTTACCAAACAGGAAAAGGTTCCTTGGAAAAAGGTGATAAATATTAACTGTTCAAACAGCAGTGTGTGTCTGTGACATTTTATCTTTGCTTTTATTTGGTTAATGCTTATAAATTGAGCCCTTAATTTATCTTCAGCTGAGCTTGAAAAAGCAGAGTTAAAGTTTTATTGCTTACTCATGGTGTTATAAGCTTTAAAGTAAATTTCCTTCCCAGGATATTATCTCTTATCATTAGCTACCAGGACATCCCTTATCCCACTTTTGTCGATCAAAAAAAAAGATAAAAGAGTAATACATCTTTGCAGAAACTAACTGAACCCTCTCTCAAGCAAATTTTGACAACATTTAACCCAGTATCCACAAATAATAGGTTTATATGCTAGCTAAAGGTGACTTAGAAAAACATCTAAATGGAAGAACCCTAAAATTCATCATCCTGTGGAATTATGCACTGTATTTGCATGTCCTATACAGTATGCTTATTTCAGCTTTGATGTTATGCTGAGACAGGCTCATATATTTACAGACATTTTTACGATTTCCTTCCAGAACTCTCCAGAGATATATAGTGATTTCTTATATCACAAATGAAACCTATGGAGTTAATAATTCTTTCAATATGTTTCTCACACATCAATTATTAATTTCGCTTTTACATTCAGTGGTTTTCTACTAATGGCTTTATAGCTATATGATGTTGTGGTGGAGAGGATGGGAGGAAGTGAAGAGGTATATAAAGTAAAGAAAAATCATTAGAAACACTTAAGTTGTAAGTTCTCATCTCTCTCATACATTTAATTTCAAATATTAACATCTCCTCTTCAGCAAGGTAAATCTTTGATAAGAAAAGGAATCCAGGATAATGAAAGCTAAAGTACTGATTGCTGGTCTGCAATAGAGCAAAAGCTACTTCTAACATCAGATGAGTGAGTCACTACATGAAACCTCTGGTCACTACAGAGTGTCTCAAACTGGGACTAGGACATTGCACTTTGTAGATATTATTTCTGAGTATTTCTTTTTGTTAATAAAAACTTTACCCACAAAACCAATGTATTTAGTGTCACCTTCCTTGCTTTTACAGAAAGCGAAATACTGTTCTTTGATCATTGTGCCCTAACCCATAGAAGTAGCTGGATTTCAACAACAGGCTGAGACACTTGTGTTACGTGAAAGGGAGGAGGGAGACAGAAATGCAAAGATTTCTAGTCTTAACTGTATTAATAAAAGTTATTAGCTATAAAGACCCTCAGAGTAATCAAAGCTTTATGAACCCAGCATTGCCTGCCGGACTCTGGACAGAACACAGGCTGGAAAGATTTTTGACTCCCCTATGAGGACCACACTTAAGCCAGGGAGAAATTATTAGCAATAAGTGCTTCTAGACAATCAGAGCCTTATGTCTCCAACACTGTCTGTCAACTAATGGACAGCCCACAGGTTGGAAAGGTTCTAACCTCTAATATGAAGCCACACTTAAGCCAGAAAAGAACTTTTCTCACAACCCTCCTGAAACAACATTTATTAATACAAATATGTGACAGTTATTGTGGGTTCTGCTTTGGGGGTGATAACGTTCAGCTGCAAGATTGTATTTAATTGATAATAAAAGACCCCAAAAGAAACCAGCACAAAACACATTTTACACAGACCCACTAAACTCAAGTTACAATACAGCAATGTATCCCATTTTCACAACAGACAGAAACTAGCAACAAAGAACTACTAACTAAAAACACAGCTACCTAAAACACGTATCTAGACACCCTCTCAGTAACATAGGACAATAAAGTATCCTGCACACCACTCTCTGTAACATAAAACAAAAGGAAAGAACAGAACTGCTTCTTATCAACACACATGTTGAAAAAGAAACTACACATTGAAAGTAAAGCAAGTTACTGTAGTTGCAAAACAGAGCTGTCTTATAAAGTAAGAATAACAAGAAGCAATAACCAATATAAAGTAGCAAAGTGTGAAGCAAGTTACTGTAGTTAGTATTAAGGCAGCAAAACACAGTCAGGAAAGAAGATGCTTATAAAGCAAGAATCAAAGTAGCTGTTAGCATAAGATGTAAGATATAAAGGAATAAGCTTTGTAAGAAAGTAAAGTTAAGAAAGTGAAATATAGAGAAAGTAGAAAGCACATGGTCTTCTCACACCTACATTGTTCCAGGAGGTAGGAGGAGACAGGACAAGCTGCAGCAGTTACCCTCACAGAGACACTGGCATTTTCCCCTCTCCTTCTGCTGGAGTTTAAACTCCACACTTTTTATACCTTTTTTATTTCCTTCATGTGGTTTTCTGACTAATAGTCAATCTACTGGGGGGTGATGGTGATGCTTGAGGGGAGGTAGCTCCTAGAGTAGTTATAGAAGATATCGCAAAGGAAGGCCATGCTATTTCTTAACACTCCATCCTTTGTTAATCTTAGTTTGAAAGCCTTTGTCCTCTTCTTGGAGCATCCCTCCAGGGGGCTGAGGCGTCTCCCTCAACCCATCAAGGCTTATCAGGGGCCATCACCCCACACTCTTGTGTACAAATTTATCATCCCCAGCCATATTTAATATTTTGTTTGGTTTAAATGAAAAATAAAATAGGATTACATATAAACCTAAGGACTGTGTTTTGGTTCTCCACTTTTTTTCTTGAGAGTGCACCTTAATAAAAATTAAGAGCCATGTACTATACCTTTGCAATCTCCCTAACACTGAAGACAACTTAATAGGACCATTAATCGAAACTTTTTTTTTAATGTAACATTTTATTTTCTTAGTGGAAAAGTATTTTTTAAACAAAATTTGCAGTTTGAAAAAAAGAATAAAAATTAAAAAAATAACCTTTGGAAAATATTTGCAGGGGTTTTTTTCATCCCAGAGAGAAAACCGTAATGAAATTGTTTTCTTCTTTCAAGGAAACACTGTGGGCTTCAATGCTGGTATTCAAAATACGGTAACATTTTATTTCATTTGCCTGTAAAATAAACAAAATGCTGGAAGAGAGCTTGAAAATTACAGAAGAAGCACGTTACTTAAAGTCTCTTCAGGGAAGCAAGTATGATTCATCACTAGATGTGTGCAGTGAATGTAAACACAGGTCAAGTTTAAAGAAGACATAGGCACAAAACCAAACTGAAAGACACTTGTCTAACACGTCAAAGGCCCAACACAACAACTTTGAATGTACGTGGGAGAACAAAAAATCAGACAGAGAGATGAAAGTTCCTTATGATGTTTCCTGTTATAAATTGTGGAGGAGTAGAAAGCCATGCAGTGTATTGAAACTCCAGGGACCTGCAAGTAACAGGCCTCCTAGAATCCCCTTACCTGGAAAAGTTCTAAATCATCCCTTTACATAGTTGTCCTAAAATACCGTATACTTGAAAACTTCAGTGCAAAGTTGATACTGAAGATTAAGTGTCTTGTGCTCTAGCAGCTGTCAATGGAAAAATAACTTTTATTTTCCTTTTTGTTTTCTATAGACATTTTCCCCAGCTAAGGTGAATGTGCAGGTAATCATTTATACCAGTTCCAACTCTGCTGATGAAAAGGCAACATGCAGCTTGAAGAACAAAGGAGCAACTCACTTCAAGGTTCAGGGCAAAGTTAACACTTTATTAAAATGGACGTCAACTTGGTGGGGGGGAGGGAGGGGCATGAAGGAGAAGCATGCAAATGAATGGGTTGGAATAACCATATAGGGAAGGATGTTGCATTGCACCAAATGTGGACCAATAAGAACAAGAGAGAAGGAGTACCACAGGGAAAACAGGGAAGGTTCCAGAACTCACATAACTGGGAATTGTACATTATAAGATGTGGGGAAGAAAAGGAAAATTCTAATACAAATAACAAGTAGTACAATGCATTTCCAACAAGTCAACTAGCAAAACCAGAAACACTTGTAACAAGAGTGATCAAAATGTCAAACGCTGGTCTCTTCCAAGGCAAGGTCAATGAATTTAGAGTCTTTTATCCATCTTTGGTATTCCTCTACTCAAACAGCAACACTCTTATCATTTTGAACACTATAAATGCTTATCAAAACTATGCAAAACAACAAAAGCACTAACAGAGTCTTGACAAACCCCTCAGAATACCTCTGTCTTTATCACAGTAGGCAAGCATCGGAATGTTATTTTGTACAGCTTAAATAGGATGCCAAAAATATAGATAATAAAATAAAGATAAAATAGTTTTCACTGACAATGAAATCTCAAGTGCATTTTTAACAACTTTCTGACATATATGTTAAGGATCCCGCAAGGAAACATAGAATCACAGAATGTTTTTGTTGGAAGGGATCTTCAAGATCATGTACTTACAAACCCTCTGACATGAGAAGGTGTGCTACTCACTAAACCAGGTTGCTCAGGGCCTCATCTAATTTGGGCTTAAAACACTACCAGGAATGAGTCATCCACAATCCCTCTGGGCAACTATTCTGTGCATCACCACCCTCTGAGCAAAACATTTGTTCCTAATATCTAATCTAAACCTGCATTGTTTCAGTTTAAGACCATTACTCCTTGTCCTGTCACTATCTACCCATATGAAAAGTATTTCTCCCTTTCTTTTTGTATGCCTCCTTAAGGTACTGGAAGGCCACAATGAGGTCTCCATGAAGTCTTCTCTCCTCTCCCGGACTTCATGCTTACCAAAAACAAAAGAACTGATTTGGAATATGGACAAGCTTGGGTGCAGTGACCATAAGAAGGTGGAGTTCAGGGTCCAGAGGAAAGGGAACATGGCAAAAAAAAGAACACAACACCAGGTTTTTCAAGAGAGCAGACTTGATACTCATCAGAGATCTGCTTGGATGAATCTTGTGAGATACATCCCTGAGGGGAAGACAGGTTGTGCAGGTTTAAAGATAAACCGGCAGGAGAAGTGGACCCACCACAAGAGAGATTATAAGTCAGAGTTACAATTTAATGAAAGATGTTACCATAAATACACTGACACAAAGAGAAATTGCTTTCAACTCACAAAACCTAGCAGTATAACCCAGTGTCCTGGGCACAAACCCAAAGGGGTTTGTTAGCCCTTGTGCTGAGACCTGCGTGGTTCCCCCCAAGTCAAAAGCAAAAAGAAGTGAGAAATCTGTTGGTGCAGGTGATGGCTGTAGTCTGGTCGAGAGTGGCAGTCGTACTCTAGTCAAGAGCGGTGGTCTCCTCCTGTCGAGGTCCTGCTGCTCCTCTGGATCCAATGAATGGTTCCCGAGGTCTTACCCACCACTTATGTACCCTCAGGGAGCACCCAGTCCCTCTCCCAGGGCAGGGACTCACACAATGGGTGATTAACTCTGGGAGCCATGGGGTATTGTTGAACCGTTGATAGCCCATTAGCAGCCACGCCCCCTCAGGCTGGGTGTGAAGGTGCTAATGACTCCCTGGGCAGGTGCTGCTAATGGTCCATTGTCCTTGGGGAATGAATAGAGGTGGTAGAATACACAGCTTTGATCACCTCCACACAATGATAGCTGGTCCCACCTGCTGAACTAGTACACATGTCCAGAAATGCTTGCTCATATATAAAGATCACCTCCTCCAAATACAGTACCTGTCCCAAAAAATAGAAAATCAAAATAAAAACAGAGGACAACCACATGGATGAGCTCCAAACTGAACTTAGACATAAAAAGGAAGTGTGCAAGAGGTGGAAGCAGAGGCAGATGACCCAAGGGGACTATGGATTTCTTGTCTGGTTGTGCAGGAATAAGGTTAGGAAAGTCAAGACTGGCATGGAAATTAATCTGGGAGGGGATGTGAAGGACAATAAGAAATTATTCTTATGTACATAAGCAACAAAAAGACTTCAGGGAAAATGTGATCTTTCTGCTGAGAGGAACAGGGGAGCAGGTGAAAAATTACACAGAAAGGGAAGAGATAGTTGTCTGCTTTGCCTCAGTCACTGCCAGTAAGGTGAGCACTCAGGCACCTAAGACTAGAGGCATGACTTGCCCTTGGTTAAAAACCACCAGGTCAAGGAGCACTGCTCTTAGATAAGTCTGTGATGGGTTGCACCTGTAAATGCTGAGAAAACTGGTTGATGTTATTGTGAGTTTATTTGGAATATCTTTGAAATGTCAACTGCAAGAAGTTCCTGAGGATGGAAGGAAAGAAATTGTTACCTCTATCTTCAAAAAGATAAATATCTGTGAAAGTACAGGCTGGTCAATTTCACCTCTGTCCCTATGTAGATGGTGGAAAGAATGTCCTGAAACCATGTCAAAATGCAATAGACAAGAAGGTAATCAATTAGCATGGCTTTAGGAGGAGGAAATCATGCTTAACTAACCTGCCACCCTTCTACAATGACATGTCACAGCACTAATAAGTTTGGTTAGAGGTCAGTCACAGCTGTGTACTCCAGGACTTGATACTGAGGAAAATGCTGTTTAACACATTCATTGATGACTTGAGGACTTGATGACCCTCACCAATTTCACAGGTGATACAAAACTGTGAGGAGTGGCTGATACACCACAGCACAGAGAGTTGTGCTGCCCTTCAGGCAAAGCTAGACAGATCTGAGAACTGAGCTGCCAGGAAACTTATGCATTTCAACAAGTGAAGTGAGAAGTCTTGCATCTGGGGAGAAATAACCCCAGTCACCAATAAACAATAATGGGCAGCCAACTGGAAAACACCCCTGTGGAAAAGGACCTTGGGGTTCTGGTGGGTAGCAAGCTGATCATGAGTCAGCAAAGCACACTCATGGCAAAGGCAGCAAACAGTATCCTGGGCTGCATTAAGAAGAGTATGTTCAGCAGATTGAGGAAATGATCCTGCCCTCTACTGAGCACCGTTAAGGCCCACCTGGAATGCTGGGTCCTGTTCTGGACTCTCCAGTGCATGAAAGATATGGACTTACTGGGATAAGTCCAGCAGAGGTCCACAACGATGGTTAAGTGAACATCTTCTATGTGAGGAGAGATTGAGGGAGCTGGGACTATTCAGCCTAGAGAGACTTAGCAGAGGTATCTCATCACTATACATATACTCATCAGTTTATATAACCCTCTGAGAGGAGGGAATAAAGATGAGGGAGCCAGGGTTTTTTCAGCAGCAGTCAGTGACAAGTAAAAAGGCAATAAGCAAAAACTGAAGTACATGAAATTTGATTTGAACACAAGAAAGCACCTTTTTACTGTAAGAATGATCAAAAACTGGAGCAATTTATCCAGGGCAATTGTAAAGAACCCATTTGTGCAGATGTTCAAAACTTGACTGTGTTTGGTTCTGGACAGCCCCTGAGCAAGGCAGAGGCTGGAATAAATTGTCTTCAGAAGTCTCTTCCATCCTAAGCAATTCTGTAATTCTGGGAAGTCTGAGGCTAGCCACAGACAATATTTCAGAAATTATATCAACTATATCCTTTTTTAATATGTCCCTATTACAGGTGAAACAATAAAAACAAAACAAACACAACACCCAAAAAATCCCCACCTTGACACTCAGAGAAACCAAAACCAAACTTAACACCTGATTTGTGATAATCTGCATTAAGAATGTATTTTTGTTTTCTTTGCCCATAGAGAGTTAAAGAATTTCTTGCACAATGAAACTGTAATATTAAATTAAAACTACCTTCAGAAAGAAAAGCTATTTGAACACCATTGCAATCTTAATGAAATGGGTGAGATTTGAAATTTCATAAGTTCTGAATCTGAAAACAGCTTAAGATATGTGACATAGTTTTATTCTTTATAAAAAAATATCTGGCTCTAGTATACTGTAATTATTCATCCCTCGCATGGAGATGTGACACATTATGGGTTGGACAGAGCACTCTTCACTGGATTAAAAACTGGCTGGATGGCTGAACCTATAAAGTGGTGGTGAATACGGCCACGTCCAGCTGGCGTTGGGTCACTAGTTGGGGTCCCCAGGGCTCAGCATTGTGGCCAGTCCTGTTTACTATCTTTATTGATTGGATCGAGTGCACTCTCAGTGTGTTCACTTAGAGGGCATTAAGTTGTGTGGGACTGTTGATCTGCTGGAAGGCAGGAAGGTTCTGCAAAGCAATCTGGACAGGATGGATCAGTGGGCTGAAGTGGCCAAGAAGGCCAATGGGATCCTGTCCTGTATCAAAAATAGCGTGGCCAGCAGGACCAGGGAAGTGATCCTTCCCCTGTACTCTGCATTGGTGAGGCCACATCTTGAGTACTGTGTTCAGTTCTGGGCCCCTCAGTTCAGAAAGGATATTGAGGTGCTGGAGCGAGTCCAGAGAAGGGCAACAAGGCTGGTGAAGGGACTGGAGCACAAGCCCTGTGGGGAGAGGCTGAGGGAGCTGGGGTTGTTTATCCTGGAGAAGAGGAGGCTCAGAGGTGACCTCATCGCTGTCTATAACTACCTGAAGGGAAGTTATAGCCAGGTGGGGGTTGGTCTCTTCTTCCAGGCACTCAGCAATAGGACAAGGGGGCACGGGCTTAAGCTCTGCCAGGGGAAATTTAAGTTGGAGATCAGAAAAAAAATCTTTCCAGAGAGAGTAATCAGGCATTGGAATGGGCTGCCCAGAGAGGTGGTGGATTCACCATCCCTAGAGATTTTTAAACGCAGATTGGACGTGGCGCTGAGTGCAATGATCTAGTAAATGGACTGGAGTTGGACCAAGGGTTGGACTCGATGATCTTGGAGGTCTTTTCCAACCCAATTGATTCTATAATTCTATAATTCTATAAAGCCAACTGTATGAGGTTCAACAAGGCCAAGTGCTGGGTGTTGTACTTCGGTCACAACAACTCCAAGGAGCGCTACAGGCTGGAGGCTGAGTGGCTGAAAATCTGCCTGCTGGGAAAGGACATGGATGTGCTGATTAGCAGCTCACATGGCAGCAGTGTGCCCAGGTGGCCAAGAAGGCCAGTGGTTTCCTGACTTATGTCCCTGCTCAGGGAAGTTGTGGAGGCACCATCCCTATAGGTCTTCAAGAAATGACTGGACATGACACTTAGTGCCTGGTTTAGTCGACATGATGATGTTGGGTCAAAGGTTGGCCTTGATGACCTTGGAAGCCTTTTACAGCATAAATGATTCTGTCATTAAAAGAATTTCTCCTTCAAAATATAGAAAACCTAAGACATTTTTATGCTATATTTGATAATATTTACAGCTATGAAAAAAAATTAATTAATTAATTTCAAGTCCTGTAGCATCATAGGCAATGCATTTTATAATGCCAAACATAATTCCTTGAAGATCCATCCTAAAAGCAATTAGTTGTTGATTATATTGTTTTCTTCTGCCAGTGTTGATTATATTCATTTGAATGTATTAGTCTGCAGTTTTCCTCAACATCTAAAAGACAGAACATACTTGCCTCTACTATAGTTCAAGCAGAAAATAACACCAGTGTGTGAAAATATGGGATGATGTATTGAAGGACTTAACTTTTCAAGAGGGCTCAGAGTGAACAACTCAATACATGTCCTTTATATAGAGTCAGTTTTTGTTTTTGTAGTCTCTCAAGTTTATCTCCCCAAAACTCTTCTATTTGCTTTCATCTTAGCTCCACATGAGTGTTCTTTCTTCATCTAACACATATTTACATATCTACATTCTTCCATTTCTCCACCTGTATCTGACTGCACAATTGATTACAATTTTGGTAAATAATATTATTGTTTAATATCAGTCTACTAAACATCATTTGAAACAGTTCAAGATACAGGGCACTTTTTTCCCCCCATAAAGTAATTAATAATCTAATGCTTTGATCTTTAAAACCCCAAATTGTAGGACTACTGGAAAGACTAAGGAAAGATGAAATACCAGATTTAATTAATGATCACCTTATGACAATGCTCAAGCTTAAAAATACACAGAACTAGGCTGGAATACATGAAGGCTTGGTCCTTGCCCTGAAGATTTTAGTCTCAAAGAAAACTTAATATTTAAAGACAATTAATGTGAGAGAGAATGATTAAGCTGTCTGCCAAAAGGCTTCCTAAGAATCAGTTAATATTTAAATCCACCTAAATACCCAGAAAGGAAGGAATGGTGGAAGACTGCCACATTTGGCACTCTATTCTTGTCCCTTTAGCTACAACAAACCTAATTAATACATGCCAGCCCCCTCACCCTCCACTATACCCCCTTAACAGCTTGCTGTCTATTTCGTTAGGAATTAATATTTCATTAAAATAAAGGTTAGCATCATAGGGTGTTAATGACATTGGATTTCTATTCACAACATTAAGAGTAATTTGAATCATCAGTAGAAGAAACAGAAGGAACAGAAGGTATGACCTTTCTTGAAAGATGCTGCAGGAAGAGAAATGTCAATAAAAAGCGAACAGTGTTTTGCATATCCCCTTACAAAAAGCCAATTCCTGTTTATGCACTTAAGAGAATAGGCTTTTTCTGAGCCATCAACTTGGCACAAGGGATCACTTGACAATGTCAAAGTGAAATAAGAACTCATATATCCCATGCACTGTCCTGCTGCTCAGCTGCAGCAATCAAATATACATGAAGCTCTTTGCTCCAAAATGGCAACCAGCTTAGGACCAGCAGGAGAGAAATCAATGTCTTTATCTTGTGTTATCCTGTTCTCTTTACGATTCCAAGAACATCAAGCAAACAAATACATGACCATAATACAAATGCTGTAAAAAGACCATAATGCCAAAAACATTCAAGGCTTTTAAATGTGGATATTTTTATACCACTTTATTTTTTCTGAATAAAGCCTCAGATCTTCTGATTCTCCTAAAACTGCTGTAAAGCTTGGTGAAAGCACTTTTGAATTATTCTCAAACTCCCTAAAATTTCTGTAGTTTTCTGTAGTAAACTTATTCCAATCATTTAATGTGACAGAAACAAAACACAAACAAACAAAAAAAAACTTCAAAGAAAACCAACTATTATAAAGCAAAAAATCCCACCACAACCAAAGAGAAGTGAATCTTTAAGCACATTTGAAGGCATTTTTCTAAAGTCAATAATTTAGAAATTTTTCTAAAGTCAATAATTTAGAAATAGATTCACTATGCAACAGAGAATACTTTTCGAAGGCAGTTGCTTCTGAAAGCAGATGATGTTTGAAAGATTAAATTTACAAAATTGCACTACAAATCAGTCTCTTTCACTTCCATGCAATTCATCCATCTGCAGGAAGGAACTGCAACTAGATCCACCTCAGAGTATTTTAAATTCGTGTTCTTTATTCTCTTAATTTTCTCTTTACTTTCTATGAAAATATACCATGATTGGAAAAGACAGAATGGAATAGATAAACATGTTGAAGATACAGAAACAAGTAACGAGAGTTATTTGACAGAACAAAATATTGTCCTCACTTGCCAGTTTTCTTAACCAGCCTATCAATAAATCTCGAGATTTAACTGTGAACTTTGCTTCAGCCATGCTAATCCATGATATGCTCAGTATGGACTGGTCCCAGCCTCTCTGAATTCTTACCAGAACTGGGGCTTTTGAGCCATCAGTTTAAGCATTTAACTTAGCATGAGTTTACATATGAAGACAATAAAAGCCTGTGTAACATCTGTGGGACAAGTATTGAGGAACATGGAAAAATAAACCACTTTTATTTCTACAAACACAATCCATTTCACCCTCATTATGGATGTCTTGCTGTCCTTCCACTCTTGGTGTGCTCAGCCAGCAAATTTCACATGAACAAAACTATGTGAAAAACAAATTGTTTGTATGACTGTGTACTAAACAAAGGACACATTTCTGGAGGTATTGAGGAAAAAGATTGCAATTTTTACTTTCCCCCAAAAAATGACTACCAGTAGACCTTAAAGGAGAAAATAATTACCCTGGCTGGAATCCATGTAAAAGGAGCAATTCTGAATTACTCCCTAGAGAACAACTTGATCAATTTTATTCATACTTTCTGGGTATTTTTAATTCACTTTAAAAGTTCAGCTGAAAAAGAATAAGACTAAAATAATATGTCGAGAAAAAATAAGGAAAAATAAAAAAGATATGAAAGCAGGCTACTAATGGAACACTTATTGAAGCCTTAATTAAGAGTAGGCAGTTGATCGCTCTTTAATCATTGCCTTGAATTAAATGTCTCAAGTACAATAACTAAAATATAATGGCACTATTCAAAGCAATAGAATGAAACAACCTACCATTTTTTGGCTTACTCCTGGTTCCTCCAGATCTCCTTTTATAAGTATCATTAAAAATGCATATTTGTATTGCTTGGAGGTAACCTCTTCCCATGAACTCAATCACAAAAACAGAAGTGTCAATTACTAAGCTACTTGTTGGATTAAGAATCTCCTATGAGTTCAACATTGGTATAGACAGAGTAAAAAGATCTCTGAAACTTTGAATAATTAGCCTTTCTGTAAGAAAAGTGAGACTACTTTCCTTCACATCAGGGTAACCTTGAAGGAAGTTTGTTGTAACTTTTCACTAACATTAAAAAGGAGAAATAAGGGAGATGAAAGAAAATTTTATAGGACAACACTGGAAAGGCAAGGTAGGAAAAAAAAGGTGTTAAGCAGTATATAAGTGAAATAAAACACTGAAATAATATATTAAAAAAGCCATAAAAATACAAATGTCTTAATCAACCTAATATACTCCTATGTTCAGGGAATATAATAACTGCATGTGCAAGCAAGTTTTCAAATCTTTACTCTCAGTTCATATTCTTGCAGCAAGGTTAGTACTAGGATTTGGGACTTTTTTATGTTTGACAAGCACAGTAGCAATACCTGGGTGCATTAGCAGGTTACTTGGCTGTAATTAAAAGGCCTGCAGGCAAACATGTATGGCATTTCGGGTACAAGAGAGAGTCTTCTTAATTGCCCAAAGCATGTCTCTGGCAAGAATTGAGGCAAAATCCAGAAAACTAAATGCAGGAAGTTTCAATGTATTCAAAATATTCAATTTCTAAAGTCTTTATTATAGGTATAACATGAAAAACAAATATTGGGGACTAGATTTATGTACTAGCAAACGAAACAACAAAAAGAAAACAGAAAAAAACCCTAAACATAAAGAAAATTATGAGGAAAAGCAGATCTTATTTCCATTCTACTAGCAGGGTTCTAGTTTTGCTGTACAGTTGGTTTTACTTAAACCAAATTTGCTAAATCCTGCTGCTTTCAAAGAGAGAAAGCTATTTGTTTCCAACTGGGTATCTTTCAGCATGCTGAGCCTTTACTTTCTTCAAGCATAAAAACCAGCCAAACAGAAAATTCTAAGTTAAGTCATAATGGTCAGCAAGAAAAATAACACAACCTAACAAATAAAAACCCCCAAGAAAACCAAACCAAACCAAACCAACCAAGCACACACACATACACACACACTAAAAAAAACCCAACAACAACAGCAACAAAACAGAAAAAAAATTCCCAAAAAAACTCAAACGAACAAAAATCCCACACACACAAAAAAAAAACCAAACCAGAAAAAAAAAAGACTTTATGGACTTGTACCCCTTTCTAATGACACAGATTCCACTGAAACATGTCTCTACCTTGTGTCCTTATCATAGATTCCTGAGATCATAGTGCCCAAGAAATCTCTGCCTGTAATAGCTGAAAACTGGAAGAATTCTGCAGCTATTTCTGAGTACCTGCACAGTCCATTTCTCAGTTGAGAAGGTCACCTAGTTCTTTCTGAAAAGATTTTTCCCCCATTGTTGACTAGGTTACCCATGAAATCGCCTCCTAGAGCCCACAACAGAGCTGAGAATCCTACAGAAGCCAGAAGCTGCTCTTGAACTCCTGCATTAATATCTGAAGGGTTATGCTGAACTCAAAGTCAATGTGACAAATGGAAAAAGAAGTTCATACTCTAATTACAACAGTTAAGCATTTTTTATAATTCCTTACAGTTCTATGATTGTTTATTTTATTCCTCTTCCAGCTTAGAAGTGTTAACACTTTTAATTAAGAGAACTATAAATGAAAGTTGAATCAATTACTGGCAAAACTTGCCAAAAATGACACAGAAGTATGCCTAGTCAGACATGATAACAACTATGCATAAATTATGTTCAAAGGTTTGGGTAGCACTTAATATTTTTCACATTATTAAATTGGAAAGCAATGTGTGGCATCACTGGACCTGGGTGTCTCTAAATGGGGGAAGTCTATGGGCCTGAATAATAAATTATTTAGAACATTTTTTAATGCCACATATTGCTTACACTGAACTTCAAAAATTACACTTAGAAGACTCGAACATTTGAACTTCGTGGACTGAGTTCTTTGCTGTGAAAGCTCCACTTGAGCTTATAAAAAAAGTTAGGATCCTAAAGAGGATGGAACTCAACAGAATGTTGAAGTCATCAGCCTGGATTTAATATTAGGATAGAAATCCATCAGCTGAACAGTGAGTGCAAAATATTTCTTATCTCTAAGGTATATAGCAGTCAAGTGCAACCACTGGCAAGGATACTGCAATAAGAACTGTCCAGGGCTTTTTCAGAATAACAGCAGCAGGACAATATATCCCCCTCTCCGTACACATGGGGACAAGATTTCAATTGTATTTTTAATTGTGTTTGTTTTCATAGTGTCAGGTATGAGTGGAAATAAAGGATGTATTTGCCATCATCCACTGGAAGAAAAACTAAGTAATTTTCTTTCATAAACACTAATCATGGTCAAAGTTTTGCTGACTTTCCAAATTAACTATGTGCATTTGCCTCTGCTTTCAGCTGCCACTCTGCACCTTGAAGAATTTTGTCTGCCACTTGAACAATTGTCAGATTTTTTTTTCCTTTATACTAGGTACATGAAAGAAGTAAAGGCACAAAGTGATATGTGTGTTTCACTTTGGTGAAAGTTGACTTTATGGAATTCTTAAAAGAAAAAGACTCCATTTCTTTTCCAACACTTTAATATTCGTGTAAGATAGTGGCACAGGTGCTATTTCTACAAAAAAACACTCTCTCATAAGCAAGAAATCAGTAGATTGGCAGGGATGACTTTCTCATGTTGGCTGGGTTCAAGAAGCAAAGCCTTTAATGTGGATTCTGCATTTTTGGAACAGCTGCTTCTAAAAAATAACACAAGGTTTTACAAAAGTATGTCAGCTTACTGTGAGTGCCATAAAAAATTTCTTACAGGCAAAGCACAACAGATCAATTCTCAAGTAGATTTTTGCACTAACAAAATGCAAATCACTGCTTCACAAAATTATTTTCTAAGACAAAAATAGGAAAAATATCATACTCACTCTTTAAATTTCAACATAATAAAGTTAGAAAGGCTAAATACAACATTTTTTCATATAGATGTTATTTTTCTCAGATATAAAGTGATAGGTATTGTACACAACACCATTATGTTTTCCTTCAAGAAAAGTGCTGTCACTCAAAACAGTGTTCTGAATTTCTTTAAGTTTATCAGAGAATAAATGAATAAAAACTACTCCAATTTCACTGTAATTCAAGAATTAACTAGTTAAGTAAGTAGTGCATTGCAATGGAAATGTATTTAAATGTTTTTGGGAGGAGATTTTTTACATAATAGTCTCAACAAGCATTTCCTTCACTCTCTTGACACAGACACCAGCACACCCATTAATCTCCATTCTTGTCTCTACTTTATACCTCTAGTTACAATAAAAGTCCTTTCTGATTTTGGAAAACAGCATAAATAACAAATAAATGGAAATGAAAAACAAATATTTAATAAATACCCTGGATGGGAACATAAGTCATAAACAGACAAACTAATGAGCAATTAGCAGGGAAAAGTAGAGAACCACTTAAAAAAAATCTTAGAAGGTGGGCTAAAAGCAGAGGAATATTGCCTTTGCCTGCAGGACTGAGGTCATGTCAGCTGCATGTGCATGGAGGTTTTCCCCTGGCTTCTTCCTACCTGATCCAAATGATAGTTAGTGTGGGTAATGCCAGCAAGAGGTTGACAAGAATATGTTCCACCTTTTAGTGGGTTCAGATGGGTGTATAAAGAAAAGATGTGATGCAGTTTGATCTCTGAATGAGATTCGGGAGGAGACACATTATGGGTTTAGCCAAGTAGGCCTAAATTTAGGCTTTAAAGTTCAGATCAGGCCTGGGATTGTCAGCTGACTTGATCTAGGCTGGGCTAGCTAACAGCTGACTTCTTCTAGCCAATAATATTGTATTCCATACCATATTATGACATAATCTCAAAAGGAGTAAGAGCCAGTGTGTGGGAGTGGCTTAGTCAGTTCCACCATGGCTGAAGTAGAAGAAGAATGTGCTACAGCTCTTCTACTGTGCTAGGCCCTGCTCCTGCTGCCACTACTTGCCTTTTGTTTGAGTTCAGGGAAGCAAAAATATTTTGTTGTTATACTTTCTTTTTATTGCAGGGTGTCTTTTAGAGTGCTTATGAATCCAGAGTAATAGACTTTGTATTAATTGGGGAGTGGGAGGTTATTCCTTGTTACACGTAACTTGTGTGTGTTTTATATTGTAGTTTTTTCTTAATTTTCTCTTTTCTGCATAAATATATATAGTTAGTTTCAGCATAAACCTAGTTTGGAGTTTTTTTGCTCTCCCTCTTCTTCCCTTGGCTGGTTGGTTGGGGGGGAGAGAACCTTTTCTCTCTGTCTTGGACAGTTGGCAATTTGCCTGCTCAACCCAAGACAGAAGTTCCAACTTATGCATATATGCATAGATATAAGTCAAGCTTCTCTTCTTATTGCAACATATTATGCCAACCCAGAATATGAGACCAGCTAGATAGCTGGGCAATTTCACTGCCTTTGATTGTAGGTGACAAAGGTAAATACCTGAAATGGAAACATGGAGTTGATCCTGCACTGTAAACCAGGAAGTGATAGAGGAGACGCAAACTCTTAAATTGTGATGGAAGGAAGAACATTTGTCCACCACCAGAATGTAAATATACCAAAGTAATATTTTGTTAAACTTTATTGATTTTCTCTCTGAGAAGCTATACAGCAAGTAAAACTAAAATTATTTAGTAAAAATTATTTCTTTACAAAAAAAGAGGTGAAGAAAAATGTTCCACTTTAACCTTAAAATAATTTTTGTTTCCATTGGACTTTAAGAGCTCTTTCCTGCTCTCCTCTTTTCTGTATAGTAGAAATCTAAACATAAACTCACCAGCAACACTCTGTCTTGGTTTGAGATAAGCAACTGCCAACCCCCCCAAGCACAGAGAGAAAAGCCTCCCTCCTAACACCAGGGAAAGGGAGGAAAAGAGAGGGAAAAGAAAAAAAATCCACTTCAAACTGCATTTATACTAAAACTACATATATTTTTCACAGAAAGAAAGAGACAATTAGAAGAGAGTACAAATATACACTCACACAAGTCTGCAACAACAAGTTCCCCACCTCAACTTCTTAACGAACACACAAATTCTACTGTCTTAACTACACATTACTTAAGGAAATACTTATTCCCCAGGGAGACAAACCCAAGCAGAAAGGAGAGACCCAGAACAACACATTTTACTTTCCTGAGATACCCTGTGAGCCAGTGGTGGGCCTGGTCCTCTCCATCCCCCCTGGGGCAGCATCGTGCGTCCTCTCAAGAGGAGGGCTGAGAAGCGACTGCCTTAACCACTCCCACACTGGTTCCTGCTTCCCTGGAGATGATGTCATAATGTGGTATGGAATACAAACTTATTGGCTAGAAGAGGTCAGCTGTTAGCTCAGCCCAGCTCAAGTCAGCTGACAGCTTCGGCCTAGTCCAAACTTCAGAGCACAAATCTAGGTCCACCTGGGTGAACCCATAACACACTCAGATGCTATTTCATGTATTAAAGATGACTGAAAGCGATAAACTTTTTAAAAAAAATTCTTGACTTAAAATTCTAAAATAAACTTTAAAAATAATACTGTAACCCTCCAGCTCAGAACAGTTTGAATTTCAGTCACCATTTTGCTTTGATAGTCTTTGTATGTTGCAGGCACAGCCTCAAGCAAAGACAATAAAAAAAGAAAAAAATATGCTTTAAGGATGTATTTTTCATTCCAGTAAGTAAGGGAGAAATTCAAATGCATGTTCATGCCACACAAGAAATATATTAATACTTACAAATGTAAAAAGTAAAACATAAGGCATTTTAATAAACTATGTATTACTCTAGTTCTGTAAATTAAATAATATTATTATATTCTATACTGCATAGTGAAATAAATGAGATTCAATTTTCTTACATGTATAATGCAAATTTTTATCAGTGCTATATCATCATGCTACTTTGTAAAGCACTTCAGGGTTTATTTTTCCCTTACAGAAAACTTCAGAGGTTTTGTATTCAAAAGCTGATTCAATTCAGCCTTGTTTAATTCGTAAGTTCTCAACAGTCAGACTCAGTTGCCTATCTCAGAGAAGGACAAGAAAATATTTGAAAATAGACAACCCTATGTTAAGACATTGTTATGATTGAACCCCTTGAAGTGATATTAATATGGAAATGATAGAGATTTTAATTCCCAAGGGCAACTTTACACAAATGTGTTATATGTACAAAGCATTGTATTTTCCACTTTAAACTATAAGATGAAGGAAAAACTTTGTCATCTTTTCTTGTGGCCAAGAAGCCCTCTTAAAAGTGGTAAAAACTGATATTTCAGACTGTACACATAAATCACAGAATCTAACATTTTAAAAGCCTGGTTCACATTTCACTGCTGCTTTGTAAAACTTATCCAGCCAACTAAAATAAATACTGATGGTACTGACAACTCTTCAGAAATTCACAAAGAAATCTGTTTATTGATAGAGTCTTTAGAGCTTACAAAACAGAAATGTGAGGGATGCCAACAGGAAAATAATCCCTTGAACCGTAGAAATGCTTAGGGTTTGGGTTGAATTTCAAGTCAGTTTCCCTCCCTCCCTCCCTCTTTTCCTTCCTCCCTCCCTCCCTTTCTTCCTCCATCCCATCCTTTCCTTCCTTCCTTCCGATATCCTTTCTTCCTTCCAAATTCCTTCTGTCCTTCCGAATTCCTTCCTTCCATACAAATTTCAGTGTGCTCCATTTGCTGTGCTCCATTATAAATTATAATAACCACTCCGCTTTGCATTTCTAGCACTGGACAACCCACAGCTGCAAACCTCTGCACAATACTCAAAGACATGGGAAACTGAAGTTTGAGAAAATTGATTTTATGTTTAATAAAGAGGGCAAAGAAATGGTATCTAATGTGTAATGGTTACCAGATATATTACATTTGGATGTAATGGGGAGCTCTAGACCAAAGAAGAAAGTGAAAAATGTATAAGTGTATGTTAACAAACATATAAAAATTATATAAAGTGGATCCCAGAGTATGGATTAAGAAATCATCAACAAGAACATTGAGTTCCTTCCACAAAAGGACTTGGATCCTGAAAATTAGCTGCTAACAGTGGCATTCATTATCAGCACCAGAAGTAAGGCACACAGAGGAGCAAGGGAAGGGTGGACATAACTGCAAGAAATAGTGTAGGTTCATATAACTTAATTATATATTATAAGTAACTCTTGTTTTTTGGGTGTTTTTAAACCACAATATATTCTTTCTTTTCCTGAGAGAAACACAATTGAGCTAAAAATGTTTAAAGTCTTAAGATATCAGTTGACTGATATTTGGGTTTATACATAAGGTGCACTTTCTCTGACCATAAAAGTTTTGAATGTTATGTCCAAAATTTGTTGTATAAAATTCAGTGTTAACTAACTACCTCTAATAATTTTTAATGCCAGCTTGACAGAAAACAGATTAAAAAAAAAAAGGAAAAAAAGAACTACTAGAAAATCTAACTTAAAGAAATAATCCCTGCTTTTGAATGTGTTAAATTATGTTTGCCATCTGAACTAAAGTGAAGAAATAGTGACTAGACTCAGTTGTGATTACCAGTCTACCATATCTCCAATGTTATTTTGTTGTTTCTGGAGAGTGTTTGGATAATTTGGGCCTGAACAACAGAAAAATACTCAGGAATTGATGCATTGTCAATAATTACTATGATAGCATTTACCCAGCGAAAAGGAAGCATATACCTTGATCCTCTCTAAATAGAGATAAGGTTGCCTTATCACCACACTTTGCATCATAGCTCTGTCAGTTCTGACATTCATCCGTATCTGAGAATGCAGGTCTGTGAACCGAGGCTCTCTTTCTTGTGCAGACTTGTATAGAAACTGTCCAATATTTTTCAATGAACAAATGTGCTCTTGAGGCAATCCTGAGGTATTCTGGGAATGTATATGTGCAGGTTTCAGCTGAGATAAAGTTAGTTTTCCTTGTAGCAGCAGTTACAGTGCTTTGGTTTTTTATTTATAACATATAGAGAGAGACAGAATAATGTTGATAACACACTCGTGTTCAGTGGTGCTTACTCTGAATCAAGCATTTTTCACTTTTCCATGTTCTGCCAGTGAGCAGATGCACAAGAACCTGAGGAAAGCACATCCAGGGCAGCTGACCTGAACTTCTTTTCATTACAGCTAGTAGTATTTGTAGTAGTGTATTTTATCTTCTTCCATTATTAAACTGGTCTTATCTCTATCTGTTATGATTTACCATTTCTTTCTGATTTTCCCCTGCACTGGGTGGGGTGGGGGAGTTCTGATAAGTGAGCAGCTTCTTGATCCTCAGTTGTCAACTGGGGTTAAACCATGACAATATGCAACAGCATATTTTGTTTTGTTTGGGTTTTGGTTTGGTTTGGTCTCGTTTCTTAAGCAAATACATTAACTGGTGTGCTGTCCTTTTCTCAAATCGAGAACAACTGCACTTCACAGATGTACTTGGAATTCTGAGTGCAGCTTTTTTCACTCAACAAAGTCATCCTGAAGGCCAACTCAATAGGTAAGTAAGGACATAAATATCTTTGCAGAGATTGGACAGAATAAAGACTTGCATAGAAGTCCCCAAGTTTTATTTTCCAGTTTTAGTTTTCTTTCCAAGTAAAAATTACGTGTGCTGAGGACTTTTTTTCCAGAAAGTACATCTGCTTGACACTGCCTGAAAAGTAGTGAATGAGTTTCTGATCTTGCTTTCCTTTGCTTGTTCAGCTTTGCTTGACCGTCTTTGCTTGACCAGTCAAAAGATGTGATTATCCCTCTGTATTCAGCATTGATGCAGCCTCTCCTTTAGCCCCATGTGCAGTTCTGGGACCCACAATTTAAGAAGGATGTGAAGGTCCTTGAATGCATCCAGTGGAGAGCAATAAAGCTGGTGAAAGAGCTGCAAGGAAAGTCCTTGGAGTACCAGCTAGGATTATCTAGTTTGAAGAAAAGGAGACTAAGGGGAAACCTCATTGCTGTCTGCAGCTTCCTAAGGAGAGGAATTGGAGAGGGAGATGCTGAGACCTTCTCCCCTGGGACACCATGACAGGATGCATGGGAATGGTGATTTACTGTGCAGGTGGTCAAACACTGGAATAGGCTTCCTAAAGAGATGGTTCATGCCACAAGCCTATCAGTGTTTATGAGGCATTTGGACAATGCCCTTAATAACATGCTTTCACTTTTGGTCAGTTCTGAAGTGGTCAGACAGTTGGACTAATTGATCACTCTATGTCTCTTCCAATTGAATTATGCTTTTCTTTACTAAGCTAAGATGTTCTTTTCAACTGTTCTTTATCTCAACTGATGGATTTTCTTGCTTTTGCCCATCCAATTCTCTATCCTATACTAGGGGAAAGTAAAAAAAGAAGCAGTAGCATGCTTAGCTACCTGCCAGGATTAACTTACAACAGGATGTTAACTACGCAGTCAGAATCATAGAATCACTTCCATTCAAAAAAACCCTTAAGATCATCAAGTCAAACCCAGCACTATCAAATCCACCACTAAACCATGTCCCTAAGAATCCGATATATGTGTATAGATATGTTCAGGAACTCAAGCAGTTCCCTGGGCAGCTTGTTCCACTGCTTGACAACACTTTTAGTGAAGAAATTTTTCCTAATCACAGAATCACACAATGATTTGGGTTGGAAAGGACCTTAAAGCTCATTTAGTTTCAACCCCCCCCTTCCATGGGCAGGGACACCTTTCACTAGGCCAGGTTTCTAGAGCTCCATCTAACCTGGAGTTGAACCCTTCTGTAGATGAGGTGTCAACAACGTCTCCGTGCAACCTGTTCCATTGCCTCACCACTCTTACAGTAAATAATTTCTTCCTGATATTTCATATAAATTTACCCTCTTTTAGCATTAAGTCATTCTCCCTTGTCATATCACTACATACCTTAGTGAAAAGTCTTCCTCTAGCATTCTTGTAGGACCCCTTCAGGTTCTGGAAGGCTCTTCTAAGGTCTCCCTGAAGCCTCCTCTTCTCCAGGCCGAAAAACATTTTCAGCCTTTTCTTGTAGGAGAGGTTGTCCAACTACCTGATCATCTTATTAGCCCCCCTCTGGACTTATTCCAATGCGTCTACATCTGTCTTTTGTTGGAAGCTCCAGAGCTAGATGCAGCATTCCAGGTGGGAGTCTTACAAGAGCAAAGGAGACTGCAGCAGTCAACTCAGTGTGATCTGTTCTCACTGTTACTATGTTCCTACACTTAGCATTACTCCTTAGATGCTCTCAAGGTCCCAGTATTTAGATGGCCAAACCTAACAACAACTAAGAGCATAAGTGGATCTGCCTCCTTTCTAGGTATGTAAGGTTGTAACAAACCCTCACGAGCTCCTGCAAGTTCTGATTTTTTTTTCAGCATTAGTTATGTGTAAGTGATCATCTTGCACTATAGTGCTCCATATGTCAGCCATCACCAAACCTGATTTGCTGACGTTGCCCTAGTACTACACCATGGGATCTTGGTTGTGATAGAATAATACTGCTGTCCAAAAGGCAAGACACAAAATGGAAAAATTGCTTAGAAAAGGAGAAGTATTTGAAAACTGTATTTCCACCCCAATATTCATATTGCTATTCTTAGCCTTTGGTAGCCTCATATCACAAAGTTAGTATTTTATAATGCGCAAATTCTTCATTTTTTACTGACTTGTGAAACAGAACATGCAAGGATCAATGGAAAGCTAGGCCTTCTAGTTTCCTCCTGATAGGTTAGCATCATGGGGCTAAGAAGATGGCATATATCATTAGTGACATGTTCAGTTGCAGATTTTTATCACTGGCAGAATGATGTAACCCTCATTACAAAAGAACATTATTTAATTGATCCATTTGCTCCCAGCAGTCCTGTGGCTTTTTTCCCCTTACAATATAAAGGCCAAATTGCAGTTCAGCTTCAATCAAGTGAAAATATTATACTGCAGCAGGAATAAGAAATACTCCCTGCACAATCTAATTACCATGGTTTAAATATAAGAAAATCGTTAGACAATTAATGTTAGAAACAATGCTAGAGGATATTTTAAATAATAGTCAGATTAGTGCAGAGAAACCATAATACGATTTTATTTTTTTATTGTACTGGTCCCCAACCTATTCCAAATTCCCATTCATTCTTTTGGTTTTCCAGCGTTAATATGAATATGCTGCAAAGAATTTAAACAAAATACCTGTAGCTTCTAAATGGCTTTAAATAGGCAGTTGCTTTAGAAAGAGGAGCTAATAACTCCTTCCCTCACCCCGTGGAGGGAAGTTTTTCTCTCATATGAGAGAAAAGCAAAACGGACATTTTTATCTACCAAAGGCAATTGTAAAGAAACAGAAAGTACTCCAAGTGCATCCTCTGTAACTGACCAGAAGCCAAACTGAGAACAAGTTTTTCTAAAGGTGTAATAGGGTACAGGCAAGAATGAAATTGTTTCTGCTGTAGCTTATTTCTCATCATTTATGTTTCAAGTAACAGAACTTTTTGGCTTAAAGACTGAGTCTCCTTAACAATTTTTTTTTTCATCAAGATCTACCCTCTGCAGAACAATAAAAGCCCTGGAGCCTTCCCTTACTAGAAAGCAATTAATTTCCTCCCCTCCACAGATCATGACAAACCTAGCATTGAATAGAATATGCAAGAATTTATTGAAATGTGTGGCTACAGTTCTGTACCTTTCCATTCATTTTTAAGGAACCAAACTTCTTGACATCTGCAGTATCTACATCTTTAGTAACTGCTCTTAATTCTATTTGGGATACCAGGAAGCTGTTGCAATATAAATATTTTTTGTTTCACTGAAGAATGGACCTTGATTTGCCTTGCCTTTCTCCCCTTTTGGCTTGCTTTGCCTTTTTCCTTTCCTTTTTCCTTTCCTTTTTCTTCTCCTCCTTTTTCATTTTACTTTTTTGTTAGACACCTGACCGAATCAGGACACGAAAGTACAGAATTGTGCTTAACCAGTGAGGTGTTGAATGGCACTAACTGGAAATCACAGAGATGACGTTTCTCTGTGTGGTAGTTTTAGCTTTAGTCTTAGCTAGGCCTCAGTTTAGCAGGCCCAGACAGTCTGATGTGGATTAGAGGGGACAAGCATCCCCTGACTTAAGCAACCAAGGAGACATTTCATATCATTTTGAGGTCAAATCAAGTATAAAAGCAGGTGTAGGAGAGGCTTAGTTCAGTTGGCATCATGGCTGAAGTAGAGACAGGACATGCTACCGTTGTCCTGCTGTGCTGGGCCTTGCTACTGCTGTGACTGTTACTTCACATTTTGTTCTAGTTCAGGGAAGTAAACATTTTATTGTTATTTCTCTCCGTTTCTTGCTGGGTATCTTTTGGGGTGCTTTATGGATCTGGACTGCTGGGATCTCCTTTTGGTGGGAGGTAGTGGATTGTTGTAATTTCTAACTTGTGTATGTGTGTGTTATATTGTAGTTTTCTTTTAATTTTCTCTTTTCGGTATAAATATATATACCTAGTTTAAGTTTAAATCTTGGAGGTTTTTTTCCTTCTCTCTTTTTCTGGGCAGGGCAGGGACGAAGGGATCCTTTGTCCCTTTGGTTTATACTTGGCATTTCGCCAAAGTATTTGAACTCCAATACTCTGTTTCAGCAAGCTGCCAAGCACATATATTCATGTTTTGAAAATGCATCCTATTGTTAGTGTTCAATTAGGACTACAGTCTGTCTTCATTTGCAAATCACTTCTGTAAGTGTACAGTTAAACCAGAACACGTCAGAGAAGTATGCAAATGTTTCCTTGCCTAAGTAAAATAAAATAATGGAAATCAAATCTGCATCAAATGTAATCTTCATGGAGAATTAAATGCATTTTTAAAAAGGCAAACTTAGTTTCCAGAGGCCCTAGCAACTTTAAAAAGCTATAGGTCTTCTGAAGCTGAAGTTACAGCTTTTCTGAAGGTCCTAGAGTGTTTCAAAACAGCACAGTTTTAAAACACATCTTGCATTCTCACATTTTTATATGTTTATATAATTCTGATATATTTATATAATACCTGCTGAAAGGCACCCAGCAGTTTAGAATCATGATAGCAAATTCATGAAGAAAACCTCAATAACAATCAAGCAATTCAAAGTATAAGACAAATTAGGAAAAAAAAACATATAGCAACTTGTCAGACTTGATCCCCAATTAATAAATAAAATAATAGTAAAAACAACTGTAATGAAATATGCAAAGTATTTCCTCTTATATTTTCCTGTTGAATGCCTAATAAAGATCAAGAAATTAACATTAGATTACAATTCTGTGTGTTTTTTCCTTGTCTTCACTGAGACTTTCTTTGGTTTCTCAGCATTGAATCCATCCCAATTCACCAGTTTTAATTTCTAAAAGGAAGCACCAGAAACAAACATAATGCTTAAATCTTATTTATGAGGAAAAAAACAAACCCCAAAACAAACCAAACCAACGAAAAAAACCCCAAACATACACCCTCCCCCTACCCCCCGCACTCCACCCCTCCCATAATACCCACATACTGCTTGCATATTTTCTAATTTCTTTACAAGTCTTTTGGGAGGGGTGTGCATATATGTATATTTCCAAAACTGATGGGAAAGAAATTGTAAAATATTGAATAATGCTATTCTAATATGAGTTAATATAATACTTTAATTACTTTTTTTCCTAGTAGTTTCTATCATGTGCATCATGGAAAAAGATGAGAACTCATAGAAGTATCTAACATTTGAATTGTGTGTAATTTGTAATAAAAGCTATCCCTTTATGCAAGGTTTTTGTGACTCAAAACAGTATAACGGAAAGTAGTCGAGAAATGAACCTTCATCTAGCATAAGAGCCACAGAAACTGACAAGTATTTGCAGACTGAAATTATACCTGAACTTAAAGGTAAACACTTTCTTTAAGTTTTGTTAGTTCAAAATATGTTGATGCCATTTACTGCCTGTTCTACATGGAGTTTTAGGGTGGTTGGGTATAAATCTTCTTTTTCCCTTGTTCTGTAAAGGCTTTGCTGGGGAAAAGCTATCTAGGTCTTACAAAGAAAACTGATTAATATTTTAGCATTGGATTCTTCAAAGGAAAGAACTGAACAAAAAGTACATTATTCATTGCTGATTTTGCCTGACATGGTGTCACTTGAGGTTCTCAAAGTAGGAAACACAGAGAGATAAAGAGAATACAGTTAAAGACACAGTAGTACCTTACTAATAACTATGTCTGCATATTCTGTCCCCTTTAAGAATACTGATTTTTTTCTATTTTATGGAAAATCTGGTATCATTCAACACATTGGTGTCAAACCACTCTCTAAATGTGTGCCTGTCTGTGTGTGTGATTAATATGCTTTTCTACCAATGATATTTTCTGCATGTGCATGTGTGATTTTCTTCTTATATAGTTGGTTTTCGTTCTTTCTCTTCTGTAAACTACTTCTTGCACATTTATGTTAGAGAAGGCAGTATCAACCAAAGTACAAGCATTTTGATTCATTTATTTATATTGATGATTCTGGTCCCTATGTGTGTTCAATAGAAAGCAATAAGTAGCTTGGGTCAAATGATGTTTAGCTTTAACAAATATTAATATAAAAATATACCAGGAGGTACCAGACTGATCTGAGCATAGTTAAGGGTAATCATCTGTCGTATATTTAAACAGATCTATTCCATCAAGTCCTCTGGCCTTCTCTTAGAAGTAGAATAAATGTAACTTCTTTCACTGACCATCTAGTTTCACAAATAAGATAGATTTGATTACTCAATATCTCTAAAAAGTATCGTTAGACATAGCTACTACAAATGTCTAATTAACCCTCACATTCACAGAAATTACTGAGGATATTTTCAATCCTTTTTTTTTTTTTGACATCTTAACTAGTTTAAGTGAAACAAACAGGACAAGTAAATTCTGCTATCACTGAAGAACAGTGTGTAACAAAACTTATTCCTCAGCTGTAGTTAACCAGTTTTCTTACTATTTTTCAA
Source organism: Pithys albifrons albifrons (assembly GCF_047495875.1). Taxonomy (NCBI): domain Eukaryota; kingdom Metazoa; phylum Chordata; class Aves; order Passeriformes; family Thamnophilidae; genus Pithys; species Pithys albifrons. The sequence continues at coordinate 85,784,859 of NC_092461.1, forward strand.
TTTTTAAGAAGTAATTACTTGGGTTTTTCTTATGGGTTAACTGCTTCTCCCTCAGCCTTAGAGCATTACCTTTTGGTACTAAGCACAGTTTTAATTGCTGATGAAAATGAGCAAGTTTTATAAAGAAATGTCATCCTCTCAGGAGTTCCATGCTTGTTTCTTTACACTGCAACTTAAGAAAATCACTGATTAAAAAAAATAAATTCATACTATTAGATCATTCTAAATCAAATGTGGCATTTTTGTCACAGAATTTCCTGTGATGGAAATTCAATCTACATCTACATAAAACTATGGGATTAATGATCAAGTTAAGGACAGATATTGAATGGCATACATAACTGAGGAAAAAAGTCTCATTATGCTGAATATTCATGTTACTAAAGTGACAGAAATATTAAATTCATGCTATTTCAAAGAAAATTATTATTGCTTGCAAAGAAGAATGTGCTACTCACTGAAACTCAAGATATTCTTAGAGGTATAAAAGGGGAACATACAGTGATAAAATCCAATATGGAAGGTGGAATTCCAATGATTGAACATAGATACAAGCGGATAATTATCTCAATGACTTTAAACAAAACAAAAAGTGATATGAATCCTTGACTTGGGATCATAAATATAAGCTCCTTGCGTAAAGTAATTGAAAGATGAGCCCTTCCTAATAACACAAATATTACATATGGAAGTAACTGGTTGTATACAGAAAAGTCTTTAGGGAACAAACAGTCTTATTTGGTATATTGCATAGACTCAACATTCAAGTAAGTAAGTAAATAAACAAATACAGACATATGTAAAATTAAATTTTTCTTCATCATCCACTACAGTGTAAGCATTTCAAACTGTATACTGGAAGTATTCATATGTGTAGTTCTTTTAATTATGCAGTATAAAATGTAAAGGTGTCCCTGTATGTAAGTTGCAAAGACCCTCAGGATGTTCTTATTCTTGTGAACATCACAAAATTTATTGTTGACCATTCTAATGCATTTTAGAGACCACATAAAGCTCAATGCCTAAAATACTCACTGTTGTCATTACCTTAATATTTGAGAATTTAATATTTTGGAATACTATTTGTCAGCCTTGTTAGGTAGGAAAGCTATACACTCCTCCATATTACCAGAAAAGTACCAAAAAGAAAGAGATCGTTCTTAATATACTACTGGAAATTCATTCCAAACCAAGTAATCACTTCTCAGATACCAAGATAATTCCCTGGTTTAAGCATTCACCTCTTCTGGGTGAGTATTTAGTTATCCTGGAAACTGTTTTATCCAAATTAAATTTAGTTGTGCTTTTAGTTGTACTCCTTTAGAGAATGAAGAGATCACTTCTCATTGTGTTCTCAGACATTGTGAAGACATAATTCCTTTTTTATGGACTTTTTGTTTCAGAATCTGTCCTAATTTATACAGCTTTAGCATATGTAGCTTTAGTCAGGGCTTTCTGGCTCCAGCTGCTTTTTGTTTTGTATAGACATAGTAACAGTGCAATGTCACGCAGAGAGCAACAGAAAAGAAATCAGTAATACAAGTACAAAATAGAGAAGAACTAAAACTGACAACGAGAAACAACTGGGGTTTAAATCGGTACAACTTCAGTCAAATACAGCTTTCTGATCTTTATTTGATAGTGCTTGGGAGAGTTTTAACATGAATGTAATTAAGGATGAAGATTCTCTAAATCACTATTAGTCATATGAATGATATTCCTTACACTTGCAATTCTTGACTTACTAACCATAATAACTTTTAAATGAATCAATATAAAAAGCACAGTCAACTTGCTGATACTTCCCATTGTAAGCAATTAATTTATTTCAGGGCATAACCTATTTCCATTTCCAGTCTCTCTTAGTTTATTGCTAATCAGAGGTGGTTCTACAGAATCATCTCCAAACCATAGGCAATTGCTGAAAGAGGAAAATAGAATTTCCTCTGGAGCCTTGTTATCTACTAGGAATATCCTCCATCTGCGAGAATATTACTACATCTTCAACTAGAGGCTGCAGAAGTCCATGGGATAAAGTTAAAATTTAATTTTGGGATAATGCTGTTGATTTCAGTCATCTACATGAGGCATGTGTCTGGCAAGGGGCTTCTACAAAAATGGAATTCTCAGTAAACTTTTAAGGCAGATTGCATGTATAGGAGTACTTCATTATCACTGTGAACTTGTTAGTGATGTGGTGTCTTAGTCTTAATTTCCAAAGCTGCACATTCTGAGTACCTCAGCTGAAGTCCACAATCCTCACACTAACTTGTTCCTTCTAGCAGAAAATACTCCCAATTCTCTTGCTTATCTCAAATAAATTGAAAAAAAAATCTAGACCAGAAAGAAGAACACTGTAAAAACTCATAGGAATGTTAAGTATTTGAAGGGAGTCAATAGCCAGTGAAAAGTTATAGTTCTAAATATTGCTGAAAGTAGATCTTCATTCTCCTCAATGATTCAAGGTGGACTTTGTACCACTAATAAGCATTAAAAGAAGCTGTGAGCAGCTTCTGTAACCTCTGAAGTACACCCAGGGAACAACTAAACTCTGCAGCATGAGAAATGGGACAACTTCCAAGCATGTAGCACTGATTTGGGCTTTCACAGGAAGTAATTATCTGTAGTTACACATCTATAATTTATCATCATCAGGCAGTTTTGAGTGTATCAATTGACAACTGGTGCACAGTGTATAAAGCCATGACCCAAGAATCCCTCCCTGCCTGCCTGCCACTTGTGAAGTGGTATCCATGCTCTCTGGATAAATACCTCCGATGATCTAGTAAAGCTTCTGACTTCAATATGGAGGACAAGTTTATGTGGTCCATAGTTATTTCTTTCTTAAGAAGTCTCAGGTATTTAGACTGTTTCTGCCATAAGAATGTATCAAGTGAAATGAATTGTTTAATTTAAATAAGGACTTTATTGTTTCATAAATAAAATAAAATGGAAACTTCTACCAATGTTGGTTTGTGTCTGTAAGTGAAATTATCTACAAAGGTAGAAAGAAATGACAGTTGTGAGAGTTTCAGCTCATTCCTGGAAACACAAACTGCAAAACAGGGAGAAAACAATACTTTACACCTGACAGTTCCAATTACAGTGCCCTACAGAGCTTAACTGCCTTCTTCAAATCTTCCCACAACTTTTATTGAGGAACAGTGGAGTGATATATATTCTCAGTGGTTGTCTTGCTTTCCTAAATACTCTACGCAATTAGTTCATTTTATGGAAAACTAAATCCACAATAATATAAGCCCTTCTCTATGTTACAAAATCAAAGGTGCCTTTGAAACTACTATTTTTTTCCTCTAATATACAGTAAAATATCAAGTGATATTGAATTTACCTGGGGATAGGGATCATTTTGATGTTTCATTTGGCATGCTAAATCTTAATTCGTCTAAAGCATTATTTTTCATACAGATTAATAAGATTTATGAAAGACTTTAAAGAAGAAAGGGCATCAAACTTTTGGACAACATAATAATAAAGTAAATCCTGTTACATTAACAGCTCTGCATTACTGGAATATTTCAATACACTTGTAGCTCCCTGTGTGAACCACAATAGAGTAACAGTAATAGATACCTTCACATTTGAGCCTGTAATCATTCAGCAAAAAAGACTGTAATTCATCCAGCTGATGAAAGCACCACACCATGTCATAGTGTGACATAAAATTAAACAGTAAATCGATAGAGAAGACCATGTCATAGCATCATTATGGATAATCCTGGTAAACTGAGACATACCATATCCAGGAGAAGAAAAAAAAAAAGGCAGAAAATACTCTCTCTCTCTCTCTCTCTCTATATATATATATATGGTAAGATTTTCTAGAATAAATTGCAACAGTGTTAAAGAGTTTCTTGTCTATAACATCTAAGCATAATAGTAACATATCAAGGATATTCAAAGGAAGGAGAATGCTGATAGAAAAATCATAGAAAATATAAATGATACTTTATAATATCTGTGAAGGTATTGTTCCTTATAAACAATGAAGTTTCCAAATGAAGGCTGTTTAAGGGATCACTGTGATACTAGTTGTTATTACTCTCCTTTGCTACTTATCTGAACTTTAAATCCCTACCTTCAATGGACTGACCTCTCTATCTAGCATTTTTGCTTACTCCTTGGCACTAATCATAATTAAGATAGGTGTTATTCATTCATAAGAACCATAAAGAAAGAAACCAGTTTTTGAACACTGCTCTTCAGAACTTTGAATATTTGCTATCATTCCTGGGGAGGAAACCTTGCTATGTAATGGACCTCTCTCTTGTTTGAGTACAAAAGGGAACACTAATCACCAACCTACTGCATGACTCTGAGCAAGGAAATTTGCTGCAGTGCCTGTTTCTCTTCCTTTGACTTCATGTCTAGTAGTTTCACATAGGAAACAAATTTGTGGAAGCAATTTGTTTTCACTGGAAATATGTTCAGTGCTGAGAACAACGAGCTCCAGACTTCACTTAGGTGGCTACATATTATAAATAAATGTGTGCGTGTGCATGTGTGTGTTTCTGTGTATACACATAATCACATACACTTTCTTTATAAGTGGTCCAAATACACTACAAACTCTCTGTTTTTATATATATCTTAAATTATAAATATATATATATATATTCTTGTAGTGGCATAATATTGTAATATAAATAGTTAATTTAGCTCAAGTAACTGTGCATTAAGCCTTGCCCCAGCTAATCACAGACATCAAAGGAAAGATCGTACCTGTGCTTTCAGTTTTCTTTATTTCGCACTGATGGAGTGGAAGATATAATACAAAATCAACAATACACAGAATATAATTAATTTTTATGGTGATTATGAAGGATGCTTTTGAGAATTAGCATGCACAGAATCATGGAAAAGCTTGGGTTAGAAGGGACCTTGAAAGATCATCCCCTGCCAGGAGCAGAGACAATTTTCACTAGACCAGGTTGCTCAGAGCCCCATCCAACCTGTCCTTGAACATTCACAAGGATGGAGCATCCACAACTTCTCTGGACAACCTGTTCCAGTGTCTCATCACCCTCACAGTAAAGAATTTCTTTCTCATATCTAATCTAAATCTACTCTATTTTAGTCTGAACCCTTTCCTCCTTGTCGTATCACTACATGGCCTTGTAAATGTCCTTCTCTGTCTTTCCTGTAGACTCCCTTCAGGTACTCGGAGCCTGCAATTTGGTCACCCCTAAGTATTCTCTTTTCCAATCTGAACAAACTGAATTCTCTCTTGCAGGAAAGGTGCTCCAACCCTCTAATCATCTTGTACTAATCATCCTCTGGACTGCTGAACCCAAAAAACTCCAGTAGCAAATTTCCTACCAAATACAGAAATTTAGATATTCAGCAAGCTTAACTAATGTAATTGCAGATAATGGAATAGAGAACCATTCTGCATAACTCAGTCCCTAACAACTCCAAACTTACACTATGTAGCATTTCTACATACAGAAATTTAATGCAATACTAAATTTTATATATATTTTTAATATAATAAGGTTTACATGTATTTTACCTTCATTAATGTCAAAATAAATTATTAAAATAACTGGTATTTAATACTATCATAAAGCAATATATGAGGTGATTACTTCCTATTTACATAATATTGATAAAATATGTACTAAACCTGCGTCTTGATATCAGTATTTTATCTCACAAAAGTTTTTTATCCTTCATTTTTGAGAGTTTAATAGACTTAGATTTTGAATAAACCACCAGCCAGCATTCTTACTCTGGTGTTTTATTCATCTGTCTTTGCAAATATTGTCCTTCTTTTCACTCAGTTGGATAAAGGATTGGGATTTTTTTTTCCTCTTTGAAAAGCAGTCACTGACATTGAAATCCAACAGAACAATTAACGGAGAGAATATCTTCAGTCATTAAGAGAAGGATAGAAATAGTCAGACTTATCAAGACAGTCAAGATAAAAGAGTTTTTAACATGCTGTTAAAAAAAAAATTAGAAAAGGTCCCTTACAACCGAATGCAAGTATTAATTTAAGGGCTAGATCACTAGAGTCCTTTTTGACCTTCTAAACAGTTTGGATATATATATTAGCACCTGTTTCTCCCCAAATTATTATTACTCTTATAATATCTATAAGTATTGCAGGATTACAAAATTACAGTATTAGTGTTTATTAAGTGATTTTAGTAGTTGTGTCAGAGCTCTTTGTTTTTATTGGGTTATAACTGCTCCCAACTTCAATCCAAATATGGATAATTTTAAAAATATTTTCTTGTTGTCTTTATATTTTAGGGTAAGCATTTATGACAATTTAATATATAGGATTTATCACTCCAAGTCTTCTCTAGATACATATAGGAACTGTGGAGATCTCTTTACCAATCATGCTCAAGTTAAAATATATTGTGTTCAAACTGCAAATGTCAAGACAAATCTGTCGTTTGTGCTAGCAGATAATTATTTAGAATAATTGTGTTCTGTTGACCAGATCCTAATATCTGTTCAAAGAATTAGAGACTGCAGCTAAGGGATCCTCATGCTTACCCACATGATAATCAACATCATCACTAATAGCTGATAAATAGTTAATATAAAACATAGCCAATAAATAATCTGCTTTGTTTCTTCTCTTATTTTTTTTTCTTTCCCCCCCCCCCACCCCTTCCCCCACCCTCACCAACCTCCACGACTTTTGCATTTTTGGTTGTATTTTCTTTCTCCCAGACAGAAGAATTAATATTATTTATTATTCATAATTCACTGGAAAAAGTCATCAAGCCCTAGAAAATGACATTCTTTAAAACAAACATCAGTCTTTATTGCAGAATCCCTAGTCTTCTAGATTTTCTTTTTGAAGCTGCTCTCTAAATTTATTTCTTAAAAGCTGACTTTTAATATAAGCCATTTGTGCATTTGTCCCTCTAAATATCTATGTATCCAAGCAACATGATCTAATGAGATCATTACAGAATAATGAAATTAATAAACTACTCTTTGAGACCTAATACAGTCCAACCAAACTTGTTAGAAATAGATTTTCAGATTCTTTTTTTCACCATGATATTCTTTCTTACTGAGATACAAGACCCTGAAAATAAGTTTTTCAAACCCTGGATTCTCAAAGAAGTGAGAACTTAGCAACTTAGCATTCCATATTTATGTCCTTTGAATGAATACCATTTAAATTATGATTTGTTTTATAGTGAAAGAAAAGCTTTTTTTGATCAGCTGTATGGTTGGGATCTGAAAAGCAGACTCCCTGCTTTTCTAAAAAACCCCACATAGTAGAGTCAGACATTTCCTGGCAATGTGGAAATGAATAACTATAAATTTGCTGATTCTCTAAGTAGTTTTTACAGCTTCTTTTATTTGATTTTTAGGAACATATGTACTCTATATTACATATAATAGAGGTATGCATAATCTATCTACATCTGTAAAAAATTTGAAAAAATCCAAAAGGTCTTTCACTTTGAGTATTGTTTGATTTGTTTTATTATTTTCAAGCCGTTACTTTATTATTTTCACTTTTTGCCTCCTTTGAACTGGGACCAGGAATTTCTTTCTTATTCATATGCCAAAATACCTTTTAGGTCTTATACACTGTCCTAAAATAAATTGTCCTGGGTTGAGCTGGCAAAATGCCAGCTGTCCAGGACAGAGTGAAAGGGTTCCTCCTCCCCCCAACCAGCCAAGGGGAAAAGAAGAGGGAGAGAGGGAAAAAAACCAACTTCCAAAGCCAGGTTTATGCTGAAACTAAATACATGTATTTATACAGAAAGGAGAAAATTAAGAGGAAACTACAATATAACACACACTTACACAAGTTATGTATAACATGAAATAACTTCCCACTTCCCAGTAAACACAAATTCTACCATTTTAACTAGAAATCATTTTAGAGAAGTTGGTTTTTCAGAGACAGACTTAAGCAGAGAGAAAAGCTAAGAACAAACATTTTACTTCCCTCAGATAACATGATGCTAAGCCGGTGCTCTGGGCTTGGGCCTCCCCATCCCTCCTGGGACAGCAGAGTGTCTTGCTGGCACCACAGCTGTGAAGCAACTAAACCAGCCACACCCACACACCAGCTCTTACCCCATTTGAGATGATGCAATATGGCATGGAATACAATATTATTGGCTAGAAGAAGTCAGGTGTTAGCTAGCTCAGCCCAGCTCAAGTCAGCTGACAATTTCAGGCCTAATCTAAACTTTAAAGCCTAATTTAGGCCCACCTGGCTAAACCCATAACATAAATACAAAAATCTACATAGATATGGAAATGATAACATTGTCTAAAATCAGAAAATATAATATGTGTGGTTTTCTATAAAAACTGCTTTTCTAGAAATAGCAGATAGAATCAGAAGTGTACAGAGCACTATAACTAATTTTGCAACAAAATAAAACCAAATACTTAAAGGGTAAAGGGTCAGGAGGAGGGCAATCAAATCTTTTATGTAATTTCGAAGCACATCTATTACCCACTGTTCAATGAGACTGTGGGCCTGTTTGTGACTTACATTAATGAAAAATAGACTGCAATGTTTCTGAGCTCAGATACATTGCATCAGAGTAAATGGTAATGCAGAGTCAGAATCAGATCAGCAATGCTCTTCCTGTGGGTTCACATGTAATCAAATCTCTGAAAAATTTTAGATGTTCTGTAAATAACATCAGGAACTTGGATTTCTCTGCAAAATGCTCTCTGGTTTGGATATGGTATCCTTGTGGAAGAAGACTAAAATTTCCAAGAAGAAAAAAACATTTAAAATTTTGTCCTTTTCACCTTTTAGCGTTTTCAACCATACAGAGCTTACAGCATGAACCAGTGTCTTTGCAAAAGCCATATATTAAGACAGTATCATTCCTTTGATTTCTCATTGATTTCTGTCATTCACTAAGAAGTGAGGGAAGAATAGAATCCACATTCTTCCAAGTGATCAGTAAAATGATATTTCTGTAAACTCAGAAGTTTAATCATCAAGTTCTGTTTAAAGATATCTACGTAGTAGGAGGCTGGAACAGAAGATGACAAGATATGCACAAAACATCCCTTATAAATAGACCAAATTGCATCTCCTGAAGGACTCTAAACTGCACTAGGAAACCAGACTGTTATTTTTATTATCTCCATCTCAGTTGTTATTATCTTCACCTTTCAGTTTTTCCAATATTAATAGTATGGCAAATTTGCTGATGGTGGACTCAATCCCCTCATCTAAATCATCAATAAAGAGGTTAAACAGGACTGGACCCACTACAGCACTATGAGGATTTACCTGGGTATCCCATTCACCTTTGCACTGAGCACATCAGCCCCTTTAATCTGCCTTGGTCCCTGCACATGCTGTTGTTGCCCATTGAAAAATCTGACCATCTGTCCTCTGACTTTGGCCAGAGTGTCTTTGACCAAGAACATGCCTCCGACCATGCCGATTCTGGTGTTTAATGCATGTCTGTTGAAAACCTGAGTGTCAAGAATATTAAACATCTGCCCCTGAGTAGATGCAGAATAAGTAACTTTTTCCAGCATCTGTAAAACTTTTAAGTCATAGACCTTTCAAATTCTTTGTACAAGAAGCCATTAGTTTAGAAATTGGGTGGATATGACATGGGAGGAAAAACGTCTTAGATTAGAAATATTTTAATCTTTTCTCTCCTGACAAAGACTGAAGTAAATATTAGGTCTCCCTTGTGTTTCTCTGTATGCTTCCTCTTTCATCAGGATGGAGACTATCTCTGTAATCTATAGTTTGAATGTGCAGGAGTGCTGGGGCCCACATGACCACCCCCAGCAGCTTCTCTGCACTGTATCAGGCATTTTTTCCTACCCTGGAAGTTGTACCTGTGATAACAGATGCAGTGACATGCAGCATTTTCTCTGCTTTTCTCAGCAATTGCATGACTGACATATTTTATAATCCTACTCCACAGAGTAGCAGATGGTGCCTACCCTTTTTCATCCTGTACAAGACTTGGTATTTCTTCTCTGTCAGTCATAAGACAGGTTTCTTATTTTCACTGGCTGTACAAGCCATGAAATTTCATACAGAAGTAGTTACTTCTCCTGCCAATCTCATGTCTCTGTAGGTTCAGACTTAGCAGAAGTCTTTAACTCTTGGTGCAACTGTTATACCAAATGTAGCAAGCCCTAAATGATCGCTGAATAACATCATTCTTTAGAAGGACTAGCACATTTAAAGGCAGAAGCAAGCCAAAGCAATTCAACACGAAGATTAACCACTCCCTTTGCCACTAGGAGCAAAGATATCTATTAATAGAAGGCCTGCTAACACTGCAGAGAAACCTCAGAGGATGCGAGCATGATCATCCACCTTTTCTTCTTCGCTTCAACGTGAGATGACAGTCACATAGCACATGAAAGCAAAAACTAGTTCACCATACTACTCAGTAGAGCGTGTTCATTTAGGTTCAAAATGATGCTCAGCAGTTATGCTTAGTGTAATGTTTCTTCCCAGATTTATGTGCATGAAAAATGTGTCCAAACTGTATCTCTCTGTGTGATCCCGTCCTTTATTTTTCAGCCATATAGTCTCACTGCCCCAGTCACTCATGACAAATGCCATGAAATTTGCCAGGGATGTTTATCAAGAAAATACACTTAGCCCATGAGAGCTGAGGTAGAAATGGATATCTCAAAAAGTAAAACTACCCAGGACTAGAAAATCTAATCATTCCTGCCTTAATATGCATGTCCAGGATGAAAGAGACAAAGCTGAGGACACTGCATAGAATTAGTAATTTTCCAGATACTGACACAGATCTGACTTACTGGATTTGGCCTTAGCAGCTGTAGTTTCTACTCTTCCCTTTTGCTGTATTTCTTATTATTGTTTTTAGAACATAAGGGTTTTTAAATCTCTGAATTTAGAAGTAAAAGCATTATTCTCAAACACACACCAATTTCTTGACAAAGACTAAGTCCAACTGTCATTTTGCTCCTTATTAATCTTATTTTTATATGCCAGTAACAACCTCTTATCATGCACACACTCTTTAGAAATAATTTCGTAACAATAACGAACACTACATTAGTCATGGGTAAAAGCATCATTCAAAGTCATGCATATCTTCTAATATTGTGCTATCTCACTATTGAAGTGGGCATAATAGAGTGTATAAAATTGGAAAATAGACTGTTGCAATACAGAATGAGAGCTATTGTTTAGTTTTTGTTAGCAATAATATTGAGAAATAATGTAAACATTAAATTTATATTAAATAAAATTAATGTATTAAAGGATTATAAATAGAATTTTGAAAGTAATAATGTTACCGTAAAGAGAATAAAAGGTAACCATCATTAAGGATTTTCCTCCATTGCTCCATCTTAGTTTTTCCTTTTTTTGGAAACTTATAGGGTAATGGAGAACTTCAAAAATATACAAGTAATGTATGTTTCATCATTGCTGTTTCAAGAAAATGTCTTCATTTTTCCCATGTTTTAAGTTGAGTATAAGAAATTATTGTTATGAAACCCTGAACTTACACTTGAGGGCTGAGGGTTTATCAAGCAATTGCAAATGAGGCAATTGTTGGAGAAGGGGACATCTCTAATTTTTGAGGCCCAGGCATATAACTAGAAGGCATTCAAAGATTTGTGTATTGAAGATAGCTGTTAGCACAAAAGGAAACAAGACTGGATAAAGTGTTTCCATCCAAAATTTTTCTGATTAATAACTGAGGTTTTGTTAAAGGTTCAAACAAAGGAAGGTGGTGTTGGGAGGAGTCCCTCAGAGAATTTTTCTCACCCTACCAACACAAAGGTTTGAGCATTGGAGTACCAAAACTGAGGACAAAAGATGGCTGATGGCTTTCAGATTCCAACTTAATGGTGGGGTGAAGGTAAGAAACAGAACCCCAGGACCTGGGGGTGGGAGAGGCTTTTTCCCCGTGTGCTGGTTTGACTTTAGGTTTTGGGCAGCTGCAGAAAAGGAGCCACTGCTTGCAAAGCTGGTGAGAGGTCTTTTCTGACTCTGCTCCTTGCCTTCCCCCCTCCATCTCTGGGCACCCTGAGCTTCAGAGAGAGAGAAGAGAGTCACAGCTGCTTCAGGACATACTGCAGACCTTTTTCTTCCTAAGGACTGTCTTGGACTGCAAGGACATTCCTAGGAATTATCACCATTCCTCCACTCCCAGCGTTTCCTTCTTTTTGAACAAAGGATAAGGAGAGAGGAAGACAGTCTTTTCCCCATGAAAAAGGGTCCATTCTGTACCATGTAAGTTGTTCACCCCCTTGTCTCTGCTTTGCTGGGAAAAGACTGAGAATTCACCTTGGATCCAGCCGAGGTGTGACACTGACACTGTCCATACATATAACTGCTCCAGGAGGATCCTACCGGGTGTCTTGGTTTCATCCTGGCCCCCCAACTTGAGCGGTCTCCCCCTTCTCCCCCCCCACTCCTCAAAGCAGGGAAAAGGAAAGGGGGGAAAAAAACTTGGAAGAAGCTGAGCCAAATCAGTATATTGTATATGTATGTTCTCTAAATGTCTACAATTATATGTATACAATTTGCAGCTACAATAGGGAAAAGGGAAAGCAAAGGGAAATAGGGAAGGGGGAAGCAGGGGCTACAAAGAGACAAAACAAAAAGCAATGGGTACAAAAAACCACTCTCACCCACCCACCAGGTAAACCAGTACAACACAATCCCACCAACCCCTCTTAGAAGAAAGCTAGCCCCTTCTCCCACGTGGGGGTCTCACTCACATCCTTTCCCCAGTCTTCTGTGTGGCTCTGATAAGGAACCGAGAGCAGCAGAGAGAACTCCCTGCACTCCACCCTCACCGGAAACCAAAGAGGGCTAAACTTCCTATCTCCGGTCTCATATCCTCCTCTGTCCCATGGGAGGGGCAAGAATGGGTGAAGAATACCTAGGAGACAAGCCCCTCCCTAGTTACACCTAGTTACCAAGAAAAAGCCTGGGTCAAATTATCACACCAGGTTGTTTTGTTTTTGTTTTTTTTTTTTTTGGAGGGGAGGGTATTCTTTTTTTTTTTTTTTTGGTGCTGCGAAGTAGTTTGCTAAGGTCTGTTTATAGTTACATCTATATCTATACCTATATCTATCTATCTATCTATCTATCTATCTATCTATCTATATCTATATATATATATATAAGTAAAGAACAGTTATCCTTCTTATATCCGTGTTCTAATTAAAGTTCCTTTTTCTTAAATTTAATAGAGTGATGTCGTTTTTGAGGAGGAATCCTCTCCTCTTGTTTCAGTAAACATCTTGGTTTCCCTTAAACTAAGACAGGTTTTCATAAGATAATTTTTTGTAGAACCTGTTTGCCTTTCTTGAAAAAGATTTCTCAGCAGAAACTTAGGATCCAACTTGAGGAAAATGGTTTTGTGAAGTTCTCCTCTTTGACAAAAATTAAGAGTTCTCACAACAGAAAGGAGAAAATCCATTTAGAGCAGCATTAATAAACCAGTGTGTTCACAAACACCTACTAATGTTGAATGTTGTTGAAAATATGTTGTTTATCCAAATCATATTAAGTGCAAAAAGGACAAAGTAAACAAGCACACTGTTATTTTGGTGTTTTTTCAATTAAAAAAAAAAGAGAAACATTTATCACAGTGAGCAAATAGAAAGGTAGGACGAAGTAGAGACTTGTTGCTTGAAGTGCTCTATCCTGCCTTCAAAACATGTTAATATCCATCAGATCATAAGAACTGTACAACCTGCAGCACGTAGCTGATGTTGGGGTAGGTTTATAATTCAGTGGCAGTTCAATTGTCATTCAGCTGTTTGCTTTAATAAAATAAAAAATAAAAAAAGGTCATACGTCAGTTGCTTTTCAATTGTCTACTCTTTCTTTTTCTTTCTTTCTTTCTTTCTTTCTTTCTTTCTTTCTTTCTTTCTTTCTTTCTTTCTTTCTTTCTTTCTTTCTTTCTTTCTTTCTTTCTTTCTTTCTTTCTTTCTTTCTTTCTTTCTTTCTTTCTTTCTTTCTTTCTTTCTTTCTTTCTTTCTTTCTTTCTGCCATATACAGTGTGTGCTCTATTTTATAACAAAGTAATGAAACACAAGCTGTATGGCAGCTATTCTTGTGGGACTCAGCCTGAAAGATGTTGTCCAAATAGCACACTTCAGTGCATCTGCACTGTATGTTGCCTCAGACCAGGAAATCAGTATAATACATGTGACTGGAAGAAGAAAAGCTGAGATCTGAGCAGTAAATGTCACCAAAATTCATTTGGTGTGTTCACATTTACCAGTGTGAAAAAAACACCTCTCTGCTGTCAGCAAAAATGATGTTCTGCAAGTATTTGTGGATCACATGGTAAGGATTTCTCTCATTACCTTCTTGCAGAGGAGATTTGCTCTTTCTCACCTTCAGTTTGACATTTTACAGGGATTAGGGACATAAGTCAGAAAGTGTATAATGCATTGTTTTCTCCCTGTGGCTGTCTGCTGCTAATCTTAAGTCAACAAATGTCAGATTTCAATTTTACTGAATTACTCCATCACAGACTGCAAAAATCAATCCTTGTAGGTTTTATTGTTCTAACTCTTTCATATACATTGAGTAGGGAAAAAAATATTTTTGCTATAGCTGCCTGACATCTGCTTACAATCATAATTTTGAACATCTGATTGAAGCAATCAAAATTGCCAAAATATACTGGGAACTTAAATGCCTGGTTTTCATGGTGATTTTCTTACTTTTTACGAAGGAAGATTCCCTGTGGGGACACTACAGAAAAGACAAAAACCTCCTTTGGAAATTGATCACATATCACTGAAAGAAATAAAAGTGCTTGGAAATATTTTGTTATGCTGCAACTTTTTCATGGGCACTAATATGAACATAAATAAAAGCCAATGACTTCAAGGATATATGAATTTCAAAGTTATTTCAAAAGTATTCTAATAAGAAAAGTGTAAGGAAAACCCAGTCTTTTGCAAATAAATATTTTTGTCTTTACATTTAATGTTATGTATTCTTTACCTTTCATTCTTTATTCAGGTAATAATAAGGTAGTGTATAATAAGGAAGTGTTTACTGAATCAAAATAATAAATACTCATTATTTAAGTAAATCATTAGTGAATACAGTCTAAGAAAAATATTAAGAAGCTTTCACACTTAACATCACCACTTAATAGCTCTTATAACGTTGCTCTCCTAATTAATGTGGATTAATTCATACTGATTCTTCTTAAAATTTGAGAATGCTCCCTGTCAACCTTCACAGTTTTTCTTCACCTAAAGCCCTCTGAAACCTTTGAAGGACTTCTATATCTCTGAACCAGACAGGTTTTGACAGTTTTTATTATTTTTTTCTATACCCAGCAGTGTAACTACAATGTTAGCACAGAAGAACAGTCAAAATGTCACAATCAATACCCAGAATGTATTTTAAAAGCCTTTAAAAAACCACGTCTTTTCAACTGAGTTTGTAAGGAGATAAATAGGTGTTGAATATCTCTCAAAGCAAAAGAAAACAAAAATGGAATTAGACTGGAAGAACAAAGTGAGGTTTAGTCTCAGACATACTGGGTGGGTGTTTCAAATAACAGATGAGAGAACAGCAATAGCCATTGTGCAAACATCATCTGTATGTGCAACAAACCTTAGAAAAAATGGATCTGCTGTAGGTGAGGGTTAGACTGTGTTCCAGGCAGCCACTCCATGCTGTCCTCAAGCCAGAAGACCCAGCTGATGTGACAGTATCCATATCCCCTTTTATTTTTTCCAGGGTAGCAGGAGCAGCAAAGTCATCATTCTAAAATTTTGCCCTTGCTCTCTAGGAAGCTCTGCCATTTGTCTCCCCTTTCGATGTGAAGAAAACTACCGGTCCAGACTAGCTTCCACTTCTCACCTTCAGGCTTGCAAAGTCACATTCTCACATACACTGTGGAGAAGCTTTGAGTCAAGGGGGCAAGATGCTCATACTGAAGCCACTTCAGGCCGATACGGAAATTGTGCTTTCTCTGGGTAAGTACATACAAACCTTCCACATTAAAACCTGGTAGAATCTGTTGCCAAATAAACACACACCAGCACAATATTTATTGAGTAGCTAGGCATGAAATAAGGTGAAGGAGGTCAGTCAGAATTTGTAGGCTATACATTTTCAGGGGATTGTTAGGTTCAAACTGGGTCAGCGAATGTGACTTGTATGTTAAGCCAGAATCTTGTACAACAATTTCAGGGCTTAGTCCAAGTGCCTAGAAGACCATGTAATAGAGTTTCACACAGCAGATTAATATCTGCTTCCTCTTTTGAAACAAACTCCACTAGTTCTTACTAGACAGTGAGACTTGGAACTCCTTTTTGCCTCCTGATCCAAAGCTCATGGAAGCCTACATAAATACTCCTGTTGAATACTAGGAGCTTTTGATTGGGCCTCAAATGATGAAACATGATGAAGTTTTTCTAAAGAGCAATAATCAGGGTTTCTGTGAAGGAGAATTCATAAGACCAAGCTCTAATTTTTCCAGGTCAGGATAGTGGACTACACAAAAATGATTCATCTGTGTTTGACTGAAAGCATTTGCCTGCAGACGAATTTCTTTCTTGCTTGTAGTAAACCAAAAACCCCTAAATCCAACCAAACAAAAAAGACAACATTTTAAAAATATAATAAAAGTCTTACAATAAATTCAGAGTGGTAGATTCACTATTGCTAAGTACATAATAAAGAATCTTATCAACAATGATCATATGATATTCATATCATACAGAGTAACAAATAGCTGAAATCAGAAACTCATTTTAAGTTCTCAACAGCTCCCCAAAAGACAGTTTTTTCTTTTGTTTTTGTTTAGGGAATTTTTTACACATGCTAAACTGTAACATGATTGTAACAAGGCACTTTAAACTCAAAATATATCCACATGAGGACATTGTACACTGTATCAAGTAACTATATAACATTCAATAGCTTTGTATCACTGTAACTATAACAACATTCAATAACTAGCTTTCAAA
Organism: Pithys albifrons albifrons; assembly: GCF_047495875.1. NCBI lineage: Eukaryota > Metazoa > Chordata > Aves > Passeriformes > Thamnophilidae > Pithys > Pithys albifrons. The sequence goes on from NC_092461.1 coordinate 85,801,818, forward strand.
ATGGGGTTTTAATTCTGATGGAAAACCCATGCAATAGAATGACAAAAAAAAACCAAACAAAAAACCCCACAACTCTCCCCCCCCAAAAAAGCAAACAAAAAAACCCACCAAAAACCCCGAAGGAACGCTCAACAGTTGACAGAAGCATGAAGTTATAAAAAAAATTTACCTTATATTTCAAAATATTAAAATAATTCTAAGAAACTTTCTACTGAAAAATAAAACATTTCATGCTGAAATGTTCCAATAGTTCCACTTTGACTTTATCACAATATCCCTTCCTAATATACTAAAAGTTATGAAATTGACATGTTTCTAAAAATATTTGGCTTTTGTCAAAATGGGATTTCCTCACATCAAATGGCATACAAAAACATCCTTGACATGTTCACTGGCATAGGAAAAATATTTTAATCTTTCTAAACAGATAACGAATATTGACCTTTAGTACCTTGAATAAGATATTACAAGGCTGTTCTGCTAACAGTCTTAAATTTTTATTACCTTTACTCTTTTACCTAAATCATTATTGTGATGATGATTTACCACAGAATTACCAGTTTAAGTGATACACCTTATGCCATCATAAATTATCTTCTTGCTTCATAACGTATTTATTTGCAAGTTCCTGCCTATGCTAGATATGAATTAGTTTTCAATGGCAAATGTTCTGTAGCAACAGATAAAGGTCATATTCTCTTTTTCTCTTGTTTGTAGAGTTTGTTTACATAGAATCATAAAATCACTCAGGTTGAAAAAGACCTCCAAGAACACCAAAATGCAAACTTCTTGCATTTCCTTGGAATTTCCTTGATGAACAAACCCCATATTACTGTGAAAGCATTTTTAATACTATTTGTCTAAAAGCTACCTTGTTGATACTGTAATAGTATTTTCTAAACAGCTACTCCTCATTAATGAATGGAAGTATACCAAACACCTGAGCAACAATGATAAGAATTCTGGACTTGAATCCACAGGTGGTGATTAGTGGTCTTTTCACTTCTGTATATTTTATATAAAATATCATTTGCGAGGTTTTGATTTTTTCCTGCAAGGGGTGTGTGTGAAGGGATTCATACAGTTGTTTTGTGGTGGGATTTTTTTTCTTTTTTTAATGAACGAGATAAAAATAGTGAAATTCACTTGGATGAGGGACAGCTTGGAGGGCTTAATATTAAAGTGATACAAATATATCTATTTTAATCTTCAAAGCAAGTTTATTGTAGCAATATGACTGTTATCATGCTATTTCAAACAATCAGACAGCAAAATGCATTTACTTGTCATAATGAATTAATATTCTGTATGAGATGCCAACCTAGAAAGTAGAGAACTGACAAAAATATTCAATTTACCCTTACATTTTTTCTCCAATAAATGTTTTACTTCCAGTCTTCCTTTGCTCAACAGCATTAAAAGTTAAACTGCTGTAAGAACACTTTTTTTTTAGCATTCTGTGTCTGCATGCATGTCTTCCTTAGTTTTGCATTATTCAATGAACATGTAAAATCTCATCAGCCATGAATGGAATTGTAGTAGTATAAGATCTCAGGAAGGCAAGAGCCTGGGATTGCTGCCAGCCAGCCATCCTAAGTGCAGCACACAGTACACAATGATATCAAAGGCAGTCAAGTGCCCATCTGCTTGCTTTGGAAGTATTCTTTTTGCAGAGTGGAAGAGAACACTTTAGTTAAGCTCAGTAATGAATTGATTAGGCTGGCTGTGAAGCCAATAGAAGTGAACAGCCTGTTGATTAACAGTCAGCTCATGAGATAAAGCAAACCCACCTGGTCCCAACAAGGATAACTTCTTCGGTGTTTAAGGAGTGATTTGAGGTGAAGAGTAGTATTGTTTCTCGAGGGCTCCTGAACTACTGTAGCAAGTACACACCAACATAAAATTACCAACGATAAAATAAAGCAAGACAAGAAGAAACAACTCCTCTCATCCCTTAAATAATAGACTAAATTGTCCACTACTGTTCTAAAGGAGAGTTGGCAGACAGCATTAGTATAAGGCCAACAAAACTTCCACTGAGATAAACAATTGGTACTGACGATTTTCCTTCATGGTTAAACACAACAAAAGAACAACAACAAAAAAAATCTGCTTTCAAGCTTTCCTCTTAAAGCCACAGAAGACAATCAGTGAATATGATGATGCTGGGCACTACTCTGAATGGCACTAACCTGAATGAGAGATGGTAGTAAAGATGACCCCATGAAATGAAATGGATTGCTATCACTTAGCCTTTAGTTAGGAGACAAAAGCCTTACAAGACCATACATCTCAAACTCAGATATTTTCATGCACCTCAGTGGCCTGGAGTATATGTGGCTGCATGAGCCAGCCCTTCATTCCTCACGAGGGAGAGTGAACCCAGTTCTCCTTTCAAAGACCTCAGTCAGGTGTGTTCAGTGTTCCACTTGCATGTCTGCCACCAGCACCCATGAATGACACTTTGCTTCATGCTTAAATAGCTAAACATTATGTAAGTCACATTTCATTAAGCTGTGCACTGTGAAACATCTGATACACTTTGATCTGCCTTAGCACTGAGACTATTACACACATGCTGAAACATGCTGACAAAAAAATTGTTACGAAAGTACAAACCACTTTAAGGACAGCGAATTAAAAATCAATACTAACAACTTACTACTAAACACATAATGCTGAATATATTGATGTTCTGGGTGTTTATACTATTTTCCACCTACTGATCAGGTATTCTATTTACCCATTTATAGCTCTCTCTCGTTTTTGTTGGGGTTTTTTTGGAGGGTGGGAGATTGTGAACTGCATGCAAAATAAGAATCTAAATAGAAGGAAAAATTCCCACAAAACTAACACTAACCTAGCTGTCAGAAAATCCAGAACAGCCTTCTGGATTACTGGGCTGACCACTGTTCAACTGGCAATTTCAGCAGCAGTTCCCATTTGACTGTGTTTCTTTATTCTTTCAAAGAAACAGATTTGTCAGAATACAAATTTAAATCACTTGCACAGACTCTCTAAACTACCCGTAGCCTTCTTACTGGTAGAAAACTCTTTACTAATCAGTCGTACTTTTCCTCAGGACTGCATAGCAGATAAAAAATTGACAAAAGAGGGATACAGGGCTTTGACTTACTCTAATGTCCTTACTTTAAGAAGAAAGAGAGGGCACTTCAAGCATTAGAAGTAAATCCTAAATTTCCCCAACCCCCATCCCAGTTTATGTGTCTGCAGGGATTTAAGAAGAATTTAGTTACCTGTGTGCTGTGAACAGAATCACTTTCAGTCTGAAATAGCAAATTAGGAACTGCAGCCACTGAACAAAAACCAAAGTAACTGCCTCAAATTTTCTGAAAACTGTCTGCTTTTCAGACAGTCTAAGTAGATATCTATTAACGAGGCAGTATCTCAGGCTGAGGATTATAAGGGAATGCCTGTGACGCTCTGAGGTTTGAGTTTTGAAACCAGCTCCTCATCTCAACACTTCCTATCACCTAATGCATGTCTAAATAAGTAAGCATTGGCTTCTGGCAGTTCCCTGTTCATTTTGCTGACTGAAGTGGATCTTGTTTGAAAGTTCTAATCTTTCCCCATGCACTGTCCAAAAAGCCTAAAATCTCTTTTCATTTTTGTGGTCCTAAAATTTTTTAGGAATATGCCTTCCCTGAAAAATGTTTCTTTATGGTTCATATGGTCTCACAATGTTGAAGTATAAGGAGCATCAATATGTCTGTCTTCAGTTTCTCATTCTCACACAAACATTCTGCCAGACCTTGGAAAGCCACAAGATCTTTAATCCTATCATTCATACCTCTAAATATTTTAAATAGGATGAGAGATATTTTATTTGTTTATTTCATTTAATGTGCTCATGTAAAACTGAGTACGGTAGCTTCATCCTGAGTTGGGATGGGAGCTCTCTGACACAAAGATTGATAATTTTCTGGCCACTCTGATACACACTAGAGTCTTTCCAGCACAAATATAAAGTCAGACGTGTACAAGCAAATTATACCTGCTATGCACATATGAAAATCAAAGGTGTTCTTCTCAACAACTGGAACCATAAAATTTCTTAAAAATGGGTTTTCTATCCTGTTCATGGCATATGTGCACACTGCAAATGGAAATATGCATGCAGATATTAAAGCATGAAAGGTTTAATCAGATTAAATAAATTAAAAAAGGATGAATTTAATTCTTATGGGTAGTGAGTTTTCTGGGAATTTTTAATACAAGTTTGGGGTTTATGGAATCCTTTATTAATTAAGGTTATGAAGTGTATTACATCCCTGTATACACTATTACTAACTGCTGCCAGCCATCACGGACTCTCTGTAATTCAAATGAGCAGCAGCATAACAAATTTAAAATAAAGCAAGATGACACTAGCCAGCACTGACCAGCAAAAATTTATATAAATTTTCAAGGATTATCACGATATGGATTTGCATGTTGTTTAACGTATTTCTTTTAGGAACCCACTCTACTCTTACCGCTGATTCTTGTTTGCTTGCTTTGACAACTTCTGCAGACGAACAACAAAAATATCACGTGTAATATAACACAATAAATTACTATGAAGCTTACAGTATCAAACTAATATGACTTCATATACATATGGCCTATCATTATCTATCAATCATTAAATTAGAAATTGGAGTGATCTTTGATTCATAAATGGCTCTTTGTTCAATGATTACCTTAAGCAATGAGGAAAATGAAACCTAAGTGAAAAGGAAGTAGAACCCATATAATGCCCATTTTTAATAAAAATATTTTTAGCCAGTATTTGATGTTAGGAAAATGGATTATTATAACCTTATTTATAACTCTCAGCTCCTATGTAACTGAACATTCATAAGCAAATATTTTGATCTATCACAATGATTTTTACACTCTAAGAGTCTAAGCTTTTGATAATTTTCCTACTAAGCTGTTGCATTTATTTCCCATTTCAACATTTTATTCCTGTCTTGTACCATAAAAATATAATTGTAACCACTGAAGTTGTAGCTCTTCTGTTCCCAAAAGGCCAATTCATTTTACAAAGCACGTATACTGTACAGCTTATTGGCCTTCATTTTCCATCATCAAAAGTTAACACTACTTGAAGGAAACTCTAAGTTAGCAAAATACCAATGAATAATGAAGATGGCTTCTATGATATGGATTTGCTGCCCAGCATAACAAAATGGAGCTTTTATTGGAACCCATTTCCCAGAGTTGAGCTATTTGATCTACAAGCTGTTAAAAAAACTAAATCATGTTTTCCGTGGCACCATAGATACAGGACAATTAATTTCCAAACCAAACAATAAGAGGAGATGAAGTAGAGAGTAGCTAATATGAATTGCTCCCAAGACAGCAAGTAGTACAATTTCCTGTACGTCCTCAATGTTTCTACACTGTGATTGATTACAAAAAGAAGCAAAGTAAGAAAACAGTTTATAAATAATAGTTCATTGAAAGAGTACATAGGTTCAAAATAAGTTGGTGGTAACATATAATGTAAGACTTACTCAATTTGACTTCAGGGGGGAAAAATTAGTAAGATCCATTTTACCTTTACAGTTGGTGTAAGTCTACATAACACTGTTTCCTCCAAAGATCACAGAAACATCGGGATCTGAGGGGATGTATGTGTTTGTGGAAGTGACTCAGGAGAGTTACTGGTACAGAGAAATTACAGAAGAGGATAGCACCTTTTTCAAAAGATTTCATAATCTCATACTCACAAAACACAGGAAAAGCATCTCATCTTTATGATTGACAGTGGTCACTGTATGTTTTATAGTTTTCATGAATAACATCAAAAAGAAGGAGGCATATGTAAAAATAGGAAAGAATGACTCCAAAGAGCAAGAAGGCATAGAAAAAATAAATAGCAATGGATAGCTAAAGCTCACCATGGTGTACAAAAATTTCTGAGTGACTTTAAAACTTCTGACAAAGAGAGCCAAGGGAAACCTGTAAAATGGTTGATCTGAATATTAAGGAGGATTTGATCAACTAATGCAAGATTTAAAAATTACTTTCACCTCAGGAAAAATTTGAATAGACTAAAACTTAGTTCTATGAATATCATTGACAGATGATATATTTTGCTATTAAAAAAAAGGAAATAATCAATACCTTACAAAAAACAATTTTCAGGGCTCATGTTTCAGTTAAACAGAAATTTTTCTATGCAACAACACTCTGTTCAGGCAGAAGAAAGTATAAAATTAGTACTTTCTTTGTCAAAATGATTTTTTAAATTATATGGTGATTAAAAATGAAGACACAAGTGTTTGGTGTTGGTTTTATTTTTGTTTGGTTGTGGGGTTTTTAACAGTTAACTTACAGATAGATTTTGAAGCTTTTAAAGCTTTTCATTCCAGTGCTCATGGAAACCATAATGTACTTCTACTTTCCCACAATTCTTGCTTAATGAACTTGAACAGCAAAAATTTTAAATCATATATTGACCGATTTTAAGGTCATAAGACCTTCCTTCACTGTGATGTAACTCCAATGAATCCTGCAGTTAATTTGACCCTAGAAACTTACCTAGATATTTATTTTACTAAAGAAGTCACTCTGATTAACTTTTAACTCTTTTCCTATTAAAAAAATTAATACATTGCATAAAAAATTATTATTATTATTAATAATAATAATAATTATTATTATTATTATTATTACATGGCTGCATTTTAGCTCATGAGACAAATTACTGTAATCAATCATTTGTAAGTCAACTAAAATAGTTAGAGTACCATCTAGGATTGCCAATGAAAATGTGATAGCTATCTTAGTCTCCATTTTAAAGAGCTTCTAATTAAAGTATAATAAGAATAACCTGGAGCAAAAACAAGCACCTCTATAAATAGAATGCTGGAAAGTACAAAGATCACAATCAATAAGACACAGAAGAATCAATAAGACACAGAAGATACAGAAGAACCGACCACACTCTTTATGTTTATTTCAGTGTGGATGACATTGGATCCCATGATGCACGAAACACTTTCTCTTTGCCATCCTATGCTTTTTATTTTGTGACAATAAATTACTACAGAGCACAGCAGGGGAGTCACGAGGGCACTGGAGGGTGGAGTGAGCTCAAAAAAATAGAGTGGAGAATCTGAGAAGACATCACTCTGGTTATGAAGGAAAGGTCATACAGAATGCTGCCTTTGCCTTCACTGCCAGTCTTACTTTTTCTTCAACTTTCAGCATCCTCATCTCCTTCTTTAAGATCTTCATCTATGAGAGAACTCCCTCTACATCCTTTTCTTCCAAGTTCATTACTTCAAAATAAATTCCACAGCTTCCATCACCTCTGGAGACATGAGCTGTTTCTTCAATATCCAAACCAGATGAAACCATGCATTCCCATTCTCTCTAAATCACAGGGGAAATTCATTACACCATGGGAGATGGCTGTTTTATTGTTGTTCTGCACTCTGAAAATATACTTTCTAATATATCTTTGAAGAGATACTTATGGTAGTGACTCTTGGACTTTGATTCTGAAAGGTCTACATAGAGCGTGATAAATCCCTCTCTGATCTATGCATGCATCTTCCATTCATTGCAATTTCACAACAGAAATCTGGCATCTAAACTGGAGCGAAAAAGCTGTTCAGTGTCAGACATAAAGCAGAGTCACACTTACTGAGTTTGCCAAGGGAATGCTACCCAAGTCATGTCCTTTCATACCTCTTCTGTTTCTTCCAATCCCATATTTGCTTCCAGCTTTTCCAGTATTTCTCCTGACTGAAGGCTTCCCAAATCCTTTTGACAGCAGCCAAGAAGCTCTGTCTTCTATAATCAGTACATTCCTTGCTGCTTTGTTCCTTACATTGAAGATGTTAGAGTCCTCTTTATCACTGTCTGCAATCTGAAAAATGATGTGTAGAGCCTTGAAACAGTCTATCATTCCCTATTGAGCAAGAACTCAACTATATTTTCACACATGCAGTTAAAGCAGCAGATGTGATTTGTCACTGTGGTCACAACCATTGGTACAGCAACAGTAAATGTGATTATGAGTGTTTGCTACATTAAAAACCCAGATGGGGTGATCATGCTCATGACTATCAGTCAGGGCATGACCCTAGCCACTACATCATTTTGATAGCCATTTCACAGATGGACCCTACGGCTTTTTTGAATTCAGTACCTTCATCAAAGGCTGAATGTTGCCAAATACATATAGTCGGTTGTATTCACCCAGATGATGTATAAATTTGGCAACTGTACATCTTTCTTGTGCCTTTTTGGGGGGGATACAGGAATTTCATGTGAAGTAAAAGCAGAGTCTCTTTTTGTGATGCCTTGTCAGCTATATATCAGAGGGCCAAGAACTTCAAGCCAATGTGATAACCCAGATTAATCAAGGATCTGTCTTTCCTAGCCTCATAGAGGCCAGAGATTTCTGGATCCTCCTCCTTATCATAATTCTCACCTAACATCCCAAGAGTACCTGGGACTAGTTTGTACACAGCCAGGAAATGTGGACTAGACGTTTAATATAATTATTTAACAGAATGAAGTGCATTATTGAACTGCTTTCTTTGGAAATTCAGCTTCTAAAACAAACAACTGAGAAAAGCTGTAGTTAGGTAACTTTCAAAATGGAATCTTGTCAGGTGTCCACCAAAGTCCACCTAATGACAAAGCAACTTCTAGAGAGCATGTCCTCTATTTTGTATAATCTCCTCCTTCCTATTGACAGACATAGTTATGTGTTCAGACTGGTTTCTTTTCTTCTTAGTATAAGAAGATTACACCAAATGATCACACAGGAAACAACACTGAGAACTCCAGCACAGCATTCTAAGCAGACAACGTTCCTTCTCAAAGCATATTCAGATAAAGACATGTTTGCATGGGCAAGGTATCTTAAGATTGGGTATATTTTACTGACATATCACTTATATATTTGCAACTTTTCTATAAAAACAGAGACAGGGTGTGCAAATCTTATTTTTGCATTTCTTATTTTCCTGAAGCAAGGTAAGAGCTCTTGAATATTTAAAGAGTTAATTAGATGTACTGGCACCCCCTTTTTTTTTGGTCTGTTTGCTTTGTGCAATGCCGTTCAAAATCCAGAGATGATTCTACTTTCAGATGTAACAAACAATATCTTGTGCACACTAATAGACTGAGTAAAAATTTCAGAAGTACACAGCTGACTTTGAAACCCAAGTTGCATTAATTGTCAGAACAGAGAGGCTGCTGCTGCTGTGTTAATTTTCTATGAACTTATTAGATATTCATTGTTTTGTCCTGAAAATTCACCTATTATCTCTCATAAAGTTGTAAACTAGTAGCAAGTTTTAATTCCAGAAAAAAAATAAACTTGATTTTCCATAAATTTGATTGAAGTGTTCATTTGGACACTGTTCTTTATAAACAGACACTTTGTTTTGTAGAGCAGTGTCTGAAGGTTTTTGGTATGACTTGTAAACATTCAGTTAATATGGTCATAATTTATTTATAATACTTGTAAGCTTCAAATACAACCTTCAAAATCTCTCTCTGAAAATCTGAGCACAAAACTGAAGGGGTTACATTTGCAGAAAAAGGCAAGTATCTTTAAAATATGATTGGACAATCAACTTGGAGTCATAACTTACTACCTGTGTGCCCCTATCTTAAACATTATGAACAGCTCCTGCCCCACTAGCAAAGATAAAAACCAAAAATCAGATAAGGAAAATGAAGATGATTATAGGAGTGGTGTGATTTCAAACATAGAATGACTAAGTAAACAAGGACGTTTCAGATTAGAGATGACAGGTGCCAGGGTGAAAACATATGCTAAAATATGGCACTTAAAATAAGGAATAACAACCTTGTTAGACTCCTTGCCAGAGGACATAGTAGATTCTAAATTTTACATGGACTCTTGGGAAGACTGAAAAACCTAATGGAAAAGAAATCTATTTAGATTTGCTAAATGCATCTAGCTCAGTCCTGAGGCAGGGAAAGCAATCAGAGGAAGAGCTTTATTTTTACCCTGTTTGCACTCTTACCTAAGTGTTCACATAGGCTGGAAACAGCACACTGAGTTGAATGGTCCTTTGCTGCAACCAGTTAGTCCTTTTTTTATCTTCTTTTAATCTTAAACTGACTCTTTCTTTGTTTCAATGGAAAACTTATTTTGTCTGCACAGAGTTACATTAGGTGCTTTAAATAATTAAAATCTTTACAATATTTGAAGTCTTAATTTTTTCTAACTCATGTCCTGATGGGGTAATTTCATTCCAAAGGGCAAGTGACTTATAGAAAATCAGGCACTCTTTTTTATTTTTTTCCTTCTTCAAGCTATTAATTTCGAGGAAAGATGCCAGTGGAAATGTGGTTATTGTGGGGTTTCAAAATGTCCAGCCCTGGATCATCTCTTTTAGGTCAGATGCTTGAGGAAAAATGGACTAAGATCCATGTCCCTCAGACCCATAATCTCTTCTCTGCTTATCAAATGGGATAGAATTTATAACTGTAGGGATCTCAAGAATAATCTTTTCATACTCAACCCTCTTACTGGTGGCCTAATGTTAGCTACAAAAGGCTGGAGGCAAGAGAGCCATAAGCTGGCTCATACACATTAAAGCCGACATACATTAGCTTTGAGAGCCAAAGAGAAACTCTACAGACTTTTAAACCCACTTATTCATTGAGTCTCTGGTGATTGAGTTCTAAAAAGCCAATATCAAATTTGGACAGAACAGCAAAACACCTTAACTCTGTTGCATTGCAATTTCTATAACATCTGTTACTGAAAACTTGCCAAGAATAAGGAAACCTCATTTTGGACAATTCAACTCAGAATCCTTTTTATCAGGTGACACTATCATAAAGAAAGCCTGTGACAGGAGACCAATCAAGCAATACAGCTGACATGGCTACAAATTCAAGAGAATATATAAAGGATGCCTCTTGGAGAACATAGCCCTCACATGCAAGTATATGCTTTGCAGTTCCATCTGAAGGTTGGGCTAATTTATTCAGCTTTTTGTCTTGCTTGAAAGACCATTGCAAATTAAGTTCAGGGAATTTTATACACATTATTTTTCTATTTGGCTTACTTGACTGGCTTTATATAATGTTTTCTAAATAAGTTCTAATCTTGTTGATCTTAACTAGACCTTCTGTTCAGCTGGTTTGTATGGAAACACAAGCAGCATTGTGCATTCATGTAGCAGAAAAGACAGCCAAGGAGTGCCATGCACTTTAAAAGAAAGAAGGAAATGAACTATTTAGGAAAAACAACAAACTGCTACTACCTTGTCAACCTACCTTACTTTTAATTTCTAACATATAGAGTCACAATCAACTTTGATGAGTCTGATATGAACCTTCATTTCAAATTCAAGAATATTATTTTTAATGAAAATGAGTTACAGCTGCTGGGGTTTCTTGATTTCACCATTGGAAAGTAGAGCAGGCATGATCCTTTGTTATTGTGCTCTGTAAAAATACCTGCACTGTTGGCAAGGCTCTTCAGAGTGTGACTACATTATCAGATGTGGGACATGTACCAAGTACCAGGATTTATGTGCAGGATGTAGCCAGGAGCTAAACCTGAACATGTAGATTCAGAGCTCATATAAAGTGCCCTGAATAGAAACCAGCCCCAGTAATATGCTGCCAGGAGTTCAGCACACAGGTATGGACACAGTCTAAGTTACCTGATTTCTCACAGAACCATAGCAGGCATGCTAAGCAAAAGCCTTTATCATTATGATTTCAGTCAGGTCTTCAAAGAGAGCTATAAATCTAAAGCTTAGTAACAACTTGGCCTATCCTTCAATCTTTAAAACCTCTGTGATCTATTTTGCTATCAATAGGTTTTTCACTATTCAGGTATCCAAAGCACAGAAATAGGTGCCCAGCTGGTTCTTGCACAGCTTTTAGATAAAGATTCAATATCTTTCTCTATTTGTTATCAGAGATGGGACTGCAATACTGCCTTGTAAGAGAACAAATCAGTATGTAGTTCCAGTGCTAGTCAGTATTTTCTCTTTGTATTTCTGATTGCAGGCTGATTACACAACACTAATGAAAGCTTTTATTTATTTATCTAAATGAACAGAAGCCAACACACAGAAAACAGAAGAGGTTAAATCTTTAAAGAGATCTCTTTTCCTGGTCCTAATGGGGCTGTGGACAGAGCTCCTTTTTCAACTACAGAAGGAAAGGAGGAGGGGCATATGGGGGTAGAACATGATGAATTGCACAGCATGAGTTTTACAGTACCTGTCTTCTGGCTCACCTCCCAGATGTTATGCCATCCTGTCCACCAGTTGAAGTCTCTGCCCCACACTGACATTTCTTCTACAGAAAAAAGCCTATGTAACAGCTGTTGCAGTCCTGCTCAGCTTCATTATCTTCAGTGGTACTATGCTAATTTGCAGTGGTAAAGCGTGTTTTTTGAGGATACATATATATAACTGTTCAGTGTTCATAGAAAATAAATAAAACCCCCAGAGCATGGAAGGTACATGACAAAACTGGAAACAAAGAATACAAATGATGAGACATAAGACTTTGTTACATAAAATTATTTTGCTACAATCTAATTTTATAACACTGAGGCAGGAGACCTGGAGTATTTGCAAATGACATTATAGTTTTAAAGTATTTAATTTAAAATTACCAGAAATAGCAAAGCTCTCATATCCCTTCCTGTTATGTATTACTTTAGTAGTTCATGGAGGTACATAGTTTATTCATCTATTCCTAATGGAAATTTGTAATTAGAAAAAAATAGATTAAAACCAAAATTAACCCTTCTGATGTTACATTCTGAGATCTAATTTGTCATTAAATAAACAATATATGATCCTAGTAATTTTCACTTTTGTAAGAAGCACTTAATTATAAAATTAAATGAGCCTTTTTTACAGAACCAATTGTGCTGTTCTCATTTGTGGAAACGTGAAATGGTAAAAACATTGCACAGCAACTAACATAGAGAAATATCATTACAAGCATTACAACAGGTGTTTCTTAAGTTGTCGAACTTTTTCCTCCTTGCAGATGTCTAGAATCTCCAGACCTCTAAAATTATTCGTATCTCACCACTTTTTCTTCCCGTTGTTCACCTCAAGCTGCTACTGCCTTTTCATTCACACTACATGCTTCCCTTCTCTCATCCACATAGTCAGCCTGATTCCTTGGACTTGGCCTTGTACATGCCATGCCTTGCACATACATTCACATATTTCACTGGTTCAGAATCAACATATTAAGGACTTACAATGGCATCTCTCACCAACATGGGAAATTAAGGGGGTGAGCCTCTACCCTCCTTAAGACACCTGAATGAGGCCACATAACAACATTTGTTTTGATCAGTATCTTAATCAGTGCCTAGCCTTTGTGCTGACTCTAGCCACAGCTATCAATCAGAACCAGAACTAGAAGCTGTGCAAAAGTCCGTTCTGGCAATTTACTTGTCTGCTCCTGAATTCTGCTGTGTCATACACTTATAGCCTGATGAACTAAAATATAGTGCTGCTAGCATTCCAGAAAACTACCTTTTCTTTTACATGATTATGTATCCTACATCTGCGCATTTTCAATTTTTTAAGAGCATCAGTGAAGATCATGGAAGTTTTGTGATTATCTCATATGTCATGAGATGAGAAATACTTTTTAAATGCCTTCTCATTTCTGAGTCTGAAGGGAGCTCAAAAGAGATTTCCAAGATTTTATCCACAAGTTAGGAAGTTACAATAGGCTTCTAGTTTATATTTGTGGCTGCATAGCAAAGATGACACTCCTGAGGTCCATCACATGGCCGGGACATTCTGGCATACATCTTCTCCTCCAGCTATGTCGCTTTGCTCTGCTGTGCTGGCAGCAGTGAAAGACATAGCACAAAAAATCTGTTAAGCCTTCCAGTGAAGGAAGAGATCATTCTTTCCACAGCTTACAATATGCCCTGTGAGCGCAATAAAAATATTCTATTTACAGTGTATTTTTGGCAATACTAAAATGCAAAAAAATAAAAAAAAAACGCTCTAGGCTATAAGCTATCCTGTATTGACTGCCTCTTCTGTTAATGCATAATATGAGCTAGCATATCATCATGTTTTCCCAGTGCCAGCAAATACTGACCTCAGTTAGAAATATATACTCCAACAAAATATGATTCTATATACATTCAGGCAAGAGATATTTTTATATATTGATTAAAACCACTATTTTTTCTCTTGACACAGCTTTTGGTTTTGGAACATCAAAGAACATCCTATCACTTCATCCTAAAAAGATGATCACATAAGACAGGATGAGAAGTTATGCTGTGCCTTGGTATTCATGGTTCTCACTTTGATATGAAAAGCAATTATTTTTGATATACTAATATCCTGGATAAAGATCTTAGGCCACTTTTAAAATAATTTTGCAGGAAGAATTGAATGGTCATGGTTGTAACATATATTCTCTGTGAGTACTGAATGCAAAACATAAGGGGTTCTCTTAAGTCCAGAGGTAATGTTTAATATGATTTGCTACTTTAAAGTACATTAGCAGTTTCTGCAGGATCTCTAGAATGTCCATCACACAAGAAAAGTTTCTACGTAATAGAATTACAATGACAGAGACTTGAGGTATCACTGAAGGATTTCTTTTTGGAGAAGTACATTTGTAACTCAAAGTCAAAAGAGAGGTAACCAGTACAGGTCATTTGCTAAAAAAATTTAAAATAGTTTATTAAAATTCAACACTCTCTAGCCAATTAAGCAAAATTAAAGTTTACTAAAAGAAGAACAGATTAGTCCTACCAAAAATCTGTCTCTCTCCAAATTTTGGAGTGGTACAGGTAAGCAAGTTAACAGGTAAATTTACTTAGATTTTTATATCAAAATGAAAACAAAACATTCAAACTTCATTTGTAAATAAGAGTAAAATATGATAAAATATTATTAAATGAATTTTCCTTTATATGTTTGCCAGTGTTTTCAGTGCTATAAACACATCTTGCCTCCAAGCAAGAAACCCATTAAGTTGCTGGTAAATTTCATTGCAGTTGAATTCACAAAGTATGTAAGAGATATGGCAGATTTGGTTTACTACAGAATTCCATCTAGGAGCCATTCATAATAATAATGATTATAACTGTGAAGTATATGTATTTGTTTTGATGAAGGTTTTTTTTAATTATTATTTTAAATAAAAATAGGTGCACTTTCAACATAAATTATACAAAGTTGAAGCAGAGAATACAAAGTTAAATTCTTGTGCTGCTTTTTGTTGGTGTGACATTTTGAAGTGTTTTTTGGAGTTTGCAACCACAGTTGTATGCTGACTACTTTCTCTAATTTGTGACTTTAAGAAATTCTGATGGATTCCTTCACAAAATGCCTGAAAGTATGATTTCTATTTTTCAAGCACCAGAAGGAAAACACAGTGAAACAGGTAATCAAATTCACTCTGATAAACAAATATATCTTTCTAAACTAGATAAATAGATGTCTTGCAGAGAAACTACAGAACATAAAAAAGAAGAGGAACATAGGATGGTCAGTCCCAGAAAACTTTCAGTAAAATGTGATGCTAAGAGAAAAAGAAGTGCTTGATTTGGAAAGAAAGCAAGCCACAACCTATATATTTCCCAGTAAGCTTCATATATCAGAGTCTGTTTTAAGTTCTAAATTCAAAGCAAATTCAGTGTATTTGCTGAGAGCCTTCATCACCTTCCAATCTCTCTGCATTTCACTGCATATATTTTCTGTGTAAGACTTAATTCAACATCATAGACATTGCTTGCTCTCCAGCATTTTGACTCTATCCCAAACTTAGCAGAATTTTAGGAACTTGATGATATGCATGCACAATATATATACTACACTGTAAAGCAAAATATATGCAGGTATTCCCCCAAAGAATAGCAAAGCAGTGAAAAGGATTCAAAATGTTTATTTCAGAGGTGAGGACACTGAAAATTTATAGATCCTAAAGGTGCTGTACCTCCAGCACCAACCTCAGAGACAATGCAAAGACAAGGCTTTTGTTTGTTCCTTGGGCTTAATCGTCTCTTTCCCCCACTTTGGCTCCCCCATTGGCTGCTGGGGCCTTACTGCACATCTGTGAGCACTATCTCTGTTGTGCCCAGGGAGTGATCTTCTGTGGAATGCATGCAGAGAAACATCCAAAAATGTGTCTGGGGAAGATGCCTTAATCCAGGCAGGGAAGCTTCCTTAGCAAAAAACTGTCTCCTTGGTAGCAATATCTTCCAGAAAAGAGCTATTTACTCCCCCACACACTAGACTATACTTGATTTTAGAAAAAAGGCTGAGAAGTACCTCACTACAAGAAAGATATTAAGGTGCTGGAGTGCATTCAAAGAAGGACAATGAAGCTGTTGAAGGGTTTGGAGCACAAGTAAGAGGAAGAGTAGTTGAGGGATCTATGGGTGTTTAGTCTGGAGAAAAGAAGCTGAGGGTGGAACTTACCATTCTCTACAACTACATGAAAGGAGGATGTAGTGAGGTGGAGTCAGTCGCTTCTCCCAAATAACAAGCGATAGAACTAGAGGAAATGGACTCAAGTTGTGTCAGTGTAAGAACAGAATATCGTTCCAGAAGATTTAAGGCAAGGAGATTAGAGCTTTTCTCTTAAGAAAGCTTTCCCGCACGGAAAACCCATCTTTCCCAAAGACAGTTTTAGATGTTTTCTCTTCCTGCATTCTAGAGAGGGTCCTCTGGTATAAGGAAGAGATAAGCACTCATAGACATGTTGAGGGCCTCCACGACAGGGAGGCCAGAGGGCCAATGTTGATAAAAGCCCTGGAAACAACAGGGGGCGCGACTTTTCCTCAGACCTGGTGTTTGAAGCACTGTTAGGATCACTGTTCTATTAAGTCTAGTGTTTTCAACTTTGGAAATCAATTTTTCTACAAACTTTCCACTGCCTGGAATTTCAGAGGTACCTGCATGCTATCTTACTTCACAGTCAACTGAGATACTAGGAAAAAAATTCTTCTCCAAAGCAACTGTCAAGCATTGGAGCAGCCTGCCCAGAGAAGTGATTGAATCACAATCCCTGGAGGTATTTAAAAGATGTGAAAATAAGGCACTTGGGGATGTGGTTTAAAGGTGGACTTGGCAGTGCTGGGTTTGACTTGGTGATCTTAAGAGTCTTTTCCAACTTAAATGATTCTATGACTAAACTGCAAATGATTATGTTTAAGAATAAATTGCACATGATTCATGGAAGCAGACTGAGATTTGACCTGTTTCAATTCAACTTCCATTACACCCATAGAATTATCTACAAGCCTCATGAAAGTTACTGAACTTTTAGTCTCTAAAATAGATGCTAATACTAATTTACTATTTAGACTATGAGATCTTTAAAGTTATGGACCATTTCTCCCACTATAAATAATACATCTGAAATAATAACAAAAACTAAATTAAAATGGAGTTACTAAGTGTTCATTGAAAACATGGAATGAAAATCAACAGATACAAGAGTAACTGCATGATATCTAAATGTGGCTAAGATCACCTTTTCATTAGATTATTAGATATGGTTTCACTTAAAAATTGTTTTTGTATCTAGCTGATTCTGTTTCATAAATTCAACAGAAGCCAGTTGATTATATTTGTAGCTGTTTTGCAGGATACGTTATAGAGCACAAGTAATAATAATTTAAAAACACACCTAATAGCAGTTTTGCTAAACTGAACCTACAGATTTTTTTCTAAATTTTAATAACATCCAAAGATTTTTTTTTCAATACACCATGCCTTTATTTAAATTTAACTTTCAAGGAAATGTATTCTTTCCTTTCATTATCCCTGCACTTTTAACTAAAAAAGAAAATTTCACCTATATTAATTTAAGAGGCACTAAACCCATGATACATTAACTGTTTAAAACTACCTTTAACTTATAAACTTCTCAAAGGAGTTTCTTCAAAGGGTGCTATGAGTCTATTGCTATGCCAACTGAGCTAAATGCAGATGGAGCAGTTTGCTGGCAAGCACTTCCAACAAGCTGTGAACAATGAAAACTAGAAATCTTTGTTTATTGTCTAGCCTGGCTCTTTACTAATCATTCTATTCACTTAATGTATTGAGGGTACTAGGGCGTGGCTATTATCAGAGAAAGATGGAATACAAATAGGTAAATTCCTACTCACTGAAATCAACATGATCATTCATTATGTAAGATTTGTAAATGCACCCTAGAGGGATTTAGAGCTACAGACATACATTCAAGTGACAGCAACTTAAAAAAATCCTAGTTTATCAACAAAGCCAGGTTATTTTCACGTAGGCTTGCTGTTTTCCTTCAGCAAATACAAGAACATTCGTCTTAGCCTAGCCTGCAATTAAAGACCACCATGAAGATTAGTAATTAGGCTGAGGAACAGATGAGGGCTACACCCATACTTTTAAAGATCTGACTGTGAGACTGGTTTAAGCACGACTGATTGCATTCTGTCTATAATATGCAGGTTTTTATGTCACCGCTATTTTACTCAGCAACAATGCAGTCTATTCTTCGCATGAAACAGTTTGTTATTACAGAAGCATGCTTTCCTTACAAATGTGTTGCCAAAGGATGCTCACAGTTGAGAAACCCCAATATTGAATCTATACCCATCGGCAAAACTGTACCCTGTCACTGAAAAGCATCCTTTGGTGCCAACAATGTTGTTATAGAACTACACTATTTAATAGCAATCCTGTTACAAATTAACACAGCTTGGGAATACAAAAGAATAGCATTGCTTTGAAGAAAAATAAATCAAAGTAAATACAACCAAGATTTCCTTTTAACTTTTTTTTCCCATCAGTATTCATTTGGTAATTTGAAACAGACAATGTTCAGCTGATAAGTTAAAGCAAATAATAAAGAGTATTATTCAAGCATTCATAAAGCATGATATGTCTGCTCATTAGGACCTAAATATTCCGACACACATTTAAAAATCTGTTCTTTTCAGCAGCTTAACGTTTTGTTTCTACTGTTTCTCAGTTCATTTCTGTGTACGTATCATAGTCCTCATCACCGCTGAGATTATGTTTCTTGAAATCAAGTGGCAGCTGTAGGATATGATTTATGAAGTGAATAGGTTTGAAGATCCTGAAACACAAAAAAAGGTTCAAAAATGTAACAAACAAAATGAACATTTCAAACTAAGATTCAGACAACATAGAAAAAAAGTCTAGTTCAAGGCAAGCTGTAAGATGGAAACACAAAAAGGCTTTAAGAAAAGTCCAAAGAAAAGGTAATAAATTGCTCTCTTAGAAAAGCAATTAAGAGTGAAAATACTAATGGCTTTCACAGATACAAGTATGCACTAATTACCTCTGACAGCTTGCCTTTTAACATGCTCTTGGTATTAGCTTCCTCTCAGCTTTGCACACATTTATTCACCTTTCAGAAAATAGGTGGAGACAAATATTGTCAAAGAATTTGCAATAGACAGCAACATTTTTTTACAACACACCTTGTTGTCCCTATCAAAACAGTATTTTTCCATGTAACTCTGTCAAAAGCCAAAGTTGGGTTCAAGAATCAGAAAGTTAAAAAAAAAAATTACTTATGAGACTACAGTGACATGACCTGGGATGACCTAAAGCATAAGCACGTACTGCCCACAACCTGCAAAATCATTCAGCAGCCACTAACAGAGAAGGCGCAGGGCTAATACCTTCAGAAAACTGAAAGCAAACCAAAACCAGAAAAAATAACAAAACACCAACATTAAACCTCACAGTTATGTATCACGCCAAAAAGACTGAAAAACATGCAAACATTTACTTTACAACATGCTGAAGTTCACAGGAGAGACAGATCAGGTCTTGTTCTTGGTATGTTTAAGGTATATCCCAGGCATAGTCTTCTAAATTAAATTAACACCCCACCCCACCCTCCCCTTAGTTACTTAAACCTGCAGAACTCTGCTGCAGAACACTAGATGGAACTCAGATGGACATACAGCGGGTTATAGATCTTAGCAGCAATAAGGATGCTGAACTACCTGTGCCTCTGGATCTATCAGATGTTGCCTGTGACAGCCCAGATTCAGCAAAAGAGATCCAGAGGGCTTCAGTTATTTCAGTTGACTTAATTATGTGTCTTTAAAAATACAAAAAAAACCCAAACAAAAAACAAACAAAAAAAAAACAGAACAAAACAAAAAAACACCAAACAACAAACCTCACAAGAGAACATTCATGGTTGCAACTTGCTTACCTACACTTAAATTTAAGAATGGTCTTTCAGCCAAATATCAGTCTCTGAAAAAATTCCTGGGTATAGTTCAGGAACTAGAAGAAGCACTATTCTAAATACACAGGTTGCATATAGCTACAGCATTTACAGATGACACGACTTCAAAATTAGGGATTGCATCAGCTGTCCAGTTCCCAAGAAATGAGTGGGAAATTACCTTTTTCTGTTCTAGGAACATACCTATTTTGTGGTCTTTAACACCAAATGTACTTACTGTGCATCCAAGGGCAGACAGAATCAGGTCTGGCCATCAGTAGTTTTTGAAAAGTATCAATGATTCTCATATACAAAACAAACAAAACTAGCAGTATTTTAAAATGTTAAATACATACAGTTCACCACATCACGAAATTTTGTGATATCCTAAGTGGCAGAATAATTTGGGAGAAAAAAAGGATAACACAAACAGTATTATTTTACTAACAATAGTTTTATTTTATGCAGGATGTTTCACAAAATTTTGTTGGACAGTGTATTCACAGGAACTGTTCAGACACAAGAATCTACTTAGACGGAAAACCATACACATTTAAATCCAAATTCAACCTACCTCATTTGAAGCCTGTCAGTGAACATCTAAAGTAAGAGTTTTTTCAGTCTTGGCTTTGGAGTATTTAAAAAGATGGAAGCAGTGTCTGATTTACCTTTGAAGGCTACATTGGCTTTCCATTGATTCTAGAGGGACAAAGCTCCTTATTTAGCTGTGAAAGTTAAATTACCTAATGTGAAATAGATTATTTCAGGTCATGTTCATAAATGCCACTATATCTTTCTCAGTAAAGGCAGTAAACAAAGTGTTGAATTTCTATCAGCATAAATTAAGAGCCTTTCAGAAATTATTCTGTTGTAGACAACTGTGAATGAAATCAGACTGTTCTTCTCCTCCATCACATAATTCTCAGAACATTGTCAGCTCAAAAGATGTATAGTTTAATTTAAAACAGTATCATTTTGGCAACATGAAATAGCACTTTCTCATTATTAAGTATTTTCTGAGACAGCATGAGATTACTCATTACATCCTTTATGAGAATAGTGTTGCTCTTATATCAGCAAATTTCTCCTTACTGAAGAAAATCCAAGTCTTGACATTTGAAAATTGTAATTTTTAGATTATTTTGAATATGTTTGTTTCTACACTTGCTTTTATGAGCTTGTAAATTTATCAGTCAGTCTACAGGTAGTTTTGATTAGAGTTACAAAGCAATTTATATTTTTACATAATTAAATGCATTTTTTGTCATCAAATAACAAGGACAGTAATCTTTCATGATCCTTTGAGGTATTTATTTCATTATTTTCTTCTGTTTTGGAATATTCAGGCTAACAAGTTGATAATAGTTTGGTGATAGTAGATGATAGTATTTTGTTCCTGTTGAAACCAATGGCACAACATTGAGGTCAGTGAGGCATCATTCCACTTATGTTCCAATTCTGAACAGCTCACAATTTTCAGATTTGATTAATGAATCAGAGTCTATAGTATTTCATACTGAAATATGAAATTTGATATTGTAAGAGTCTCCAGGTAGACTCTTCACTTGGAAGACAGCTCATTCATTGTGAGTTTTAGTCTGAACCAAAGCTAAAAGGGAGTCTAGAGAAAGTAATAAAAGCTTATGTTGCCCCAATTACAGAACTGTTAAGATCCAGTACTTACTCTCTTGAAGAAAATTTATATGTAATAAAAATAAATAATTTTGAAAAACTACTAAGTGACCTAAACAAATATCACAGCTTCTAATTACAAAATATTACAACATATGGAACCCAACATATGGGCCACTTGCAAAAGAGGTATTTTTTTTAACTTACAGAAATATTGAGATCACATGTTTTCATCCTTAATCTTGAACTACACAATTCAAATGTCTTCAGTATGACATTCCACTTAATGTATGTTTATGTTCCTTAAATAAATAGTGCCTCCAATAAGGAAAATAATTGACTGTAGGATGGACAGAAGTCTGCTAAGAGTCATACCACTATGTTTCAACAGCAGGTGAAACCAATTTCATGGTTAAAAAAAAATCTGACCCAACTGCAGCGTTACAAATCACTGAACAGTGACTTTATAAAACTTGAAAAGCAATTTTTGTTTAAATTGCATTTTAACACCATCAGAATAGTGTTACACTGCCAAATGAGTTTTGCCCTATATTTTACATAATTGAGGATCTTGTCACGAAATTAAACTCCAGATCTGCCAAATTACCTGTTTAAACATGAATCTGACTGCATGCCAACTGTGTGTTAAAAGGGGGAAAGGAAGCAATCTGACCATGATACTGAGGCTCATCTCCAGAGATGTTGCTCTTGCCTACTGGGAGCAATAGAGGCATTTAGATGTTCTCAAGAGACTACAGATTTATGCTATTTGACAGAACTCTGAATGCCAAGACCTATGTGCATCTCCCCAGAGCCAATGTCACTTAGTTACAAAGTAAGTAAATAACAGAAATGTTTTCCTTGGTGTTTATTTTTCTTATGCTTCCAAATATGATTCAGAGGTAAGTATTTAAATAAAGCCTGCCTTTTCAAAAAATACATCAAAATCTTTGCTGTGTCATTATTGGACAATTCAAACTAAAACATAGTACAAATAATTATCAACATTGAATAGAGGGAGAAAAAGGCAGCAAAGTTCAGATAGAATATTGAGACTAGTTTTCATGAGCAGAACACTGTTCAATACAATGTAACTAAAGAGACATGCTTTTGAAATAGGTCAAACAACTCAGAGCTTACTGACACTCTTAAACATTACTATATGGAGAAAGGGCAGGTTAATGTCTTTGTCTATGTAGTGACCATTCTTCCTCTGGATTCTAGTGACAAAACAGAATTCTGAGAGTAAGTCTGTATACCCACAAAATATTACCTTCAGCTGCCCTACAACATCTGACAGAGAAAAACCTTTTTATTTGTCTTGGTTCTAGAGTGTACATTGTGGAAATAGAAGGCAAATGCTGAAATTTATTCCATTGAGTACAAAATGTACAGAATCAACACTTTTGGTTTTTTACCATATGATCAAAAATGGCCTCAGAGACAAACCAATTTGAGAAAATTACACTTGGAAACCTACATTTCATTAAAATGTCAATATATATTAACGTGTTTAATATTTCTTTTAACACAGCAACCCCCTAGCCAAGCATGAAACATAAGTCTGAAGGGGAAAATATTCGCAGTAAAGGAGAGATAAGTTATTGTTAGTGAGACCACAAACTAACAATAGCTTTTACATGGTAGAAGCCTGTTTTGGCATATTAATGACTGCCTGAGAAAGAGCTACTTTTATCTAGGTCATAAGGAAATATCCCAAAGTGCTCCAAAGGACATGAAATGTACATTTAGGATGGACAAAACAGCGGAGTAAGACAGGGATATATTATCAAGATTAGAAGAAAAGACAAGAACTCCTTTATACTCGAAATCAGCAAGACTACTTGTAATCTGCATGAAGAAACTCACTGCACTCTTGACATGGCCTAATGCTTACCACCCAAATAAATAGCAATTACACGCATATTTCGATATAATAAGCCAAAGCTCTGATTCTAGTTCCCACAAACCAACTGAAGCATATTTCAAGACAATTCCATTTGTAATAAAAACAGATGGTAAAGGAAAGAGATGTCTCTTTGTGATCTGACTTACACATCTGCAGACATTTACAATATGTATGCATTTCCAGACAATGCTGAGCAAGTTAAATTGGGAAATGGAAAATTTTTTTCTTAGTGGTGATGCACAAACAAAGAATGTGACTGAAGAAGAAAATAAGCTGTGACAAATACACATCTATCCTACCAGGCCTGTCTGTTTCCAAATTGAAATTATATTAAAGCATCATATTAAAGAAATCTCAATCATGACAAAAATCAGACAACTTTGGATATAGTTTACTGCAGGGAAACATCACTCAAATGTGAGGTGGCTGAGGGACAGATGATTTTCTGATCTCTCACCTCTCTGAAAGAAGACTTGAGGTTAGCAATGGCTGTCCTTCAGAAATTCATTATACAGACAAACAAAACATCCCTCAGTGACACAGACCTAGAGATTTATCTAAGGTCTTCTAAATCTCAGACTGTCATTTTAAGCAAACATCAGCAATAAGCCATTGCCAAAATGGCATAAAATATTTGCACTGGTCCCAGGGAAATTATGCACAAGAATCATCAGAGAAATGTGTTGCAACAAAGAAGGACGGAAGAGTCACACTCGAAAACAGAAAATCTGTGCAGAACCTCTTAGACGAGGTTCAGGATAAAGCAGTGCAAGAAGCCAATATGTCAATAAACTTCAAAATTAGGTTATGTTGAGGCAGGTCAAAACTGCACAAAATCTTCTCCAAATTTAACTGCTAGTTTCTTAGATTTTGTCCCATTTCTTTTTCTCCAAACTGTTTACTTCAGGGTCACAAAGGGTACCACATTGTCAGGCATAGGGAATTAAGTCTTTTGTCTCGCTTCAAAACCCAATTTGAGTACCACATCTCCGAGTTGAAAGAACCATATTCTATAATGAGATTTAATATCCACGTCCATTTCAGTCCCAGACCTCTCTTCTCAGACTGTAAATAAGGAACTAGATTTAGTCAAATATTCTGTTTCCACCTTCTGAACAGATGCTGAACAGCCCTAAATCTTTAGTTTATTTTGCACCACTATAGTGACCAGTGAGACACAGACAGAATGCATCAGTAAACCTGTCCAAGGGGGCCAATTATCACCACTGGGAACAGGACCAGTTTAACCAGTATAATTCCATATAAGCTATCATATAATCATCAAATGGTTAGTACTTCCAGGAACTAACCACTTGGACTGGAGTCAAACTGGTGAGCTAGAAGTGAAAAGCTC
Organism: Pithys albifrons albifrons; assembly: GCF_047495875.1. Lineage (NCBI taxonomy): Eukaryota > Metazoa > Chordata > Aves > Passeriformes > Thamnophilidae > Pithys > Pithys albifrons. The sequence goes on from NC_092461.1 coordinate 85,826,945, forward strand.
TCTATTACTAATCCCCTGAGCTATAGAGGCCCCAGATGGTAGTTCTGCAAAGGTTCACACAGCTTTTTTTGAAAGGCAGCAAAAGTAGTTACAATTTCTTTTTAAAGGAAAACAAATCATAAAAAACAAACAAAAAATCCTCCACAGTTTCAAGAACAGTTACTTTTTTCTTAAAATAATCTCTCTCAAAGTAGCAGACTGTACACATTTTACAAGAATAAACAAACTTCTCTAATATTTATCCACAAATTGTGAGTCACAGATCATTAGTGCAAATTTTTGCTGACCGGCAGCATTTATTCTATAAACTTTGGGTATCCTAAGTGGTCCATCAGTGAATAACAGATATCCTCAATTTGTCTAATCTCTTCATGGGGCATGTTTTGCTTCCAAGCATGAATGCCACTTGGTGAAATTTCCCCTTCGTAAGGAAGATAGAAAAGACTGGTGGAGGTGGCAAATAATATTTGGTTTAAGCTAGCAGGAGGAAGAGGAATACCAAGAAAGGCAAAAATTGATTCAGCTGTCTTCTGAGGAAATTTCACAATATCTTCAAACTTGATCAGCTGATAATTTGCTGGGAGTAAGTCCCTATTTATTCTCATGGCTGCTGCTGTGTTTGCTAGCCATAAATGGGACAAGACAGAAATAGCATTTGAATTAGAATTTGAAAGTTCTTTTCTTAGTAGTTCATATTCAGAGGCATAGCCTCCATTTAAACTACATTTTTCTTTACCATTCTCCCCTTTAAACATCGCAGCCAAGTGTTGTGGAACATTTTTAAAGGAATAAAGGCTTGGCTTACTTTTGTACAACATTGAATAGACCCATGCCCTTGGGTCCCTCACTACATATAATGCTCTCATTGATGGTCCTAGGATTTCCTGAAAGAAGGGAAGCTTTAGTGTCCAGCTCCCACTACTTAAACTAAGCACAGGTCGTGCACTAGGGTAATAAAAGAAATGTCTTCTCAGTTCCCTGATATATTCAGCATCTTTTTCTTGATTACCTCTTGCCCTGCTTCTTTGCTCTGACAGGGATTCTCTCTTTCTGGATCTTTTCTTTTTGTCATTGCTTAAGGAAGAATGTTGAGCAATTTTACTTTTGCTAGTTTCATATAAATGAATGTTTTGTAAATGCAACTTTGTGTCTCGAACTAGAGACTGGAGCCACCCTTGGATAAGACGAAAATTACCCTTCTGAACATCAGAAACCTTCCACTCACATGGATCTACAAAGGAATCAATTTCAAATTCAGTCTCGGGAATCTCAAGATAGGGTGTAGGTATCCTGATGTATAAAAAGTCACTGGTATTGAAAAACAGCTGTTTTAAAATTTCTGCACCAGAAGCAGGAAGTGAAGTAATGATAACATCTGGCAAAACAACAGTGTTTCCTTCTAGTTGTTTGGCTTTATTGCCTTTATCATGTTCTAGCCTTGTCATGTCACTGCTCCATTTTGCACAGATGGGCTGAGTACACATGCTCCACACATCCACCAATTCAATAAGCCATAGTGTGACAACCAGTATCAGGATCCAACGCAACATTTTACCGAAGGATATGTAAAACCGCCACTGAAAAGCCAGTATGACCAAACTGATGCCCAAAATTAACCCTGCGATTACGTTCACTTTGAATCCAAATGGGAAAACTACCCTATTATTTTTCATCTGTTTTTTCACAGATTCAGTACCAACACCAAACTTGGTCACTTTATTATCATGAACTACTTTGGCAAAACCACCAAATCCCAAGTAATCAAACCTTGCCTTTAAATTCTGATACTCGGTCACAACAGAGATGGTATTTTCAGTGTTGTTGACACTGAGCAAAATCTGGAATCCAGAATTTGCATTATCCATGAGTCTACAATCCGAAACATTGACATATGGGCCATAGAAAAGGTAAACAATCCTTGTAAGTGTATTTTTCATTGGAAAGGTAACATTTACAAACTGAGTCCATCGCTTTTTGAATTCAGCAGCTTGTTCAGCCTCCTGTATCCTAGCAACAGGACTACTCCCACGATGATCAAACCAAAACATCTTGTAATGGGCATCCCACACATCCATCATAGCCCCACTGTACTTGTTTTTAAACTTATAGGGTGTGTACTTAAAATCAATGTCAAGATTATGAAAAAAGGCACTGACAGAATCAACAGAAGAGTCTTCCTCCTTTTCGATATGGTCTACTACTAACAATGTCTGAGAATTTAAGAGCAGCAAAATGCGATACACACTTTTCAGTTTCATTGCTGATGTGTAAGCAGATACCGCCTCACCACTTACAAACATCATGTCTCCAGCCTGGGAGGCTGTTATAATTTCTCCAGCTGAGTCTCCAACCTCATCACCAATCCACTTCAGCCACTGGGCACATTCACCAAGTTGTCCTTCCCAAGGCTGGTTGCACTGGCTTGTAGGAGATGGAGCAAAGACCAAGACATTGTTCAGGTGGCTGAGTTTAGGTCCATAAAGAGCCTCAGATACAAACACCTGTCCATTGGGAGCAAAAGTGAAAGAATTCTGATCAGGATGTTCATGTCCTGGATTGAAACTTCTCCACCCATCAATCCAGGTATAGGGTTGAAAGTGAACAATATCATAGACAGCACGTCCACCAAGTTTTCCAGACTTAAAGGACACAAAGGTGTTTGTCTGACTGTTTGGCAATCCAGCCCCATAAGTGACAACTCCCCAGTTAGGAAACACATGCATTTTAGCAGTACCATAGTCAGGAGGAGGCTGAGGAGTGATTTCAGCAGCATACCATATAAATTCAGTATGCAATGTGCTCCACCTCTGTGCAGTGGATGGCACCATTGGCCCATCCTTGGGTCTGTGTTTTCTAATCTGCTGCGCCAGCCAGTTGCCGGCTCCATTCTTCATGATAAACTTATCCAAGAAAACCAATTGGCTCTCAGGACCATAAAACCAGTTGTAATTAGAATCCGCTACACCCACGGTCCTCTGAAAGCCTGGTAACAGAGTGGCATAATAAAACCAAAAGTGCATTTTGAGCCAGTTATTCTCCAAGTTGTTAATACCGAAATGACGCTGGGCGAGGAAAACATACTGGGTAACTGACTTCGCTGTGTAACTCCCGTAAGCTACTCCCTCATCGAGAGACCCATCTACAACATGATTGAGCAGAAACATGGTTTTCTCCATCACATCAACAACAGTGTGCTTCCAAATATTTGCCTGAGATCCTTTGTCCACTCCTGCAACCAAAGCCCCAATAAGCAAGGCAAGCATATTAGTAGCCTGGTGATTATGGAGAAGCTGCTTTCCCCAGGCACGAACCTTGGAGAACTCATACATTTCCTGGCTTACAGACCATATCTTCTCCAAGTATTTTTGCCTTCTGTCATTTTCCAATGAATTATACAAGAAGTCAAAAGCAGTGGCAAATCCTGTTAGGGAGTGACCAAGTGGCACTTCATCTCCAGGTGCATTCTCAACCAACCAGTTTTTATAGCCAGCCATTCTATCCATGTATTCCATGGCAAAATCAAATGCAGCTTTATCTTCGGGGCAAAGCAAACAATAAAATGCTAGAGGTGGTAGATTGTTTCCATAAATCTCATTCCACTTTGCAGCAAAATCAGCATACTTGGGTGGAGGTAGGTAGTATAGAGGGTTGGATAGCATAACCATCACGGCACTTCTGATGGCTCTAAAGAGATGCAAGTGGCTTGTGTGAGCCTTCTGCCTCAATGCTTGAACATCCTGAGCATCAAAATACAAGCTTGGATGAAGACCTGTTTTTTTCAGCTTCTGCTCAGCATTAAGACCTTCAAGTTCCTGTTTTTCATACTGATCCACATTTTCTATGAAAGTCACCCAATCAGAGTAATTGCTTACAGATTCTTCGACAGCAAAGACATCAAACATCATTAATGCTAGAAATAAAGTATGCCTCGTGAACATCAGAGCCATGATCCATTAGGCAGCTCCTCATCCCCAGACATACATTTCCTAACAAAACACAATATTCAGGTATCAAACTTTCATCCAGTTAGTAAAAAACCCTAATATCTTAAGGCATATTTTTAGGAGAAAAGATTTAGCGTATACTGTGCATTGAAATAAAGGCTCAGATTACTTGTAATCTGAGATACAAGACTGAAATGACAAGGCTCTTGTAAACTTAAATCTCAGATGCCTTGTCTGTTCACACTTTTCTCAAACACAACACTACAACATAAAAACGAAAATCAGAGAAAAAGTAAAATCTCTAAGATATGTATATAAAACACAGGTCAACAGTGCAGAGTACAGACTGAAATGCTATCTTCTGATAACTGGAAAAACTTGACCTGAAAAAAGGAATCAAAGTCATATATTTGCTATTTACAAAAGCTTCCATTCAGGTGAAATTCCACTTTTAGAGCTGACAAAAACTCCACTGATCAAAAAATTATATAATTTATTCAAAACAGTGTGTTATATTCGATAAAACAGGGAATTTACAGCACTTGGAAAACACTTCAAAATTGAAGTTATTGCCTTCAATTTTCACTTTATCTCAATTTCCACATACATTTTTTCCATCTTTCTCTTTTGGGATTCATGGAGGGGCAGAAAGGAAAAAAACAATAATAGAAAAAATCAACACTGATCCTCCATTAGATCCTTTTGATGAAACTGCAGTGCTTTAAACCACTATTCCTCACTGCTTGTGAAAGGGGCATCTGAATTAAGTCACAGAGTATCGACATATTTTCAAGTCTTCTTTCATCATATCTTCAGCCAGTGATGTCCAAATTTGGCCTTAATGATTCAAAAAATCCTGTTCTTTCCATTATGATGCAAAAGGAAAACACGTGAAAGAGGCAGAAAGCCAATACTTTCTAGTCAAAAGTGAAGTTTCAGGTTTCCTTTCACTTGGCATGTTGGTTCTTTCTGTAAAAACAGAAACAAAAGTTCTCTGAAGCTGTGCAGGTGTCAGAACTTATTTAAAATACTTAGGCTAACAAAGTACTACCACCTTTCTAGGAAACATGAGTTAACTCACCTTTTCTTTTACAGAAATTAAAAAAATGAAAACAAAGAAAAAAGAAAAAAAGGAGCATTTTCAACATTACACAGAATTTATCCTTGGCAAAAGAGTAATTCGGGTTGGCTACTCAGGCTCGCTTTATTTCATCTTTTACTGCGTGAACATGAGGTCTCCGCTGTTACCAGGAGCCACCAGAAAAAACAAATCTGACACATACCAGCGAAACTCAAAGGAGGTAAAATCAAAACCAACATAAGAATTATATGCGTATACAAACCACGACAGCGGGAGGAGGGAGCCCCGACAGACAGACCACCAGCGGCCGCCCCCTCCCCACCGGCCCCGCACCAAGGCCGCCCGTGGCCACCAGAGGGCGCGCCCCGCCACCGCTGCCGCCGCCGCCGCTCCCGCCCCCGGAGCCGCACAACTTGCACAAGTTTCGGCGCGGACGCCGCGGGCGCCCCGCACCTCCCGCCTCGCCCCGCCCCGGCGCCTCCGGCCCCTCGCTCCCGGCTCAACCCCGTCTTACCGCGGCCGGTTCCGGACGGGTCCCGCGGGGCTCGGGGCCAGCCCCGGCCGGGGTCTGCGGGTGGCCGCCGCGGCGCCGGCCCCGCTCGAATGGGCCCTTCCTAACGCAGCTATCCCCTTCCCGGGCTGTCCGCAACTTCGGGTCCCTGCCCTCCGGCCGAGGCTTCCCAGAGTTGATGGGGAGGGAAGGCGCGCAGCGACGGGCACGGGCAGCCAGACAAACTCGCAGGGATATCGCTACAGAGGGGCGGGGAGGGAAGGGAGGAGTGAGGAAGGGAAGGGAGGGAGAGAGGCGGGGAGGCGGCGGGGGGGGTTGGCAGAGCCGCCCCCGGCGGAATGGGGATGTGTCGATGCTCCGCGCCGCGCTTGGCGGCCAGTCCCGCCGTCGCTCCCGCCGGCTTCCGTTCCCTGCGGCTGCGTGAGCTGCCGCTGCTCCCGGCGCCGAGACGAGCCCCTCTCCCGGCGGTGGATGCCACCGCCGCCCCTGCGCCGCGGCTGCCGGCGGAGCGGAGCTCGGCGAGGGCGCCTGGGGGCAGGGCCGGGGCTGGGGGGCCGCGCCCGGGAGCTGCGGAGGCGGCAGGGGGAGGCAAGAGCCCACGGTGACTCAGTGCAGCGGGTCCCGGCGCAGGGAGCAGGGAACAGAGGCAGGTATGAGGGAGGCTGTGGAAGAAAACCTGCCACTGTGGGTCGCCTCCGCTCTCGCGGCTCCCGCCGGGGCAGTGCCAGGTATGGGCACGGCATGGCATCGACCTGGGTACCGGGGAGCAGAGCAGGGCAGGGCAGGGCTGGGCTGGGCAGGGCAGGGCTGGGCTGGGCAGGGCAGAGCGACAGGAGTCGCCGCTCCTGTAGGCGACAACTTTGTGAGCGCGGAGTAACTACTTAACAGTGTCCGTGGCTCAGGAACCATGGGAATGCACAGCATCTGCTGTTGGAGCGGTCCCACTTCTTCACCTTCCTGCACAGGCACTTTATCTTGGGCATTGCGCTGAAATGGTTCCTTCTCATTCAGCTTTAGCTGCAGGCCTCTGAAGACAATATAAAGCCATAAGGAGGTGTAAAATCATCTACCGCTCAACTCGGTCACGGTCAGTGATGTGGTGAAGGGCCAGCAGAAGATGCTGGCCTGCCCTCCTGGTGTTGAGGTGCACCCACAAAAGCCAAGAGGTATAATACCATTCTCGTGTTTGAATCACAATTTGATTGCCAGTGATGACTTTCAGAGCCTCGTTTTGTAACCTAATGTAATACACATCTATTCTTTGGAGTGTGCAGTCTAGAAAAAGGGTGGGTTTGGATATTTTGCCACTTACTGTGTTTATAATCTGTACTTAAAAGAATGTGAATTTAAATCATCTTGATAACCATAACGTTTTGCCAGGCATGGCCTATATTCTTTTTATTTGCCCCCCCATAAGTACAAAATGCAGTTGCATATATAATTATTTCCTAAGCTACTTAATGTGTAACTATCTTGAATATATGAATATATAAAGGCCATACATTATGGATACTGATTCTATTTCTTTGTGCTACAGAGTGCACCTTAGAAGGATTAAATTATTAAATTATGCCTATTTACATCAATGATTAACTATGCCTGGAACCATATGAATCTTTCAGATGTGCTCTTTGAACTTGGCTTAAAAGGGAAAAATACTGGTTATTGCCTGGATCATATCTTCCCATCAGAAGAAATTTGCATAACGAACAAAGTTTAGCACATACCCTGACCTTGAATCTTTTACAAATATTCCTTTTCATACTACTAGGAAAGTTATTCCAGGAGGAGAGCAAAGGGAAATGTAAAGCAACAATATGGGCCACATTCCCCTTTAAGCTTGTAGAAACTGAGTGGAATACACTACAAATGAAAACCTCCCAAAGCTTTTTTTTTTTCCTATTCCCAAATTACTCATTACATTTTTCCCAAGAATGGCACATTCTGGAACATATTATAGTCTCAGAGAAAGACTTCGACCATAAATTGTCAGGCAATGCAGAATGAGCAGAGTGTGTAGAAGATGTGTTAGGTTAAAAAGCAAGAGTAAAGCTCTCTCAAGAGTCATTCTCACTCGCTGGGACCTGTGGTGAGATCATTACATATACAGTGTTCAATTGCATTGTGCTATTGGTGGAGAAACATGAAAATAAATTACTGACTGGCCCCATATATTCACAAAGAGTACTATTTTGGAAAAGTCTTAGTTATTAGGCAATAAAGGCATTCGTAAGGCATTTGACTTTTTCTGTGGCAGCTCTTTCACACTATGAGAGATGCACTGGCAAAATAGTTTAGGCTGATTTTCTGCTAAGCCAATTGCAAAGCAAGAATATCTTTACCAGCTATGATTTCAATCCTACAGGCTACTTACTTAGTGTCACTTTCAAGTGATTTTGCTTTAAACACCTCCCCCCCAAAAAAAATCCCAAACAAACAACAAAAAACAAGCCAAACCAAACAAACCCGATAGTGGCATAACTAGTGTTCATTTATTTTTCTATTAGTAGTTTTTAATAGTCAGCAGAGAGCTGTGGTTACTATACTGCAGCTCAAGAACAAAACTAAAAACTCATGGATACAACTGATATCAAGGACAAACAGTTAAGTGAAGCAAACTTCAAAGGAGTTGGATTAAGGTAATTAGAAATGGTGACTAGGTTATAACCAACTTTTTTGCATAAAACAAGCCTGAATTGCATTGGCATTATGCTGTTTAAAGAGTGCTTACTAAAATCGAGGTAATTTTCAGAACAACAGTTAATTGTGAAAGTAACTATTAAAGTTACACTTTACATTTACTGACCATCTGGGGACAAAATGCATTGTATTACTACATTTTCAAATGTTCTTCATAACTTAGAATTGCTGAAAAGCAAGACTTTTGGGCTATCAGCAAGAGAAAAATATACTATGAAATATCTACTAAGATAATGAGTTTTGACTTACAGGAAAGTGACCTCCCTGTCACTTCAAATGCTTAGTGTGAAATGCTGTGGTGTACTGCTCAGTGATAGTATTCTGTGCTGGTATCAAAATCAACCATCTGACTGATCTTGAAAATGATAGTAGTGTTATTCTGCTTGAGTACAGGCCAAGTGCTAACAGATGGAAGTGAAGAGCAGAATAGTTAGCTGGACGGCAACAAAATACTTGCTAGTGTCAAAGACATAATAATTCAAAAGTTCATACATGAATGATACACTGCTATCAAATATGAGAAATTAATTCACATTCACTAAAAGAGACAGGTATTTAAGAAGCATCTGGACTGAGGTAATTAGGTTCCAGTAGTGGTGGACTTTTGAAACTTCTACCTAACTCCTCAAGTAGCAAAAGCACATAATTTCCTATTGAAAGTAGAAATTTTGTTTCAGGGTCATCACAAGTTTGGGGGAAGAGTTCACCACTCAGAAATCTTTCCATATTAGCAGGGCTTGGTGCTTATTTCATGACTCAATCTAACTATATACTGAAAGATACACTTTTCTTAATCCAAATCCACTCAAAGATCTAATTCATTATGAGTTCTTGAAACATGCCTCATGCACAGCTTCTTTTACAACAGAGACATGAGAAAACATTGGAGGATAATGCAGTGGTGATGAGGATCCACTTTGTAGTAATCACCTATTGGTCAGAAGCACCCACCTTTCACAGAGAAAACATGGTTGCAAAGGACTTTTCCACTTTAAAGGATGCTAACCACAATCTCTCTACTCTCAAATGACCTAATCTCTTGTCTGTTTCTGCATACAGCATCTTTTTGTTCCAAACTAGGGGCATCCTGTGAAATCATGTTACCTTTCATTAACGTAATCACACTTAGAAACTTGCACACATAAATTAAATGTGCTAGAGGGAAGGAATTAGACCCTCTGCAATCCAAGAGTAGCTTACACATTTTGTGATAAACAGATATTGCAATGAAGCACATACCACATTCTCGGACAAGGGAACATTCCTTCAAATTGTCTCCTGCTCTGCCTCTCTATGTAACCCAATCTGACAGGAACACACACAAGTTCCACATTGTTAGCTAGTAAACTACTTTGGGAGGGCAAAATCTGATGTTACAGATGAACATTTGACAAGTAAAGGGGGTGAAAGATAAAGTAGGTAAAAAATTGATATCAAAGTTGCTGTCTTTTGGGGGTCAAATTATTTCAGAGGAACTAAATTTCCTTTGTAGAGTACACAGAAAAGAGAAAAACAGCATGTGGTGATGCTTTTTTATTTTATATATTATTTATTATTTTATTTATTTTAAAATTTTTAATTTAGGAATGGTAAGTAACTAAAAGCTAACAGCAACAAAACACAAGAGAACAAGAAAGAATATCCTATTTTTATTAAAACTAAAAATTAACATGATTATTGCAATGCACAAACAAAGTGTAAAAGGCAGATATGTTTTTCCATATTGCAAAGATTCTTGTTAGGGCATTTTTCCATCTCTGCATGACTAGAGAGGCTGAAAAGTGCCTGGTGTCACTGTCAACAGAGAGGAGTAGGATGGAGCGACTGCCAAATGCTGTGGTGCTGCACTCCCTCCATCCCAGCTGTGAGGTCCTGTCAGCCCCTTTATGTCTGAGCAGTTGGATATATAACTGGTCCTTCAGACCCAAAAGGGCAGCACAGTTTTAGGCCAGCTTAAGTAGATTGCTAAACTGCACCTTGAAAATGTCAGCTGCATACAGGGGTAATTTTAAATCGATTTGTGAGTACCTCAGACACTTTGTATGAAGGAAATGCGACAATTTGTCCTTTGGTAGCATTTTAATCAAACAGTCTTCGGTGAAAGAGTTTTAAAAACATCAGGGATGATGTCATGTACAGTGCTGGGATCTCAGGAAGATTCTCAGCAGTTGATCAGTACGGAACAGTGCCAAATTCTTAGGGTATGAAATTCATTGAAGTAGCATCTGTGCAGGTCTAGATTGGAGCACATTTTTCAGCATGAAAACTCATCACCAAGCAGAGAAAGATTAATGCTACCAATGTTGTATTTATGGAAGCATTTAAGTATTCAAGGCTTACTGACTGTGCTTTGCAACCTGCCCCTAAATGTTGCTGTATTAAGTACAATATGTTGGCAAATTAGTCATAGCATAAAACCAGAAGAGTGGAAAAGGAAGGAGCCTTCTTTTCCTTGACTCAGTATCTTGCAATCTAAGAAATTCTTGACATTAAACTCTGTACCCTCAAAGAACATCGAGAAAGAAGAGCCACCAAAAAACCCCAACACTGAGTTCACCAAGCATTAAGTTTGAACCAGGATGCAGTACATTCAATGGATATATTCATGACCAAATATATGCTACACTTTGGACCAGAGAAGAACTTAACATCAGAATCTTGTAAGGTGTGTAAGCTTTATATAATACTGCAGTAATTTATCCTTGTACCGTGGGTAAAGGTCACATATGAAGAATAAATGCAGAGGCATACCTGTCCTTTGATTTTGGTCTCACAGTAACAAATTTTTGTAATAAATCCCATTTCTTTATTCATTTTTAACAGAGGTGTTTCAACTGTAGTTTTGTGATCCTAATACAAGTTCATTGTTATAATTTCAATGAGGTGCATGTCTTTCTGCTGACTTCATAAGGTTTGTATTTGAACCTTCATCCCAGTACTCAATCACTGGTGACTTTTCACCAGCAGTTATTAATACAGTATTCTTACTTGCTAGCAACTATAAATTAGAATTAGCCTAAAGATTTTTAAATATATTGTCCAGCCCATGAGGAATATATATGAAAAATATTCTTACTGGACAAGCAGAACCTACGGAAGCAGCAATTAAATTGTATGACTGAAAATAAAGACTCTTATGATCTACACCATTGTCTCTAAATTATATGATTAAGGAGATACTACATTATACATTATAGTGAAAGAGTACAACTACAAATCATAACTAAGCATATTTTTTGTAGTTCTATTCATTATACTAATGTACAGGCTTATATTTAGCAGCTTTTGATGCATTAGAAAATAGGAAAGCTACAGATTACAACCCATATGGGTATGCTCAGGTTGGCAGCATTGATTAATAGTAGCTCCTGGGTTTGCTTTTTAAAACCAAACAATATTTAAGACATATTAAGATGATTTACATCACAAAGAATTCAAAACTGTACTTACTTTAACAAAGCATACTGCATTAAAAGAAGTGTTGGATGCAGTAACGTGTATTAGTTCAGTCATTATCACAGGGAAAATGGCAAGGTTTCAGCTTAAAATGGAATATCTCAGTTTGTAGCACAACACCCTGAATTTAAATTTTGCTTAATCCATTCTACCTAAATATCTTAAGTGATTTTCTGTCAATAAAAGCTACATTCATCCAGGTCAGTGGGATGTCTTACTTTGCACAGTCCTGTTAGTTTTAATAAAATGACTATGAAGTAATACTTAATGGAAAAGTGTGGTTCTACAAGAATTTCCACATTAATGAGAGCTCTTTGGAAAGGAGTGATCTACCACTCTTGTCATATCTGATTGCCTATTCCCATTTTCTCCTTTTGCAAGGGTGATATAGGTGTGATGAACCAGGTAAAGGGACTGATTTTGCAAAAATCTTACTTGACAAAATAAGTGTTAGTTTCCAGCTAGATAATTTCCCTCAGCTTAGTTCACCTGACATAAGGCAATAATATATATCTGGAGGTGGGATGTAGTAAGCTCTACTTTTTTGGAGGCTATTTTAAGGTCAAAAAATCTTTTTAAAAATGGTTGAATCATTCCATGCCTAATTCTGATGTTTTCCTCTGTGGTAGGAGAGGTCTTGAATGCCAGCTGGTTTTAATTATCCAAGTAAACCTGAACAATTTGAGTGTCAGGCATGTAAAAATGTTGAAATTATAGACTATCAAATCTTTCAAGTAGCAGCTCCTTGGAAATATTTTTCAATGTTATTGTAAAAAATACATTTTCAAGCACTTAGAGTTACCAGTCAATTTTAATATTCTCTATGCTAAATGTTAAGGAGATTGCTGCTGGGCTTCTTTAATTCATGTAAGGAAAGTGGTGCAGAAATATTAATGTTGTAACAATATACCAGTAAGTTATGATTGACTTAGGCTGAATTATAGACAGCACAGAGACTCTCTCAAACTAGAATACAGAATTTATATTAAATTCCTTTGTTTGTCATCCAGGTCATTCAAAGTCTAATTTTTTGGAAGATTTCACTTGATTACACGTTTTTCTGCTAATGTATTTTTGTTTGTAGGTTTCTATTTTGAAGTGTCATCTTCATCTGTACTCTGTTGTTTGGAGTACCTTTGTTGTCCTTTTTTTTAACTTGTAAATGCTGCCAGAGAGACTGATTTTGTCTATATAATACTGTGTAGCTCTGCACACAGGTACCCAAGCTGGTTGTAACAAGCTTAGCTAACTGGAATAGATAGCATGCTCTATTAATGAAGGTGTTCCTTCTGGGATCTAAGCTGATACCTTGAAAATTATCCTGAATATCACTTCAGGGTAGAAGATGGCTCTTAGCTGACCCATGTTAAAGAGAAGACTATTTAACTTTTGGAGGATAAAGATAAGTTGCAAGTTAATCAGTCTACAGATCTCTACACATGGAGATCACACTACAGAGTTTAAATATGAGCAGCAAGAAGTATGAAATGATCAAGTAGCTAAAACCTGAAGCTCAAATTTTACTGATTTATAAGTTGTAAATTATTAACAGTGTTTGTAATTAAAACATGAAGAGCTTTTGAAAGAATATGATGGATTGTCTGTAATTAGAATGTTTTAATTAGGAATGGATGTACCTCTGGAAAGATACTGTCATATTTGATGATGAAAGAACTATCAAGAAGAGTTCAAGGGTCTTAAATTTCATTAATTTTTCATCACATCAGACTTTCTTTTATGGCATTCATTCATCTAGAAAAGTGGAAAAATACAGTGGATATTTATAAAGGTCATATAAAGAGGTTTCTTAAAATGGCAATTGAATTGGTTTCTGTGTTGCCAGCATAACTGGTTTTGGACATGTCTTGAGACCTCTCAGGAGCACAGACAAAAATTAATTTTGCTACTTTAAATGTGGGGGTACCTCTGGAAGTAAAAGAAGAGATAGGGAGTAGAAATGGGATGGCAGAATTTCATGTCACACTTATGGCCTCTTTTTTCCTGCCCTGGTTCTCCATATCAGTACAACTCCATACAGCCTGACCTTTCTGGCTTTCATTAGTCAACCAAAGTGTCTTTCTAGACATATAGGATAGATACAGAAAGATAATATGGATGTTTTCATGTCCATACCAGTTTATTCCCTAGGCAACTACCTCTATTGCCCATGTCTTGAGTTGGCCCTGACTACACTAGTGATTTATTTATCTGTTTTGGGCTCATTTAGAATTCCACCCTAGTAACCATTACAAGGGCATCTATAATAATCTGCAGTACACATTTTAAATCAACAATTCATATATTGTATAAAGAATTTGCTTTGTTTATGAGGCTTTATGAAGTTACAAACATCTATACAGAGGTGTTCTATGTCAACTGACAAATATGTTATTTCCTACGCTCATACAAACAATAGATATCCTTGGCACACGTGAACAGTATTATTTTGACTCACAGGAATGAAGTATACACAGAAAGATAAATGCACTCAAATGTGCTTTCTAAATAGCACTACTGAAAAGCAGTAAATGTAAGAACAAAAAATATTCATCCATTTCACATGAAATGCTTGCCATCATAAATGCTTCAGAGAACAGTTCAGCAGTTAGTATATTTCTAGCATTTTTCATTTTCAGAAGACATGGCAATTGATGGATCTCTTTGCTATCTAATTGTCAACAAACATGGAGCCTTCGGTTTCAAATATTTTTCCCTTTGCTTTACTACCACCCAAAAATTAATCTATGTCCATGTGCAGATCCTATGTTAATATGTTTACAATCACAAGAGCAGCAAGCAAACAAATACACAGATAAAGCCTGTCAAAACCCAAGATGAGTTCATTTTTCTGTGCTGAACTATTCCTGTCCCACAAACACAGCCTTTGGCAGCCAGGAAGGCAGGAAAGTATCTCTAGTAAGCTCTGTAGCCTTCATTCTTGCTCCCAAATCCACGTGGTTTTGCAACGAGGCCAGAAAACTGTCCAAGTTTAAACTATTGCAACAGCCCAGAACGCCTTAGACATGTGACACATATGCATTGCTGCTGCCTAGAGTTGCAAAGAAGTTATGTAGAAACGTTCAGAAATTTTGTTACACTACTCTGTAAAAGTAAATGATTTATTGATATCACTGATTGACAGGATCAAAATATTCGAGGTGACATATGAAATCTTTTAAAACTGGCAATAACTGAGCAAATTTCTAGTCACTCATATCTCTGTATTCCTCATCCCCTTGGCAGTTTACATGTTAGGAGCAAGGTGTCCAACCTTCTCTTAACCTCTGATTCTTTAGCAATGTAATGAATAAGAAAATAAGAAATTTCAGACTGCTGCTAAATTAGCATGAGTGTCTTGAATATAGTAGAAAGTAGCACAAACCTATTCAAGTGTTTTTTCTATCTTTGTTCTACTACAGAATAAACCTTTTCTTTAGGCTTCAACACATTAGGTTGCCTGGGCATATGAAAGAGGACAAATTAAATAAAAAGATGCATTATCTCCATAATTAGAACATCTATTATTAAGAATATTAAAAATCAGAAGACTTGCCTTCAAAATATAAAGCATAGAAACACAGTGAGATAAAAAGCAGTGTAAAATATCAGTAGTTACATATTTAATTATGTCAAACATTAAACAATTTAAATATTTCAAAGCATATTCAGCTTTTGTTTTAAATTGGAAAGTTTTCCTCAAATGATATTTTAAAATTTCCTACTGTGTCTGAAGGCCTGCCCTAAAAAAAACCTAAAAACCCGCAACAAATAAAAACAAATAAGTAGGGTGCTGAAAGATATGTCTTAAGCCATCAGTCTTAGAATAGGTTAAACAGTATGCAAGCACCTTTTTTTCTCCAAGCTATGGAAGAAGTGTAAATAATGAGATACAGATCCTTCTTCACTTCACAGACATTAAATTAACCCTTTGGTTATTAGCAGTAAAACAAATCAATGTCTGTTTCAGTCTTGTCATATTATAGTTTGAGATATACAATATCCTTTTAAAAAATCTGGTAAACAATACAAGTTAGTCCATAGCAGTGGGATATAGGTAGCATCAGGAATTTTGTGAAAGAATGCAGTACATCAGTCATACACTGTGCGATACTTCAAATGTTTTCTTGACATGCTGCAGCAAATTTATTTTAAAAATGGAATATTATACTATAAAAGCAGTTTGTTTTCATCCTAACAATAACACAAGACTGCTGTCAAAAGTGTAAATATTGTGATGAGGTAAGGTAAGACTATCATCATTATTATTTTCAAACAGATCTATTTGGGACTGTGGGATTTGCTGTGTACCATTCAGTGACAGCTCCATAAACACATAGGAGGAAGAGGAGAAGGGAAAAATACTGAAAATAATTCTTTAATAAAAATGCTGAACTGTAGGAGGGACTACATTAAAAATCAGTTATAACTTACATACAAACAAAGCTGTATGCAGTTAAATTTATCAGTTGATTGCTTTAAATATAGGACACTTTTATTTACAAAAGTGTAGGTGGCAAATCTGCATTTGCTGTGGGGTTTTTTTTGCTCAAATTGGGGAGCAAGGATAAATCCTAGGTTTTTTTATCAGCTTAAGTGAAACAAACAAACAAAAACAAAAAAACCCAAAGCCTTCATAGGTATGTTTCTCTTATCTTTCAAGCTGAGTGCCACTGAGTAAAGGAGAAGTGAGGCAGCATATTCTTCTGCAACAGGAGGCATCTGAACCTCAAATACTCAACAAAATATAGTTATTAATAACACTGCTGTCTTTTCTAATCAGGTCGCTGTAGAGCACTCTTACATTTCTTATTCTGAAATTCCAACCAAAGGACAAAAGCAGACAGTTTGCTATAATGTTCTAAAGGTGAATTGCAATGGCTTTTCTGAAGAGAAGCTTATTTCCACTTATGATATCCACTTGTGTGGAGGCCTTGGTATCACAGGAATTTTGTCTTTGTAAGCACTTACTAACTATACTGTAGTTTTATAGTGGACTCTTGTCTAGGGTTGAGCTGGCAAAATGCCAATGGCCCAACACAGTCAGACTCCTTCCCCCTCCCACTGCGAAAAGGGAGAAAGGAAAAACACCCCTTGAAACTCAAACTGGGTTTATGCTTAAACTAACTATATACATTTATACAGAAAAGAGAAAATGAAAAGAAACTACAATATAACACACACTTACACAAGTTAGATATAACAATATTTTTTTTTACCTCCCACCAAAACAGATTTCATTCTGTTTCATTAAATACTCTAAAAGACACCCAGCAAGGCAAAAGAAAGGGCATAACAATAAAATGTTTCTACTTCCCTGAAACTAAAACAAAATACAATGTAGCATCGGCAGGAGCAAGGCCCAACACAGCAGGGCATCAGGAGCATGTCCTGCCTCCACTGCAGACATGATGGAACTGTGAAACTCCTCCTACCTATCTCAGGTTTGTGTCATCTGGTATGAAATATTTCTTTGGTTGTTTAAGTCAGGTGATACCTGTCCCTTCTAATGGATGTAGATTTTCTGAGCCTGCTAATTTGAGGCCTAGCTAAAACTACCACAACTCTGAAGGCTACTCATTTAACACAGACATTAATCAAATTCAGTCTGTTACTTAAATCCTGAGTGGATTTTCAGAAGGTTTTTATATGCAGAATAAGGGAACTAAACCAAATTCCTTTCTTCTTCTTTAGCCTTCATAGCAAATCCACCAACATATACTGAGAAAGTTGCAGCAATTTTATAATTAATTTTGCACACAATTGTTTTATGCCATTCCAATGAAAATAATAAGGATATGTCTAAATATGTACATAAAAATTAGGATTTTTAAATGGCTATGTTTTTCCCCCTACATTTTATTTTAGAACCAAAAGTTCCCTGCTGTTCCAAAATGACTTTTAAGTATCCCAGATAAGGTATGGTCATACAGCAACATGAAGAGATTGTAATAATCACTTTCAGGAAAACAAAGTTACAGAAAACAATAAATGCACGGCGGAGGAACTGGATACCACACACAGATCATTGTGATCGAGTGAATGCCAATTTATTACACACCACACACAGTTTATATAGAGTTAAAGCTACGTACAATTGGTTAAATTTAACCTCACACGATATAACTGCAAATCTCCATCGGTTATAACACATATCTCACAAGTCCAATGTTTTGGAGAACTTGTCCTGGATGTTTTCAAGAACCTCTCCAGTGTGCTGTGAGAAAGCTGAGGAGCTCCCATGAGAGACCTCTAGGGAGTAGCTAACTCCTCCCAGCAGCTGTGACTTTGTTTATTCGTAGCTGCCTTCAGTCTCACAGGGTTGATATATAGATCAGAATTGCTCATTCACAAAATCAAAAATAAAAGAGTGGACACTATATATATATATTTAAATTACCTCACCAAAGTATAAACTGCTACATAGAGATTTCACACTTTTTCATGACACATGATTTCTCTGTCAGATTCATTACCCTATTGCTTCCTGGGAAATTTCCCAATCTCCTTTACATATTTGCTAATAGAGAGAGGGTATCTCAGAGCTGTCAGTCTAAATATTAGTGTCTATATTCACACAATAAGCACAAGAGCAAAACAATGACATTAACAAGCATAGGGAAAAAGGTATGAGAGGCGGACAAAATGTTCCATTTTTTAAAAGTTTCCTCTTGCATGGGAAGTTTTTTTCTTTTCCATCCCCTTTTGCCCCCTTATACTAGTGAGAAAAAAATGCAATGGCATGGTGTGAAGATAAAGTAGTTTTTATTCCAATTTCATAGCTCATACCTAAACTTCTTTTCTTCTATTCCTCAAGAGTCCTATTTTCCAACATCGTAGCATCTGCTTTTTGTTTCTTGACCTTGCACTTTCCCACTTTCCCTCCAGGCTATTCATTTATTTCCATTCCACTTCCTCCTCCTCACCAGGACATCAGCAGGGGGAAGTGCAGGTTAAGCAGAAGACAGAAACTCCTTGTTTATATTCTTGATTTTTACTTGGCATGCCAGACAAACTTCTGCCCTCCCTCCTCCTACTACAGAGGCAAATGCTATGCAGTCTCAACTTAATATGTGAAAAATGCATTTTTTGACAGTCATTCTTTTGCTCTTGTGTTTCCCCTGACCTATGTAGGTTTCGTCCAAGCTTTTAATTCCCTTGTGAAATGACACACTCTTGATACTAGACAGAGAGCACCGTCTTGGCCCTGATTAATTTCTTTTCTCAAAAAGAGTTTTGTAATGGACTTTTTTAGCATCAACTTTTTTTTTTCTTTTTTAAGAACACATGCTATTTTAGCTTAAAATTCACCCAAAATACTCAGCCTGAAGCAGACACCTAATATAGACATCTTTTAGTGCTCTGCTTTAATTTCAGCAATTATTAAAAAATGCAGATAGAGTTTTATAAAGACTGTAAGCTAACGACAATTAAATAAAATGGAGATGTAACTGTATTAGTTGAATGAATTAATTTTAACTTTTCTCCTCTATTCCTTTTCCACAGATTAAATTGCATGTTAGTTTAGGGTCCTCCAACTTCAGTAGCTGTAGGGATAAAGCTGGGACCTAATTGATTTTTGCTTGGCTTTTTTAGCTTTTTAAAATGTGGATGCAAAACAATAAAGCTTGTCAGTTGTGTGCATAGAAAATATAAATTTACAGGAAAATCATTGCAAGAAACTCTCATTTTCTTTCTCAGGAAAAAAACCCCAAAACATAACAAAACAAAATAAAAAAAACAACAACAAAAAAAAAAACAAAACCAAAAAACAAAAAACCAAAAAAACCCAAACAAAATTCTCCCAACCAGTTATACATCAGCTTTTTCTCATTTTAAGGTGATTACTTTCTACCTGACAACTTCTAATGGTAGCATAAGTGTAATTTGTTTCAGCCTGTTTTGAAGGGTATAGATGTTAGTGACAATAACATATGTTCTATTGTACTTGTTTTGCATTGTCAAGTTCCTATCTAATTTTTGCTCCTATATGTGCAAATAAAAGGAATGTATTTAAAATTATCTGGTAAACAGGCGGAATAAGGCAGGAAATTGCGTAAGTCGAATAAAGGCAAATGTAAACATTTAATTAACTTTCTCTTTCCCTTGTTCTGAGGTAAATATATACCTGAAAAGCAACATTTTCAGAATTTTTGCTTAACTTTATATTCCTAAATGATAGGAAGATGATAAGCATAAATTGAACAGTCAGTTGGGGGTTTTCCTAATGATTTGGGAACTGCTTGGAAGATCTTTGCTGCTTATGAAGTAAATAATTCATAGCTGAGAATTTATGTCTCAGTCTGTGATTGATTAATTGGTTGATCAATTGATTTTTAAACAAGAAAGGGAAAGCTTTTACTTAGGACTTATTAGTGGTTAAAATTGGAAGTCTATACCAAAATAGTGCATCAAACTTACATTTAAATATGCATATTTATACTTTGAGAGGCAGATGGATGTTCAAAATGCAATCTAGTTGTTCTCCTGAAAACTATGAGAATACTGAGATATAAATAAGAAAAGAAGCTACTTTTAAAATGCTAGCAAATTTTTACCTTGTTCCTTAAGGGATATAAGTATTGGTTTAATAGTCATCTAGAAATAAAGTGTCTTTGGACATCCATTGAATAATACAACTTAATTGGTTATGAGTCAGATGTAAACAAATTTTTCTAAATCTTGCTGATAGGGGAATCAGGACTCTCGAATTCAAGATTATTTTCTACAATGCTTAATCAGCTTTAGAAATTGCAAGACCATGTTTATGTTCCAAACAAATTTAACTTGACCACTGGCACTTTACCATGTTGGCAATGCTGATAAAAAATTAATGTTTATGTCAGTTTTGTTGGTTGGGTATCTCAGTTTCCTTAAGAACTGTAGAAAGTCAGCCTCACTCCTGCTGTTGCCATTGAGGAAACAAATGTCCTAGCATCTCAGGAGTACCCACTGTATGTAGTCAAGCAATCAAACCAGTAGTAGTACTCCCCACTCAAATGACAACCACTGGCAATATTCATTATAGCATCCCTAGAAATCCATTCTCAAGTGTCTACAGAAAAAGGAAGCCTGGATCTCCAAGGTTCTTTTCCCAGATAAATCATTCCAGGTTTTCCCTTTTCCTCAGCCCTTTAACTTCCCCGTGACAGAAGCAGCAAAATTCAATTTTGTCTGTCCTGCTGAGAAATCATAGTCTGCTCAGTCTGAGTGCTAAACTCATTCATGAGGAATAGCACCAAAGTATTGAACCAGTGCATAATGAGCTTTCTAATCATGCCCTTGCCCTTCATTTCCAATAGTCAACAGCTCTCATAAGTGTGAAGTGTACAAACACAATGAAGAGATTTCCATAATTTATTTGTGTTTACTGTGAATAAAAAAAAATAATGTGGTATCTCCCTGGTAAACTCATATTGCCCTTTTTCATTAATAAAGTATTTCCAAAGGTTAATTATAAAAAAAAAAGGCAGTTCAACATTTAGACACTGTATTCATACATTAATTAAGTCTTAATGATCAGAGTCTGTAGCACTTCTGGGGAATTAATGACCAGCTGGGAGAGTTTGTGGCCCAAGTCTTTTCCACAAGTCATTTGTTCCGTCCATCTATTTTCTAAGAAATGATCCTGAGTCAAGGTCATTACTGATAAGTCACTGGTATAAAAATGAATTAATAACAACAACCCCCACCTTGTTTTGCTTTTATTACTATGGAATATTTATCCAAAGCAAAATATTCCCTCTTTATCCATGCTACTTCTGCCAACATTTAAAATGGTAGGAAAGTGATTACACAGAATTTTTTAAATTAATTTTATTGCCACATAAAGACTACACAACTTTTTTCTTCCTGTTTGTTCTGAGAAAGAGTGGAGAAAAAAGTCAAAATCTAGTCTTTCATTTTTTCAGTAAACTATCTAGTCTTTTTTATTTGTAGAAATGATTCAAAAAGCTAAAGTTTATAAACTGATTAACAAAATTAAGTAACATGAAAACAAACAAGGAAAAATTCATCAACAGATCTCTCCAAATTATTTTTTTTCCAGTTGGCTATTCTGCACATGTGATATGAAAATCAGTTACAGGTTTCTTGATTAAATAAATGAATATCAAACTGTAGCCTTTACTCAGAGCTCTGGGGTCACAAAGTCCACTATCAGGAAGTTATATCAAATGGAGAGGAAGGCAAAGCAGCATACACCATCTAAACATCACCAATCTATCAGAAAGACTACTCCTCTCAGCTAGTGATCTTGTCAATTTGCAATTTCAGCTCCTTTCTTAGGTAACAACCTAATATGATTATTTTTCAAAAATTTCAGTTCCTATGAACTTTTATTGAAATTATTTAGTTTTTGCGTTCTATTTGATGGTGAGTTTCCTTGATAAATGGAAACAAAGTATGTTTGGGTTTATTTTTTTATCATGCTAATAGTACAGAGAATTTATGGGCAGATATAAAATGCAATATGACATTGGATCTTAGGAACACCCTTTCATATTGTTTTAATGTTTCTCTGTTGGTTTTTTTATTTATTTAATTTTAACTATATGTAATTCCTAATTATTGCATGAACAATTACATTCGCTCTCAAGAGACTGTACTAACTACCCATTAATTTCTGGAGGTAAATCTAATTGTTTTCCTCTGTAGTTATGGGTGACTCGGGGCCTGTGTTTCCCTCTCCTGTCATGGTTTTGAGGCTATGTCTGCATCATGACAGCAGGAATTTCTGAGCCTTCCTGTTCTAGCTGCAAAAGTGGAAGTTTGGAATAGGATGATGCTGGGATTTGTAAGGCAGCATTTATTTGGTTAGGCATAGGGCAATGCAAACAAAGCTGTCTCAGCTTTCACAATAAGCTGTCCTTGCTGACCCCGTGGTGGTCATGATTTGGGAACTTCTGAACTGGGCACTGTTTCCTAATGCAGACTTGGGAATGGCCATTCCTATTAGGTAAGAAAATTCTATGATATTTAGATTTATGTGGAGATTCCATTGAGAACAATGGGCTCAAAAATGTCCAGATATTTAACATTTAATAAACCATTGTTTAGTAATTAACTAATGTTATAATTGATAAGAGCAAATGTTTCCAGCAAAAATAATATCTGAACAACAGTAGAAAGTGGACAATGTCGCTTGGCCATAGTTGGTGTTGCAGCCTATGACAGCTTCACTGTGTGCTTATTCTCATGTTTTCTTTCATGTTTCTTAAAAGGCTTTCTTAGGCTACAAAATCAGCTTCCTTCTGAAGCTGAAGCATTTTCTATCTGAAAATTTTTTTTAAAAATTAGTTGGCAGAGCCCGGATCTCCTCAGAGGCTGATCTATTTTGACCTCAGAGAGCTGCTAGTAATGGAGCTTGAAATTCAAACACTGCCTTAAAATACTGTGGAAAGTCTCCTACCTTTGCTAGGTTTTCTTCATCTCTGTTTTACACAGAAGCTTTCTCTGCTGTGATTCCAAGTCTCTTTGCTGACAAGGCTTTGTTTCTCGTAAGCTGTTATTATAGTCTGACAAACTAAGGAAAGCTGTCAGATATTTTACTTTGATGTCATCCAGATCCAAACAGAAGCCTTTGGTACAAGCATATCGTTATCATTTCCTTGCTGCCCTTTGCCAGTGATCGGTACATATACTAGGGGAACTACACAAACAGAATTTCATCTAGTTTTCTCTGTTTGTTTTGTTGTTTTTTTGTTTCTTTGGGTTTGTTTTTAATTTCCTTATTACTTAAAAGATGAGAATGAAGTATCTATTTACTGTTTCAGTCATAAAATCTTTACATTATTTTGCATATTGGGCCTAATGATGAGTCTTCTAAAAATCAAATATTAATTTTCTCAGGCTTGCTTAATTTTTTGCAGAAATTGTATATTCAACCATGTTTAGTTTCTGGGCTGAAGACCAGACACGTTTCCTTCTAACTGCTCATTGGCTCAGTGCTTTCTGTTTAGTTTTCATCTTGTGTCTATATGATGTCCAGTTGTATGCTGAATCCAGATTTGCAAGGAATTGTATTTAGCATCTTCTGATTTTTTAATGTACATATGTATTTCAATATATCTTTATTATTTAACCGTTCCCACTACATTTTGATTCTTTCCATTAAGCTCTTCTTATACATAAAATTAACAGAAGAAACAAATGGCACTGATAACTTTTCAAATTATTTTCAAATAAAAATGTGAAATCAAAACAATGGAATTTGGCATTTTTCATCCCACTGCTTTGTCTCTTAAGTGTTATGGTCTGTTTTTCTGAAACATACATCTGCACTGGATTAAAAAAAATCCAACAACAATCAACCAACCAAATAAAAACCCACAAAAACCAGGTTGAAAGAATGTTACTTCAGATTTATGGTTGAACACAGAGTCAGGAAATGCAGTTTGATGCTTTCTTCTGCAGTCTCCATTCAGTCTATGTTTGCATCCCACCTTAGGTATTCAACAGATTCAAGGGTCCCAATAAAAAAAAGTTTCCTATGGAATTATGTCAATAGAAAATGCATCCTGTACTTACACCCAGAGAGGTGTATTCAGTCACTTTAAGGAATATGAAATCCAGTATTTCTGAATTTTGAGTGCTTCCCTTGCAGCCTGAGTTACAGCAATCCAGGTGTTACATCATAAACTGACATAAACCCATAGGAATCTTTCCCATCTGTCTTTTCCCCATCTGTCTTTTCCCCGTAGAAGGGAAAATGTCTATTAAGGAAGAAGTACCATGCAAAAAGTCAAATGGTCTGTTCTACATCTGCTAATAATCCTCACCAGAGACCGAGGTTACTACTGCTTTCATCACACTGGATGGAGTGGTGAAGGAATCTCTGCCCTAAAAACATCTCTCTGAGTCACTCAGAGCAGCTCAATGATGCTTCTGCCTCCTGGAAGACAGAACCTAAGGGAGTTGTGGCACTTTCAAAACACTTGTCTGTTCCTGAGGCTTGTAGCCAATTCTGATGTAAATAATATCCAATGGTATAAATATTGTTCCATTTATTATTTTCTATGAAAAGAAAAGCATGAGCAGAAAATTCTCCATCATTTCCTGTAAGGATAAAGTCTTAGGTGTGTAGCACAGTCTTTTATCGTATGAGATACATGACTAACTACATTAGTTGACATGCAGATACTGTCACAGGAGAGAAAGGATTCTGCTTAAGCCACAGACATTGAGCTGCTTCTTTCATATGATTGTTCCATAGCTCCTGGCTCTTCCTAGGATGACATGTGCTGCTGCAGCTATATTGGTTGGCAAGATAGTCCTGTCAAAAGTGGGTATGCTTCTTTATTATTTTCATATCTGTCAGAATGCTTGGGATAAATGCAGGTTTGAGTAAGGACATAACATATTTCAAACATTCACATCACAACAACAACAAGAACAACAACAAAATCCCACTATGTTTTGGCTGGGATACAGTTAACTTTCTTATTAGTAACTGGTACAGTGCTGTGTTTTAGATTCAGTGTGAGAATAATGTTGATAACACACTGTTGTTTTGGGTGTTAATAAGTAGTGCTCACATTAAATTAAGGACTTTTTAGTCTCATGCTCAGTCAGTAAAGAGGCACACAAGAAACTGGGAGATCGGCCAGGGCAGCTGACATAAACTGGCCAAAGGGATACTCCACACCATAGAATGTCATGCTTAGAGTATAAAAGAGGAGGAGCTGGCCAACAGCCACTGATTGCTGCTCAGGGACAGCCTGGGCTTTGTTCAGTAGGTGGCAAGCCACTGTATTGTTCATCACTTTCTTTTGGTTTTTGTTTGTTGTTGGTTTTTTTTTAGCTTGAGTTTTATTTCTCTCATTTTGTTATCTCAGTTTTAATTACAAATATTTCTAATAGTACCAGTTGTAGTACTAGTATTATATTTTACTTTATTTAAATTTTTAAAACGTTATCTCAAGCCATAGGTTTTACCTTTTCCTGATTATGCTCCCACCAGCAAGGGCAGAGTGAGTGCATATCTGTATGGTACTTAGTTGCTGGCTTAGGTTGAACCGTAACATGGGGAAACTCCTTATTGTATCAACTATAATAAATACACAGAATTTCTCATGAGGTATTTTGATATTTTTATAACCAAAAGGGTTTCTCCCTAATCAAAGGAGATCTTTCTAGCTTCTTTTATCAATTACAATGTAAGCACTATCAGAACAAAATATTTTCATGTTTGCCCTTAAAGAACTGTCTCATCAAAGTTTTTCACTATTTTCATAAAGGTTTTCATTATTGTAGAGATAGCAATGAAGAGTCATTTGTTTCTTTGTAGAAAAACTGGAATAAAAAATTGCCTCCAGATCTCATTTGTGCTAGATCAGGGTAAATAAAGCAGTAAGATTCAAAGTCTTACATTATAACAGTTCCAAATGATTTACAGCAAGGGAATGCAAAAGGTTTGTAGTATCCTTTAGCCTACAGTTTACTATCAGTGAATATCTAAACTGTGATACAAGCCAAAGTTCCTCGTTAGAAAGCTGAAGACATGTGCTTTTGCCTTTGTGAAAGACATCAGTTGTTTCTCTGGGAAAGAAGGAAAAAGATCCACAGGAAGAAAATTAAAATGTGCCTACTGTATGTTTATCTAATGTTTATGCATTTTCCAAAAGTATTTACAGTA
This sequence comes from Pithys albifrons albifrons, assembly GCF_047495875.1. NCBI lineage: Eukaryota > Metazoa > Chordata > Aves > Passeriformes > Thamnophilidae > Pithys > Pithys albifrons. The sequence continues at coordinate 85,853,269 of NC_092461.1, forward strand.
GGAAATACTGTGAATTCCATGTTCTGCAAGATGCATTTAAACAAAACAAACACAAAAGATGATACCTGCAAAATGGGAAACTATACCTAGCTGAAGACAGCTACAGTGGTAGAAAATGTTTCGGCTGACAGCAGCCGATGCCAAAAAATCTGAATTTGCAAGTTAACTAAAATTTCAACATTTCATGTATTTTCATGGCAGATCATTAAATAAATAAATAAATAAATAAATAAAGCTGATTTACCAAATTTGCACAATCACTTCCTTTCCCCTTATTGCTGGGAAGATGGACGTTGAGATTTGTGGCAGATCCTTCTCTCAAAGCACTTCAAATCATAAATTCCTTTGAGTGTGAAGAGACTACATGAAATACATAGAGACCAGACAATGCTGTCAGCTAATTCTGGGAAGCAGCCAAATCTTTCACATTGGTTCTGTGTTAATAGAACTCTGCGCTGTGTTGAACATGTGCTTCTCAACAGGCAGTATAGTACTGTTTACAGCAAAGACATGGTGCAATTATTTGCAGAACTTTATTTTTGCCTGGGAGAAAACATATGATTGTTCTATTGATAGCCAAAAGGTTCCAGAACTTTGAAAATCAAGCTGTTTAACTGCCCTAGTATGGGGCAGCATAGTATAGATTTAGAATCTTAATTTTAGGTACTCATTAAATCATCCCGACTTCCTTTATTTGTCCCATTTACTAAAGGTTTTCAAATGCTTTCTAGTAACTGTATTACAAAGTTCCTCAAAGACCTTACCAACATATTGTAAGGTCTAAGTAACTGAAAACCCATTAAGCCACTTAAAATATATTAAGTACACAGAAGCACAAATCTAAGTGAAATTTATAGTTTAATCTGTAAAGTAGCTTTTATTCACCTTAACAAGCAAAATACTGACAACTCTAGCTGCCTGCAGTTATGAAATCCATATCCTCTGACTCCCTAGATATTACATAACAATATTAGTATGACTTTTCTCCTCTGCATTATCATTCAGAGACTGTTGTTGTTTTTGCAGGTTTGTTTTTGTTTGTTTGCTTGTTTCCAATTATTTTTAAATTAATATTTCCATTACAACTTGTGATAGCTGTACCTGCCTTAGAAACAACTGCAGATATTAAAATACATCACAACACATAGCCTGCTGTGCACAATCTCTGTGGAGACGAATTCAGCTTAAATGAATTCTTTCTTTTCTTGATGACAGAAGTGCCTCACTTTGTGATGTGTCTGAGGATCTGATGTGTCACTACGGATTTAGAGACCTCATTTGGATTCTGGCAAGAGGTAGAAAGTCCTTTGGAAAGAGGTAGAAAGTCCTGCTTTCTTTCAAAATATCATAGTGAGATGTCTCTTCCTAAGAGGATAAAAGCACTCACTCAGAATGTTGTGAACACTGACTGTAGTTCTTTCCTTTCTCTAAACAGATACGGATCTGTAGTTGTGCCCTCTCGTGAGAGTATCCTAATCATTAAATAATGGAGCTCTCAAGCCTTTCTATTCAAGTTTCACTTTCTTTAAGAAAGAAGAGGCAGAAGAATACCAAATTTAATAGTTGAGAAATTTGCATTTGAATAAAGAAACTTCAGTTTTGCTTCCTACTCCAATGACTGTTAATAGAGAGGATTCCCAGATACAAGTATTTTACCCTTTTTTAAAGATAGTAACCAGAGTCTTGCACCATTTGCTCTTGATCTTCTATCTCCTTCCAATGGTCAGTACTAGTGCAATTAACAAAAAACTCCTTTTTTTTTATCTTTCAGTTTCAACTCACCGCATAACTATGCTCCTAAAAATGAGTGAAAGCTTCTAGACTTTTCCTGAGAGACAATTGAAAAGCAGAAAATGACTGTCCAAGAGTTTCAGGACCTCTTACATGAATACACACACTGAATACATAAATATGTGTAGTGAAGAGATATTCAAAGGTGTTAGTAAGATCATCTCTACATCTAGAACAAAAGCAGAGCACAGAGCTTTAAACTGCTGAGAGTCTAATTTGATATCTGGCCAAGGAAACACTTTTTTTAATTCTGAAACATGAAAACATTACATCAGGAAAATACTTACTTTAAAGGCCGCTGTCTCAGTTTCAGGGGCAAAAACTAAAATGTTTACCCACTAGCAGAGGAGGGGGTTTCCTCCACAATAATCACGCCACTCGTCAACAAATTAAAGAAAAGGAACTTTAATCAGACAATGGATACAAGAAGGATAACTGTTCTTAACTGATAATATATATATATGTAGATATAGATATAACTAAACAGACCAGAGCAAAACCGCTTCCCCAACACCACAGAAAAAAACCAACCCCCACACCAACAACCCCCACACCAGCAAGTTTCCTCTGGGAGAAGAGTTATACTTATAAGGCAGTATCAGTGTCACAGCCTGGCTTGCTACAGGGTAGTTCCCAGTTGAATTATGCCTCTCTCTCTGTGTCTCCTGCGTTCCAAATGAAGAAGGAAAACTGCAAAGCCACGAACCGCTGCGTGTCCTGGGAAGCAGCTGCAAACTTCTCTCTCCCAGGTCGCTGCCCCAGCCAGGGCGGGCAGGCCGCGATGCTGCAAGTAGTGGTGAGACTGGAGCAGAGACTGGGACCCCAGATGCAGGAACCAGGAGTACAGCCGTGGCGAAGAGAAAAGCAGCGGCTCAGCAAGAAGCCGCAGCAGCAGCCAGCAGCAGGAGCAGGAGAAAAAAGGACAGCTTCCCTCCTCGGCAGCACACCCTACCCCCCCCCCCCAACCCCCCCGCTCCTGCGTTCCGCTGAGCTAAGAATGGAAAACGTCCCCAAAACCAAAAGAGACAACCTGCCCCCACCCAAGCGATCAGCAGTTAACTACTTCTTTTTGTTAACTACTGGCATGGGCAGCCCCGTATCAAGCCCAAGAGGGTGGCTATCCCCATTTGAGCCAGAAGCTGGTTTCAAACAATCAGCTTGACTGCAAGTTGATACATACTCATGAAAAAGGTTCAACAGTGTTAAGACTTGCCCCAGAAGGGGAGGATAACCCAGGTTCTTGTTAATCAAATCCCATGGGGTGGATTAGAGTGAAACAACACTGAATAATTGGTGTTTGTAAACATATATAGCTAGGGTTTATTTTAGAACAATTTTGTTTCAAAGCTAAACAGGCATGTTGCCGTTTTGGGTGTTATCATCTATGGTAATACAGCAATATTAAAGCATAAAAGTAACACTTAAGGAAATGTATAAGTAATACAGCAATATTAAGGCATAACACTTAAGGAAATGTATATGTGAAAGAAAGAGAAGGAAAGGATAAGGATCCTAAGATGTACATAGACACTGCCCACTGGATCCAGCAATGTAATTGGTAGTTGCAACTTGTGTGTCTGTTGGTTGAAGTGATGGCTGCAGTCCTGTTGAACATGGTCTTGCTCCATTGTGGCTAGGGAAAGCCCCCCAAAAAAACTCCTGAAATCTTTTACCTCCCTCGGGATGGGAATAGTGTCATGGGACATGTGCCATGAGTCTCTGACACCTCCTAAGACTCGGCATCAATAATGGTCCATCATGGTCCAGCATTTGAGATGAATAGCCCAGGCCAGTGCAAAATGTCTTGGAGGTTCTCCAGAAGGATTTTTACAGCAGGGTCCTCATGTAAATGAGGACATTGCCATGATAAGAAGGATTAGGCCACCTCACAGGATTTGCCTCTTATTAGCCTCTTCCCTTATCTGGAAATCGAGTTAGTAGCCTCAGGTATGCATACCTTCTACACCTGGGATTGTTGGACAATGGCACCCACTTATGTGATCTGAAGGTCCTTTTGCAGTAGGCATATTCAGGGAGGGATGGGCTTTGCTGGGTGAGCAGCTGTTTCTTTTCAGTCTGCTACAGTGGACAAAAGTCTTTTGGTGATCTTTCAATGTTCAAGCCAGTAACTATTTCTCTGACAAACAGCTGCAACCCAAATGCCATTATCACAATCTTACTGTGCTGACCTATGGAAAGTGACAATGCAGCTTGTACAAACACCAGGTGTTTGTTCAATTTTCCCTCCTTTCCCCCCACATTTTTTTTCTTTTTATGCTAGTTTTGAATTAGAAATAATTCTCTACTGGTTCTCCAATGCTTGTGCGCATTCATTTCTGTATGTCTGAACACAGTGATTGTTACTGGAACAATACTGATTTCAAGTTTCAGAAGTCCAAATGCTTGAAATTTTCCAGACATTTGCAAATTTCTTGAAGTTCGTCAAAATATCAAATGCCTCATTTTGTGAAAACGTATTGTCTCCTCAGTCCTTTGTGTGCATTTAACAGATCAAGCAATACATGAGGCAAAAGGTCTAGATCATGGGAGTACTCAGACATGTTAGACATTGGAGAACTGCTGATTACTAGAACAGTATTCACTCTTATAAAGCTACAATGGGTCCCAGCTACTTGTCTATGTGTACTTTTAAAATTAAAAAAATCATTAGCTTCTGATTTCATTTCCAGAGTCTGGTCTCCTGGCCATTTACACCTCAGGTGGCTGTCTGTGCATAGGCTTTTTTTTTTTTTTTGGAAGTTCCACTTGATGTAGAAGTAGTTCTGGAAGAGTTTTGTTTATGGAGAAATCCTGACAGGTATTTTTAACATAATCCCACAATGTATGGCAGTTTACATATGAAGTCATCCTTCAGAATCTTAGCATGTTGCACTATTCATGCCATTCACCTTCATGCCTTAGGTCAGGTAAGAGCATAAGCTTCAAGAGTTTAAAATGTTACCAACAGTAGGGCCAGGCATTATTTCAAACTATGTGAACTGGACAAAAAAAAAACCAAAACCAACCAAACAAAAAAACCCCTACAACAAAACAAACCCCAAATCCAAAACCAAATCAACCAACCAACCAAAAACATCAAAAAAAAGCAAAACCAAACCAAAACATCTCTTACAGAAGCAAGAGCACCACTTTTAGGTCCAAACCACAAGCCATGCAATGAGATCATAGCTACATCTAATGGCATTTTGCCCCTAAAAATAAGGCAAGTACACACTTTTCCTCTCTCTATTCTTTTTTTGTTCTCTCCATTCTATTAATGGGTTTAGGTCAAAAATCTCAATACAACACGTGAATGCTCATATTTTCTAACAATACAGTAGCTTTTTTCTTCTTTCCCTTCAGCCTGAGGAGCCTCTTCCACAGAAAGTTCTGAAAATTCTTTTCAAGTATCTGTAATTACTTTCAAGAAAGTCGCATGCATGCCTTTCTTATTTAATGGTTAATTTTCTTCTGGGCATTAAAGCATTTACCTTTTCCACTCACTCAAATGAGCAATGGAAAAAGCAGAATCCAAACCAAACAAACAACAAAACAAAAATAGGCAAAAATACATTAAGTCAAAGAACAATAGTTCCCAAGAGATGTTTCATTGACATTTACTCTTGAAGTGAGTGTTGATAATTTTAAGGGGAAAAAAACCCTAGGTCAATCTATTCATTATGGAAATGTTTCTATTCTTAAAATACTAAATATAAGGTCAAAATGCCCAACTCCAAAAGGGGAAAAAAACCCTCCAAAGCAACAAAAACTTATTCTAGCTCTTCAGAAATATGCTGCTGATGCCTTAGGTCTTATATGTTCCATATTTTAAAACCTGTTTGCAAAATCCAGTCTGCAGGCATTTGTTCAGATAATGTTAATTATGTCTACTGACATTTAGATGGGAGATTAGGAGAGTAAAATTCATCACTGCTCTTTGTGCACCACCTTTTATTTTTAACTGGTTGCTTGAGTATTATCACAGAGGACAATCTGTCACAGATTAGTACTGTTTAGTAGGTAATGTATCTCAGCTTCACATTCTTTGCTGAAATATCAATAACACATAAAACACTCTTTAGGCTTTTGATCCTTCCTAACCAAAGACTAATACTGAAGAACATTTAACTTGGCTGTGTTAGTGAGATTAAAATTAAAAAGTGGGAATACACAAGATATGAAAGGAAGGAAGAAAAAGAATTAGAAAACAGAAAACTTGAAAACCAATGCTACTACCATATTGAGTACAGTTTAAAATAACCAGTTGATCCTCCCACCTGCCAGATGGGTCCAACCAGCTACATTTCAATTATCAGATGGAGGTTCTCTATGGAACCTAGTAAGCAGGATAGAAATCTTTCTTGTTTGCCCTTTCTGATTTTGTCTGAACATAAAACTGCTTCATTGGACAGAAATGTAAGTCTGAACAATACAATATTTTCAGTCTTATAAGACTTTTCATATTTGTACATACAGATACATTTTTTAAAATTATATACTATATATATATGATATTCACTTTTCTTCCCCTGCTCTTTCCCCTAAATTCACAAAGGCTTCATCAGACCTTTAGTGGTGCTTTGTACAATTAAAGGCACTGTTTGTGAGCCATCATTAAAAGAACCATTCCTACCTGGAACATTCTAATTAAAGTTTATTCAATTATTTGTGCCTGCCAAAAAGCCCCAGTTATGACAAGAAAGTGAAAATGAAATCCAGATTAAGTAAAAAGAGTAACTGGTTAAGATTCATAAACTATTAAGCACATTTTAGGAAGTTGCAATAGATCAGTGTAAAGGAAAATCGCCATATGTGAGCATTAATCTAATATTTCTTGGGAACTTTGTAAGTGTGGAATATTCATAGACTTTTCATCCTTTGGATCTTTCTATTCTTACAGCATGTAAGTATAATTAGAAAGAAAGAGAAGTACTGAAAAGCAGAGCCAGCTTCATCATGGTGTGCTCGCCAAAGTTCTTGGAGCAAAAAGTACAGAGAAATGAGAGTAGAAAAGAAAATCTGTTCTATTTAGAAATCCAGGATAGGACTTTGGAAGCTGTGTGGGTTTGCATAGATTCTCTTTGATAGTAGCTTTATGGTGACATAGTGAGGTGTATTTTGGAGACTGGAATGAGAAAATTCAGTGGACAGTGCTAAAGACTAAAAATCTACAGGTATAGGGCTAGCACATTTTATGCAAGAAATAGTCCAACCCAATCTAAGTTCATTTTTGTAATCTGTAATATATGTCATAAATGTGTAGGTTGTAAAGCTTATAAGTTACACTGAAGGTTAAATGATTAAAAATCCTTAAAAAGCACAAAAGCAACAGACAAGAAAGCAGGATTCAATATTAATATCACAACCTAAGATAAAGATCCAAGAAAATTTGTGGTTTTTCTTATATAATGTTCTTTTCCTACTGGAAATTGCTTTTTTCTTTTTCAAAATCATAACTTTTTATTTCTGTTTTTAAATAAAAGACAAATTTTTGATATTTTCATTCAAGCTCAACTTGACAATGAATATGTCAGCCATTGAACAAAGCCATGTGATATTGTCTTGTGCACTTTTTTATGGAGGTGGGCATCCCACTCTCTGAAAGTACTGTACAAAACTACATAGAGGAGTAACCACTTAGGTCCAATGAAGTCTTAGCAGAAAATGAGTTTATTCATGGAAAAGAATTCTTTCCTCTGTGTTAGTAGTACCAAAGGGACAGTACTACTACTGAGTTAAATCCACATTTTTAAAACAGCAAACAACAAAACAATAACATTAAAAAAAAAGATTTGAGGAAAAGAAATAAATACTATTGTACTGTTTCAAAAATGCTTCACCCTTGGAACCTTGACTTTTTTTCCTGCAGTGACATTTCATAGTACATTGTCTTGTGGCTAATTATGTCATTCCTTTAGCCTGAGACCACAAACCTTTTTTCTGTAAAATATATAGATTCCCATGTGAATTCTGAACTCTGGAGCTGCCTTTGCATTACATTGTCACTTTAATTAAATAATTGAAAAAAATTGTTCTCTTTCCTATTATTTTGTATGTCCCCTCATTCCCATGTATTTATATTTGTTCTAATCATAAAGTTATTTAGAAATATTATCCTTCAACTAATGATCATTATAGTCACAATGTAATAGACATCTGTTTCTGTGCCATGATGTTTTTAAGTGAATGGACTTTTTTTTTTAATAGTACTCAATTCAAGGCTAATAAGCAAAATACTAAATGTTCCTTTTGTCTTATGTGTCAGGAGCAAGGTACAGCAGGAAGAAATACACCTCAAATCTCACAGGCAGTGGTTGCCCACACTACTGTAATGACCACAAAACAGACATTGCCCTTATATTCTCATAGCATTTTTTCTGACAGTATGACCTAGGACAGTGATCCAATACTGGCTCTTACAGTCATCATTACCAAAGCAAAAAATCACAGTTTATGCAGGCAAGCTCTATTTATGTACCAGTTTTAGACATATGTGTGTGTATATACACACAACTTAGGAACTAGTATATTTTCATAAACTCCAAGAAAGCATCAAACTTCACAGTAAATTTGCATGTATTGAAAAGCTTCAAGACTTTGGACCCCTAAACCATGAAACTTGGCTTGTCCTAGTAATGATTTCAGTGTCCAAATATACAGAAATTAATGCGCACAAGCACTGGAAAACCAGTGGAGAATGTGACTTCTAATTCAAAACTACAATAAAAAGAGTAAAAAATGAAGTGTGTAGGAGGGAAAATTGCACAGACAGTTTTCTTTATTTTAAATAAAAATTACTGTTATGCTTAGAGGTCTCTCCTGTTGAATTTATGTCAGTGACCTCTCCAACCTTGCAGACTTAGAGATTAGCTTGAGACATTTTCAGAAGATGCAGATATCCATCTCTGTTTCACAGAATGCGTCAGATTGAAAGATGCCCCAGTCCCCTGGTCCAACCTCCCTGCGCAAGCGAGATCACCCCAGAGCACACAAGACAGAATTGCATCCAGATGGTTCTTGAATATCTCCAGTGAAGAAGAGTCCACAGTCTCTCTGGGCAATCTGTTCCAGTGCTTGGTTACCTGCAGATCTACCTCATGTTCAGGTGGAACTTCCTGTGCATCAGTTTCTGCCCATTGCCTTTTGTCCTATTGATTGGCACCATCAAGAAGAGCCTGGCTCCATCCTCTTGGCACGCTCCCTTTAGATGAAGGCCCCTGAGAAGAGGATAGTGACCCCAGTGAGGGTTTAGTGACCCCTGAAGACAACATGGGATGATCCCAATGTGTGCCTCAAGGACATTTAACCTCGAGAAAACAAAATAACTTGCTTTTTGAGTTGTGTGTTGCAGGACATGAACCATCATGTGAAGAAGACCTGAGCTGAATCAGTGTTGGTGTCCAAATGATGAACTGCTTTTCCTGTCTGAAGTGTCTACCGCATCCTAATGGACTAATGCCTACAATATAGAGGGGTGGAAGACGGCTCTGGAAAGAACAAAGACTGTTTAAGTGCAGGAATAGATAGATATAGACTTATAGAATATAAGTTTGAAGTCATTTGGTATGAAATAAGGGGTGGAAGTTGTGGTAGTTTTAGCTAGACCTCAATTTAGTAGGCTCAGACAATCCACATAGATTAGGAGAGACAGGTATAACCTGTCTTAAGCAACCAAAGAAATATTTCATACCAGATGATGCAAACCTGAGATATGAATACAAGAGTAGGAGGTGTTCACTCAGTTCCATCATGGCCAAGTAGAGGCAAGACACACAGCTGCTGTCTTGCTGTCTGCTGGTTTAAAGGTGAACCAGCAGGGGAAATGAACTCATCATGAGAGAGAAATTATAAGTCAGACCTGAAATTTAATAATATTACAATAAAAACACTGACACAAAAGGGAAATTGCTTTCAACTCACAAAAACCCAGCAGTATGACCCAGTGTCCTGGGGCACAAACCCAAGGGGGTTTGTTTGCCCTTGTGCTGAGACCCCTGTGGCTCCCCCAAGTCCAGAACAAAAGGAAATGAAAAACCTGTTGGTGCAGGCGAGGGCTGTGGTCTGGGCGAGAGCAGTGATCTCCTCCTGTCGAGGTCCTGCTGCTCCTCTGGATCTGACGAGAAGTTACCAAAGTCTTCTTACCCACCACTTATGTACCCTCAGAGAGCACCCAGTCCCTCCCCCTGGGCGGGGACTCACACAATGGGTGATTAACTCTGGGAGCCAGGGGGTATTGAGCTGTTGATGGTCCATTAGCAGCTCTGCCCCCTCAGGCTGAGTGTGAAGGTGCTAATGACTCCCTGGGCAGCTGCTGCTAATGGCCCATTGTCCTTGGGGAATGAATAGAGGGGGTAGAATACACAGCTTTGATCACCCTTACACAGTGTCAGCTGGTCCCTCCTGCTCAACTAGGACACTGTCTCAGCCCTCCTGCTGCTGCTCCTACTTGCATTGTGTTTTAGTTTCAGGGAAGTAGAAACATTTTGTTATTATACTTTCTGTTTCCTGCTGGGTGTCTTTTGAGGTGCTTATAGATCTAGAGTGATGGAATATGTTTTCAGTGGTAGGTAGAAAATTGTTGTTATATGTAACTTGTGTAAGTGTGTGTTATATTGCACTTTTCTCTTAATTTTCTCTTTTCTGTATAAATACATATAGTTAGTTTAAGCCTAAACTGGTTTGAATTTCTAGGGTTTTTTTTCCTTTCTCCCTTTTTCTCAGCTGGAGGGAGACAGGCCTTGACTCTGTTTTGGACAGTTAACATTTTGTGAACTCAACCCGAAACACTTCTCTATATACTTATATAGGTCCTGGTGTATATAGCTATATAGCGTGTGAGTGTATATGCATACATAGATATATACATATACATACATATATATATGTGTGTATTTTACATATATATATACACACACACACACACACCCCTATATGTATATAGGTTCTGGATTGTCCATCTCAGGGTTCTGGTAAAACATAAGGAAAGCAAGGTGTGGCTAGGGTTAACAAAAAAGAAAACCACAACACTTGCAAAAAACATCACCAAAGGGAAAAAGATAAAAAGCCACATAGTTGTAGGGCTACTGGTATGCAAGGTGTGATAGGAGACATGACAGATGCCCTGTCCCCAGCTTATGGCAGAAGTCTGATCTCTCTCCCAGCAGCATCCCAGACCATTTGCTCTGGATGTCACTCCAGAGATTAATTTATTGATTACATTTCTTATAAAGTAATACTGTCAGGAAAGGCTGGATGAAGCCATGGAAGTTCACTTCTTGTAAATAACAACAAGAAGCACTTCAGAAAATCACAATTTCATCCAGAGCAAAACAACCTTTCAATCTAATAGGTTGGGGATACATGTCCTAGAATGCCCAAAAAAACGGGTTTTGAGATTTTGGGTTTAGAAAATCAGTATGATACCATAATAAAAGGCAATCAAGAAAAGTAATTCCTTTTATGGATTTGAAAAGAGATAGGGATAAAAATTAAAAATTTTATTTTCTCTAACACCTTCTATATGAAAACAACACTATATCCTGAGCAGAAACAAGCAATAATGGATTTGAAAACTGGACAGTCAAGGCACTGTATATTCAGTAACAGCAACATAACCAGGCTTTCCACAGGAATCTTGACTATAACCAAAAGCTCATTCTGAAAGTCCTGAGTCCTATTGCACTCAAAAAATCAGAAGGCTAATTAATTAGAATATTAATAATTTAATACTATGCAATGCTTGATGTCTGATCTGATTTATATACGATTAAAAGTGATGGCCATCTTAAATTACTGGAAGAAGTGGCAGTTATAGTTTCTTTCCTAGGATCAAGTGTGTCTCAAATTCTTTTGAAAATGATAATTTGTTAAAAAAAATTTTTGTACTTTGAATAATGGAAGGGTACAGAAACCAAATTTAAAATTATCTGTTACTGCTAATCTAAATTTCTTCAAAATCAACTGTGAGTCATATATTCAGTCTACTTCAGGAAATGTTTAATGCCTCTCCTTTGGAAACAAAGTCTCTTTCATAACAGTTTCTTTTCAAAAGATTTGGTTCTCTAGCTCTAATATTGCAAAAGAAATCTGAGTCAGTGAATACTTGAATCTGATTCAATGAAGTCTGAACAGTGTTGGATCCAAGAAATTATATGAAAAAAGTCTACTTAAAGTATGTTACCACATGTTGTGTGTTTGCACTTGAAATGAAAATAAATATATTACTAAAGTACTAGTGGTACATGTTACTACATATTTGCACATATATTTGAAATGTCATATATATATTTGAAAAGTCAAAACAAACATTAAAAACAAAAATAGTGAGCTTTTTCACAGTAGTTTTGTTTAAATACTTACTAAGAATAAAAGGGACTACATGCAAGTAAGACACATTAAATACAGAATTCGGAGAATGCATTTTAAAAAATTAATTACATTTACTTCCTAACTATATTTGTTTAACACAGTTTAAAGATATGATGACTAGTAAGGTAAAAGACATTATCAGCAATCTCTGATTCATCAATTATTTGTTGAAATTCCCATTTCAGGGCAAAAAAAGGAACATAAACATTTACTCAAGCCAGAAAACTGGGTAAGATTTATAGTTAACTGGAAATTATTCTTGAGAGGAAAATTGTTGTCATGGCTAAAGAACATTGGACTCAAGTTACTGTTTTCTGGTTCCAAAGTGTTTGGGTTACAGAGTCATCTGGAAACTGAATTTCCATTCCGTGATTGTAACAGAATGTTAAACAACAATAACACATGCCTATAAAACTAGTTCTCATTTTGCTACATCCAGAAACTTCATATGGGAGTTTGAAGTAGACAAAGCAAAACAAAAAACTATAACCAAGATTTTTTTTATAAACTCAAAGTCTTATACTGTTTGGAAACACTGGTGTAGGATCACCACTTTCAGAAATAAAAAGATTTCAGTTTCATTCAGCAGCTACCAGGCGCCTCCAGTGTTGAGACAGACTGTGTATCTGCCTTTGAGGTAGGTTTTTAGGTTTAACTGGGCTTCTACACTCACTAACTTATTTTCTTCAGCTCTGCTGATAGTTTTCCTACATTGAAGAAATCCACTGTTGACATCGAGATTTTTTTTTTCATAAAAAAGAGCAGGAAATATGTTTATGGAATTTCACATAAGCAAGTACATTTTGGAAATGCTAGTTGAGACTAAAATATATAACAGCTACCCTGATACCTAAAATGATTGCAGCAAAAACAGTTTTTATCCAAAAGGAAGAAATAAACGTGATTTTTCTGAATTCAGAATGTCTATGCTATTTTATTTTAGCTCAATAGAAAAATAAAATCTTAAAATGTAATAATATATAGCACTAATAGTATGATTCTAAAGTAGTGAGGCAAAATTGACTAAATGATTTGTGCAGTCAGGAACAAGTATGCCCTGGCCAATTAACTAATGCAGTTAAAAAATTCTTATGAGAAAAAATATATTAACTAGATAAAAATATGTAAAGCTTAGACTGATCATCAACATTTTCCATGTAAAATTAAAATATTTCATAAATATAACACATCTAATAAAACATTGCATAAATAAACTATATATTTGTAGCTATTAAATGTATAATTGTTTGTTTCCTAAATCTCTCTTTCTATACTTAAAATAGAGATAGTACTGTCATCAGATTTCATATAAAAAATGTCAGGGTCTTATAGGAACTTATTAACCAAAGCATTTTTCACATATAATAAATATAATAAAACCTATAATAAATGCATGTAATAAAACAAACATAAACATAAAATATAATGAATAGCATAATGTATGCAATATAATGAAATGTAATAAAACAAAAGCAAACCTTCATCACCACCTAAATCCAGAGCTCCTGCACCTCACTTATCCAAGCTGCACCTCCAGTTAGCATGACTAGGGACATAGATTTGCTGCCAGTGCTTTTACAAACATAAACATAATTATTATAGTAATCCTAACTAAGAAAGACTTTTTAGTGTTTCTAAGCAGAAGTGCCCTGAAATTTTGCAAAATGGAGGTGATGACTAGGACCAGGGCTTTGAGTAAGGTCAGGAGAGAGTTCTTCCTACATGAGCTGTCTGTATGTCTCAAGATAGTGTGCATCTTCTCCACATACACCATGAGACAAGGGACAACTGAAGATACACCTTTCAATCCATCTGAGTGATAATGAAATGAAAACAACATTTTTAATAAATGGACTGGATTATAGAGACAATACTAAGTTTCTGTTAAGGCAAATTTATACAGTGATTTTTTGCCTATGTCCTTGAATTTGACAGGAGTTGAATTTTTAAAAGCAGTTTAAATGGAAAACTTTTGATTTTAGTTTTTTGCTTGTTTGAGTTTGTTTTTTTTTAATTTTGGTTTTTTTCCCTCACATTAAGGCCAAGATGGTCAATCAATGAAGAAAATTATATATTTCTTTTCCAATTCTTCATATTTTTCTTTCTAACAGCAACTTACTCTTTCCCCTTCATGTTTGGGGGAAGCTTTCTTGTAAGTGGAAGACTGAACTCTAAAATAATTTTTCCCTTTGTCCATTTGTCATTTAGGATACCTATTTCTTCAGAACCAGCCATCCTCCATCAGTTTTGGTGAGCTTCACATGATGAAACTGCTCTAATCACTGGGCTTCACAACTGTGAGGAAGCTCAGGAAAAGTTGGACTTTTTGAAAAATATTTCTATTTCAGTATTTACCTTTGAAAGTGTTTTATTATGAAAAGTGTCTGAGAGAGAAACTGGGATCTTGATATGTTCATCCAAACACTAAAGAAATAATAACATCATAAGTGAATATATGTTTTACTACAAATTACTCAATGTTATTTTGTTTCTCTCTGTAACTTAACTAATTCAAGATGATAGCTGTAGTTAATTGCTGGGTTTAATGATTTCTTATTTAATTAATACTGTCTTTGCCTAGACTAATTCTATTTTCTTCCCTTGGGAAGCATAATGTATCAGGAATACTATATAAAGTACTGATTTTTTTGCAACATAATAGATTTATTAGGTAGCTTTAGAGAACTTTATTCTATATTCTCTGGTGTATTTTAGTAAGTTGTCGATCACAGAATAATAGAATGCTGTTAATAGTGTGTTTAGAACAGAATAACAGATTTATGCCTACTGGTGCACTGGTAAGTGGGCCAGACAGAGCCCCATCCAGCCAACTGCAGCATCTCTGACAGCAGCCAGTAGAAGCAAATGCTTAGAAAAATAACATCATATACAGAGAACACAGAGAATAATTCTTTTCTTGATAAAGCTTTATTTACTCCAGCAATAGCAAGTAATTTCCTGAGCTTGTGACTGAATTCACACTGTTGTAATTGATAGTTATCAAACTATGTAAAATCCCCGTATTTACATAGGAAATTTTTAGCCTCTGTAAGCCTCTGCAAACTCAGCTAAGTATACGTGGGAAGACAGAGATTTGCTCTCTGCTTTTGTTTCTAGATGCTGTATGCTTGATTGGAAATGTCAATAATGGATTTCTAAAAGAGTTATCACAGGCTTAGATCATATAGTTTCATAATTTATGCAGGTAAGTAATTTTTTAAAAGGTTATATTTAGTAAAAAGTTCAAGTGTAGTGTGTTGATTGCCAGCATTGCCTCTCAGATTAGTTGCAAAATGACAAGGTGTATATGTAGTAAACAATTAACATTTTGCAAGAAATAACCATCTATTGCCAAATTTCATATTCTAAGGTTTAATTTAAAGTTTCAGGTCAATGGGCTAACTTTGCTGCTGCTGGTAAGCAAGAATTCCTGCTATGATGTTTGCCTTTCCTGCCAAACTTATATCTGTAGCCACTGAGGAACAACTCCCAATCTTTCTTTTCGACTTCACCGTTATTGCTGCAGCTTTTTCTCATTTAAAAAAAAAGCTTAAATGAGAGTTACAAAAGAGAGAAATGTAATAATTTAAGATTTAGTCACACTCAAATCAGTTAGGGTACTGATAGCAGATTCAGTGCTGCAATTCTCTTCCTGTATTGAACCATAGAGAGTTTGGAACGAGATCACTGCTATCTTTTTTGTTTCCTTTATTCCTTAGGATTTCCTATAGCTCATTCTATGGTTTTCGGTCTGGAGGATGCTTCTGTCACTTTAAAGATAATCTCTTATGAAAATATATTTTACTTTTATGATACATGCAACTACCAGGATATTTGAAGACAGATTTTCGAATACAGCAAAAGTATTTCAATGCATTGTGCCAGTGGCATTTGAGGTGTTCAGTTCACTGGATTTTATGCTCTTTTTATATGAAAAAGTTATTTTATCTCCAGTTCAAAGTGGATTTCTCTTTTTCTGATTGTTTGTGTTGCCTTTGAAGTATTCTGTGACATGTGAATAGCAATATTATAGTCAGGACAGGCTGGGATTTTGTTGATGCCTGCCCTATATTAGCCTATTTTTGAAGCATTTTAAAATCCTTAGAAGACTCACAATCTGTAAATAGTTTCCAACAAATATTAGAGTATTGAAAGTTTTGGTTTAGCTATTTTTATCAACTTTAAACAGTAATTTAAAATAAAATATGTTTTCCAATAATATCCTTTGAAAACTGTGGATTAAGCAAGAAAAGAACAACACAAAACCCACATAGAGACCTTTGTGTTAAAACTGTATTTCATCAACATTGCTGAAAACATTATGACTTTTTTTTTAAATTCAATACTCTCATTAGAGAAGAATTCATAGTCAGTAGTGGGTGCTGGTCACTTCTCCCAGGCACTCAGCAATAGGACAAGGGGGCACGGGCTTAAGCTCTGCCAGGGGAAATTTAAGTTGGATATCAGAAAAAAATTCTTTACAGAGAGAGTAATCAGGCATTGGAATGGGCTGCCCAGAGAGGTGGTGGATTCACCATCCCCAGAGATTTTTAAACACAGATTGGACGTGGCGCTGAGTGCCATGATCTAGAAAATGGAATAGAGTTGGACCAAGGGTTGGACTTGATGATCTTGGAGGTCTTTTCCAAACCAATCAATTCTATGATTCTATGATTCTAATTGAGATGGAATCTGTCCCAAGGTCAGTCACTGACTCTACCTCATGTACTAATTACAGGAAAGCAGACATGAATAAAAAGGTCGGCTGAAGAAGAAGCATAAAAATATGATCTTTACATCTCACAAGCATCTGACACTTTCCCCTCAGAGACACAAAGCAGGTACCTTCCTGCCTGTCCAGAAACTGTTGAAATGAAGAGGAAGAGTTAAAGCCACAGATAGGTCCACCATAGTCAAGAAGAAAATCTTATGGCTGCAACAAAGGTGTCAAATCCTGTTGAGTTTGTTATTATTTCATAGTATCAGCAGAGTATGCACTCTTGGAAAAATGTGCTGCTAGGTTTGTTGCAACCTAAGATAATACAAGCCTTTCAAGTGGCAACTTAGTAAGTAAACTAGCCTGGAATTAGTCTTTGAAGGAAAAGTTATGACAAAGACACCAAGGAACTTGAAACATAGCTAAAAGACAAGTCCAATGCAAAGGTTTGACCAAGCATTGAAGAGAAAGGAAAAAAAGACCTGAAGATACTTACTCTTGTTTAGTCATTGTGTACTGAATGGACTACATTAAACAACTCATTCCTTTACATAGCAAATATTTATACATAAAATTGCGTTCTGTCCTGTCTGCTTGGTAACAGGTGTCCATGCCATTCATGCCATGTCTCTGTGGTTACAGACAAAAAGTGCCAACACAGATAAAAGTATCCTGAGAAGCAATTGATTCACTCACTGATAACTGCTGTGAAATAGGTACAAGCAGATGTAAGCAACAAAGTTATTACCTTTCATGCCAGCTTCTCATCATAATTTTGTTCTGTTGGTATATATTAGTGTATAGAGTGTAAGTACAATACCTTGATTCCCATTATTTAACATTCATCCTACAGTGTCTTTGTTGTGGAACCTTTCAGATACAGCCCAGGGAGGTGGTAGAGTCACCATCCCTTGAGGTGTTTAAGGAAAGACTGGATGTGGCCCTTAGTGCCACGGTCTAGTTGACAGGATGGTATTCAGTCATAGGCTGGATGATCTCAGAGGTCTTTTCCAACAGAATTGATTCTGTGATTCTGTTTTGCTGAAGTTTAAAAGTTGAGAAAGGCATTTCAAAATCTCCACCAAATCAATGTATACCAATTATTGTGAATGAACCCAAAGACATTTTGTGGCTTTACATTCTCAGAGTCAGTTACATTTCAATGGGTTAAAAATGCTTATGTTGTGAATGATTCAAAATCTTGTGCAAATTATAAACAAAATTAATGCTTGAGAAAAACTGACTGAAGTGTCTTGCATAGAATAAGCAACCAGAAATAACAAACTATAAATAGATGTATCTAAGATAAAGACATAAAACAAGTGAGAAAGAGACTAGTCATTACACTGCACGTCATGTGTCATTTATTTCTATTTTATGCGAAGATAGGTAATGCTTGATAATAGAGAGAACAAGGAATAGATAAGCATTTCTATCTCCACACCCTTTTTCTCCTTGGTCTTAAACAAAAGTCACTTTACAGATTGAAAACACACTGTCACTAATATGTGAGTATGTATGTAGAAATTTGTTTGGGCAGATGGTTCTAGCCACTACATTCTCTGGGCAGCAGAAGTTAAATAAGTGTTCACATAATATATTTGGAATTCCCAGTGCATTTTAAATTTCCCTGCTTTAAACATTAATCAACACTTTTTTTCCCCACAACTTACATCTATGTCCTAATAGGTAGAAATATAACTGAAGATTACTCCTGGCTCAGCCAGGCTAAGAAAAATTTGGGGCTCTGAAATTAGCAGTAGAATCAGTAGTCAAAACATTGTATAATAGTATTCTATAGTGGCTTTTAACATCAAAACTTTCATTTTTACAAAAGAGACTTCATGGCATATATCCTCAATATGCATACTGGGATTTTCTCCATACTATTTCAACTAGAACAGACAACAGGGGCACTTTCACATTTAAATGTACAGTAAATTATGGTTATTTATTCCCCTAAAGAGAAAAGGCCCAAGGACCATTTAGCTTTCTATAGTGTACAAAAAGAATAGGATTTATTTTCCAGGACTTCAGATATCCATTACCCAACACTGACAGTGGCTCAGCTGTGGAAGGTTTTTTTTTAGAAGATGAGGGTGAGATGTTATGTTACTATAAGAAATGTTTTTAATAGAGCTTATTTACAAAAATTCTGCTGAGAAATTCATAAACATAGTGTGAATAAATAGGCTATATCAGCCTGCATTGATAGAACTAAGACAGCCAAAACACTTCTCCTTCTTGATTTGCTTTGACAGTCAGAGATCATTAATGATATCGATCACCAAAGTAAGTAGTGCCATTAATAAAATCTGAATTTTCTCCCATTCTCCTTTTCAATAAAAATACTGGCTTTAGAAAATACCATTTTCATGACTGTCACTATTATTAGGGGGAGGAGTGATTAATTGTAATGCAGATGAACAGAACCATCAATGCTATGTATAATATAGTAAAGAAATATCTTCCTTTTCCAAAAAAATAAAGTGGAAATTTACACTTAGACCAAAAAATATGTGAAATTAAAGGTCTGAAATAATTCATCACTGTAAAAACAACAAAATAATACTCTGTGTATCAGGAATATCAGATGCCATGAAAATAACTGATAACAAATGCACAAATGTCAGACATTAGGATTCACATGAAAATCAAAACATAAAAGCCAAATTTAAGTGGAAGGACATATCTCTATTGTTTTCAAAACCACCATAGCAGAACACAAAGTAAAAATATAATCATACATTCCCAAGATCCACTTACATGTCGGGATAAAGTGGTGATCCAGTTGGAATGATCAAAACCTACTACTTACTGTGGCCTAATGATTGCAAGTAGCAGTATACAGCACTCAGGTTTCCTGTAAGAAAGGACAATCACTTGGACAAGAACAGTAATTGCAGTCTTTCAGTCTGAGGATACAATTTCTTTTTAAACAGAATGTCAGATACCAGGAAAAGAAAAAAAAGGAAAGGAAAAAATGCGTCCTATGAGAATTCTAAGGTAGTATGGCACTGCCAAAGGAATACTGTCCAGGAACAAAATGAGGGTAACATTCCTTGACTTGTTGAATACTTCTGGTGAGATGACCACATTCTTGTCCCCAGCATGAGTCTTAAGAATTCCTACAAAAATCCTACTCTGGGCCAGGTAAAATAGAAAAAACCCCAACTGGGCTGTCAAATTTCCATTCATGTAGGCCTGAGAGAATACTGCCTTCAGAGAGGGTGATGAGCAGACTCTTGCTCAAGACTGGGGGAAGAGTACACTATTTTCACATGCTTGATGGTTTAATTCATAAGAAAATATGGAAATTCATCATTAAAACTTTCAACTTGCAAACCATGGATATAAAACTTCTTTAAGGCCAGTCCATGTGCCTTATAGAAAATGTCTTAAATGTAGCCATCCTGACTGCCCATATTGGTAAAGCATAAAATAAGGAAAAAGGAAATTAGTTAAGAATCTATAGGAGTTCTTGAATACTAGAAAAAAATAATGTTATATAGCTCATATTTTCTCAATACAAACAAATAAAATACTAAACTATAAATACTATATAAAAAATCAAATCTCAGACTTCTCAAAGCATACGTCTTTATGTTGCAAACAGATTTTTGCTTTATAACGCTTCTTTTTTTTTCTGCATTTTTGTTTTCCTCTGCCTTTGCTCAAGGAAGCTCTATCCAAGAATGTAAAAGATTGGCATAATTGTAGTAACCTTAGCAGCTATATAAATGGAAATCACAGAATAATTAAAGCTAGTGGAAATACAGTGAGAATTAGAAACTCTTTATGGAAGCTAAAAGGAGGAACCTGGAAGAATACAGGAAAAAAACATACTTGATATTGTAATACAGAAGCTGATAATCCTTTCTTTCACAATTTCACATGGGCAGAATGCTTGGAATTCTTCACACAGTTGTGAAGTTTTTCAAACAATTTTTCTGTGCCTTATCGCAATATTTAGTATATATTTTGACTTTTCAAACATAAATGGTAATGGCTTGAATATCTTCTCAAATAAGAGGACACCTTGCATTACAGAAGTGAAAAAACTAATACTTCAGAATTAACTGTAAAGTTGGACAATGTGACAGAACATAGTTACTTATTGGGTTTGGTATTACAGAAGTTAATTTTCAAAAATTAAAATCAAAAGTTAAGGTCAAAGTGTACATTTGTTTATCTTTGGACCTGAGAACCTACAAGTATTGTATGGCTTCAGTAAATCCCTCCTGACCCCTGTCCATAATTCCATGCATCAATTTGATTATCCATACAATTATTATTTGTAAAAAGTAATTAATCTGAAATTCAGGTGTTATAGTTTGAGCTGGCAAAATACCAACTGCCTGGTACCCAGTCAAAAAGTCCACTCCCAGAGCAGGAGAGTGAGGGAAAACAGCAGAAACGAGGCTTTAAACACAGTGAGGTTTTTATATTTATACAGAGAAGAGGAGAGCTTAACACAGAATATGAAATAGCACATAGTGACAGGAGACAACAACAGGTTCACCGAGGTCGCCCCAGCTAACAGGTGAAACTCCAAACCAACCAAACCCCCTCCCCAGAGGAAACCTCCCAGCGAGAGGGAAAGAGGAATTAACAGGAATGTGCTCACGTCCCCGGCTAAGCAGACGTGCCAACCAGCAGGAGGGCCTGATATCAGCAGTCAGGGAGCGGGAACCGTCCTGGTCAGAAGCATGGACCGAAGAGCCCAGAGACTCCTCCCACCTTGCTTGTTATACTCCCCGACACTTCCTGATGATGTCAGATGATATGAAATACCTCTATGGCTGCTTAAGTCAGATGATGCCTGTCCCCTCTAATCTGTGTCACAACCTTTGAGGCCTGCTAAAAACTGAGGCCTAAATGGGGACCTATGCTGACTAAAGCCAAAACTACTACAACGTCCACCCCTTATTTCATATCATATGACATCAACGGCCCATATCCCACAGTAATCATTTATTTTTTTTTCCGCGCTTATATGCATATATGTATAGTCCATATGCAGTCTTTCGAGGCAGGTGGCCTTTCATCAAGGATCAGCCCCAGCATCAGTTCAGCTTGGGTCCTTCGCCTTTTGGTTAAAGTCACAGTTCCAAGTTCAGGACTGGTTCACAGGTTAGGGCTGCATTAACGTTGGACGTCATGGGATACCAGTATCAGCTTTGTTTGGGTCTTTCTCATCCGGTGTCTGGTTTCCTGCAAAACACAACTCAAGGCACACAATTAGGTTTTCCCCAAGGCTAGGTTGCCTTGGGGCACGCACTGGATCTCAGCATCTTGTCTCATCACCCACCAGGTATTCCCAGGCCCTTGGGCAAAAACAATCCCACGAATGGGTTTGCTTTCGCCCGAGGGAGAAGTAACTTAAAAAGACTGCTTAAAAAGACTGTAGAAAAATTGATCTAACATGGCCTATACTGTAGTTCCTTAACAGGTTTCTTAAAAAAAGCAAGGAATAATAATACTTTCATCTTTAAAAAGTACAGAAAATAACATTGAAACAAATGGAATCTTGAAGTCAGTGTAACAAATAGTACAAGTCCTAGAATGAAAGGTATTGAAAAAAAATCCTGCAAAGAAATAGTAAATTACAAAATATCTGCAGAGCCGAAGTTGGCAATAGAACTCATATACCACAACTAATTTGATAAATATTTAATACCATTATTATGGAGTTTTTTTATCATAAATTGTTGCCTTAAGAGACCGCAGAAAACAGGACTCCAGCCAACTTAGTGTGCAAGACAAAATAAAATGGTAGATCTTTTAATTCCAGACCTAAGGCCTACAAGAATGAATATCTACGTGCATCCCCCGAACACTGGCCCTGTGGTTTTTATAATAATGTCCATCCAATCCCTGTTCTCCCATTCCCTGGTTCTTCACCCTCCTAACCCCTGGCACAACCCATCAGGAATTGAGTCTGGTGCAGTCAGGGACCCTCTTTTCATCATCTTCATCTTCTATATATCACATTGCATTCTTGGAGGTCTTCCGGCATTCTGAGCTTCAAGGTCACTCTGTGTGTGTTTATGTCTCCTGGTGGAGGCCTAAAGAGGTTTTTCAGCACTTCTACCTGGAAAAGAAGACTAAACAGCTAACAGAATTCTGAGAGATTGATATGGGATGGGATTGGTATGTCTAAACATTGAACTTAAACTGCTAGAAATACTGGTACACTAAAATCTACATTCACTCCAATTACTTCTAAAATCTAAAAAAATCAAAAATCAAAAAATTAAAACCCCTAAGGCATCAAATTATAAACTTCCTGAGATTATTGTTCACTTTTAAAGGGAACTATGTAGTCAACTGGCACTGATAAACAGAACAGTGTGCCTCTTCAACATCTGCTGTAGAATGAAACTAAACAACAGTATAGCAATGTAGGACCCTGTAACTATTAGAATGTGCTTTACCACACAATGTAATTTGGAACGTGATATGGGTTTAGCCAGGTAGGCCCAAAATTTAGGTTTTAAAGTTCAGACTAGGCCTGGAATTGTCAGCTGACTTGAGCTGGGCTGAGCTAGCTAACAGCTGACTTCTTCTAGCCAGTAGTGTTGTATTCCATATCATATTACGACATCATCTCAGAGGGAGTAAGAACCGGTGTGTGGGAGGTGTTAAGTCAGTTCCACCATGGCTGAAGTAAAAGAAGGACATTCTGCAGCTCTTCTACTGCGCTTGGCCTTGCTCCTGCTGCTGCCGCTACTTGCCTTTTTTTCGAGTTCAAGGAAGTAAAAATATTTTGTTGTTATACTTTCTCTTTCTTGCAGGGTGTCTTTTAGAGTGCTTATGAATTTGGAGTAATAGACTTTGTATCAACTGGGGAGTGGGGGTTATTTCCTGTTATACATAACTTGTGTAAATGTGTGTTATTTTGTAGTTTTCTCTTAATTTTCTCTTTTCTGTATAAATACATATAGTTAGTTTCAGCATAAAACTAGTTTGGAGGGGTTTTTTTCCCTCTCCCTCTTTTTCCCTGGACTGGTTGGTTAGGGGGGGAGGGAACCCTTTCTCTCTGTCTTGGACACTTAGCATTTTGCCAGCTCAAAACGAGACAGAATGTAATGCAACACTGAAGAATCTGAAAACATTTGTCAAAATTTTCAGTTCAGAAATAGTAGGAAGACCATAACATTCAGTGTAAAAGGAAGCTTCTTTTTTTCCCCCGAGTTATCATTATAGAAAAAAACTAAAACCATAGTAAAGAATCAATTTAATCCTGTAGGGTCAAAAGTCAGATTCTTCCTTTTCTCTAGCTCTCTATTAGTTCAAAGTACTCTGAGGGGGTTTTTGTTGTTTTGGGGTTTTTTTCCCCCAGAATTCTATGCCTCTTTTTCTTTTTTTAACAAAGGGAAATACCTATTTCTTCTACTGAGATCATGGGTTTGCATCACAGTGACATAAAAAAACCCAATTAACTTATGTATGTCTACTTATCTCTTACTTGTAAGTCCATCCAACCCTCAAAAATAAGATATTACAGAAATTGACACTCTGCAGTACCATCCTCTTACACTCTTTTTAGAATGCGCCACAATTTTTCCAGTCATTAGTGAAATCTTGTGCAAAACTATTTTCTTCACTGGATAAAAATAAATAGTCTTCAAAGAAAATGCTATAGAGAACAGTATAGAAAGAATATTCCTGTATATAAATTCCTGATTTTCTATGTCTAGTTTATTGAAATTAAATATATAAAAAATGCAAACTCTATAAGTATAAAACCACTATTATTTTATGTTGTACATTAATGTTTGCTATATATCAGGGGTCTTTAATATAGAGTCATTTGATATTTTCTTTCTCATAGCTCATTAGCAATAACATCCAGATGTCATATATAAATATATTGAGTTCAAGTAAAATTGAAAGTAATTTTTTTTATTTCTTTTTAACAGCCTAAACAGACCAACTCTTCTTCCTCCTTTTCTTTTTTTTAATATATATATATATATTTTAATCATGAGGGGTGACTTAGCCAAAAGAAAATCTTGCTCCTATGCAGATCTGGATGCTGACTCAGCCTATGAAAAAATCATGGACTCTAATGCATTTTTATAAATTAGTCCATTATTTTATTGTCTATCAACGACTGGCACTCAAATAAAAGTTTTATTCAAGTGGTTTCTCAGTCTCATTTCTCTCTTCTCTGGTGATCAAATTGTTTATGATACCACAGTCTTATTTAAATGACATAGACTGTTCTCACCAGATGCTCAGATTAGAATCTTAATCCCTCTTGGGTAGGTGGTAAATAACTCAGTTCAGCAGCACCATCCTTGTCCAGGATCTTGCTAAGTATCTAGGGTAGCACCTCAGACCTCTTCTTCATTAAAGAGTGGAGTAAGTCCACACATGTCAATCAGACATGGCAGTGAGAGATGTCTGATCATATTCACACATGCTCAGAGCTTGTATTCTGAAATTACTCTGACTTGAGAAAGGGGCACTCCTTCAAATAAGAAGGCTATTTTTTTCCCAAATGTAAGAAATGCATTTGGATTTAGAATGCCAAAAGAGTCAGAAAAGGATGACAATGTAGGGATATATCTATTATGTCAATATCCTCTTAAATCTCTGCCAATAACCATTATTCTGCCTGATTTATACCAGGCACTTTATATGGGTCTGTTATATTGGAATTAGATACCCTAGCTGTTAGAAACAACTATACTCTTTGGGGATTATTTTTCTCCTTTTTAACAATAATTGCAAGTATATAAATGAGTAGAAAACACTAATAATTATCATAAGTTCAACTAATACAGTTAAAAAAAATCTTTGGCTATCTAATAAATGAGAAATTACAAACAAAAAAAAGTAAATATTTGTTCAAAATTAATATTTTTCTTTTCTTTGTAGGTTTGTAATATTTCTAGACTTCAAATTTCTCTGTGTCTAATGCACGTCTATATAGCTGGATATATTGAAAGCAGAGATATAACCCAGAGGTCTAAGAAGTGACTATGATCTTTTCCACAGAAAACACAACTATAATTTTAAATAAAGCACCTAATTCTGGTGGAGGACATAGTGCAAATTAAGCGATTCATCCAACTAAGCATGACTGTAGTATTCCTAAACACTTCTGGATAGAACTAAAATTTGAAATGTTTTAAGTGGTAAAATTAGTTGTTAGAAGTGTATTGAAATTAAAGCAGAATGACAAGTTTAGGGGCAGAATAAAATAGTTAACAAGAAAGACATAAGTTGAGGATTCAAAATCGATTTAATAGCCTCAGAGCAAAATTTTCATAGTCTCATTGCATAGCTGAGAGAATAAAACTCATATTAGCAAATAATGAATGAAATAGGAATTTATATCCATTAAAGTTTTGTAACACCATTTGAACTTGACTAAATTGAAAATAAGTTAGGTGAGATGTTTGAAAATTTCCCTTTTGTAATTTGTCCGTAGGAATTCACAGTACTAGAGAACTTTTTTGGCATCTTTATCAGACTTAATGGAGGAAAAAATTCCATATCACATACACAGAAAACAGTTAATGAACATTTCCTTTTTATTTCACTGTAGGAAGAAGATGAAAGAGGAGAAGTGAATAAAAGAAAATGAAAGAAACAGAATTATTTTATTGTAGTGCAGAAAAATTGCTTCATTTGAAGGACTCAATATTTTTCCTGACAGTATTCCATCTTATATATTTTCTGATATGGTTCTGAATACAGGTGCTGAAACAGCAAACACTGGTAATATGTTGTCCCTCCATGAGGTTTATTTCTGGAATTTTTATTTTCAAAAATCTTGGATGATAATTTAAAACAGGAAGGATAATTTTTCAGGGGCAAATGACTGTGAGGATCCATTTTTTTCCTGGACTTTGTTGAGTTTGAGCTGGCATCCTTTTTTTTTTTCCCTCTCTTTCAGCCTCAGACTATTGGACAATGCAGTTCTATTTTAATGCACAGAGCATTCTAGGATAAGTGGAATATCCGTGAGAGAAGGAAAAATAATGCACTACCCTATAACAAAGCACTGCCATGCACACTGCCCTTCTGTCAGATCCTTAATATGACCAGGATATTCCACCTCTTTACATCTTCATTCTTGATGAATAGGGAGGGGTATGTCATCTATTGCAGAGCTTTACGGGATCATGAAGGTACTTAATTTGTGGTCAGGAAGGCCTTTTATGTATCTGAAGCAAACATAAAAGCCAAATGTATATTTTCCCTGAATGACTGAGAGCAAGAATTTGATTAAGATAACCTAACTTATAGGTAGTTGTGATATGCATTTTCTGGGAACTTGCTGATATTTCAATAGTCTGAACAGATTGTAAGAGTGCTTTTGTGGTTCATATTTCTGATTCTTTTCAGAGGATGATCTTATTCAAGATAATATTATACTTTATTTTAGAGTATTTTATTCAGAGAATAGAACTCTTAGACTGTATTTCAACTTAATATATACATTTGTATATGGGCCTTGCACATATATGCTGTAAAATACAGGGCTTGTTTCCATACTTGTAAAAATACAAAATGTAGATGTACGTAGACAGCACGTAGAAGTGCAGACAGAGAGTTCATCAAGGTTTTTATACACCTTCATTTTCCTTTCAGTTTCTATTCCTATCCACCACACAGCTATACAGTTACCAATCCTGGCACAGTCACCCAACAAGTTCTTGAAGTTTTCAAGTGATCTCCCATCTTTTCCAACAGCCATTTCAAATGGAAAGAACAGTGCTCGACATGCTTTACAAGTTTTTCCCATCTAACTATTCCCATCTAACTAAGAATTTGAGACTATTACTGCTTCTATACAATGTGAATGATGAGATATTCTTTTCATTCCACAAGTTTCTTGTAACTGAGGACACTGTAACGCTGAGATCCTGCTATCACACAAACACACATATATACGTAATATACTCCATCTTCTCATGTCTATGTTTCCTCTTAGATCATATTTTATAGATGATTGATCATTGTTTTTGTTAGAAAACTTGACTCAGGGATTAAAATGTAAATATTTGTCTCAGTGTTTATAAATATTTAATGAAACACTGAAATATTGTTAAGAGTAACCCTGAAAATCTTGATATTTCCCATTTACAGGGTGCAAGTAGGGGTGGCTGCAGAGACAGTGTCTGTGGGGAGCCCTCGGGTCTGCCTTGTGCTGGACACAGATCCACTCCTGGGCACAGCTAAACTCAGCCAAGACAGTATTACCTCTGGGAAAGTCGGTGCAAGAAAGGGTAAAACAAAATCACAGAAAAAATTCTGTAAGAGGGGTAAGAAAAGGGTAAGAGAATCAGCCCTATAAATGCCAAGGCCAGAGAAGAAGGAAAGGAGGAGAGCTCCAGGCACCCATGATGAAGACCTTGATGGAACAGGCTGTCTCCCTGCAGCCCAAGGGGGTCCATGATGGACCAGGTATCTACCTGCAACTCCTGGAGGATGCCATGCTGGAGCAGGTGAATGTAATCTGAAGAAAGCTGCAGCCCATGGTGAGTTCATGCAGAAGCAGGCTCCCAGCTGGAACTACAGCTCATGTGGGACCCAGGGTACACCAGTCCATTCCTGAGGGACTGTATCATTTGGAGAGGACCCATGTTGAAGCAGTTCTTAAAAAGCTGTGGCCCATGGAGAGGACATATGCCTGAGCAGTTCACAAAGGACTGTATCCCATTAGAGTGCCCCAATGCTGGAACAGTGCTCAGCTGCAGGGAAAGACTGTGAAGAGGAATGAGCAACAGAGAAAAACTGTTATGGACTGACCATAACCTTGATTCTCCATGCCCCTGTGTCAAGAAAGTATGGGAAGTATGAGAAGGAGGTAGAATAGCTGAGAAGAAAGGAGTGAAGTTGAATCTAGGGGAAAAAAAAGGGTCAGAGTAGGTTTTATTTTGGTTTTGTTTCTCACCATCGTGCTCTATTTTTAATTGGCAATAAAATAACTTAATATTCCCCAAGTAAAGTCTATTTTGACTATGATGATAATTGGTGAGTGTTCTCTGTCCTTATCTCAACTCATGAACTTTCCATCTTTTCTCCTTTGCCTACTGAGGATGGGGAGTAAGAGAGCAATGTGGTAGAAACCTGTCAGCCATCTAAGGTTAACCAACCACAACCTGTATGAAAAAACAAACAAATGAACAAACAAAGAAACAAACTAATTAATAATTTTCTGTTGCAAAAGAATATTTATTTCATTACTTCCACCTTCATCGTATTGAAGCTGTTATGTGGCATTTAAAGAGCAGTGTCACCAGATTTAGTTGACATGATTATTTGAAACTTTCAGAGCTAGTGTATATAATCTATTCCTACTTGGCAAACTGAGGAAATAAGATTTAAAGATTATTCGCAGTATTGAAATCAAGTATTATAATATGGAGAAAAAGCAGAATTTCTCCATTAATATCAGAATACTCATTATTGTCTCTTATAACAGTGGATAAATGCCCCAAAGATAAAACAATAGCACTTTTTATGCTGTTGGTCATGCCTTAATTATGCTTTATTCTTCTCCATCTTAAACTGCTTGAATTGACAGTATGTGTCAACAAATTAGTTAATGCTTGTTCTTCTTTAAACCTTTAGTAGTTTTCAACAAAGAAGTATGGGTGAGTAGGTAGAGTCCTCAGTTAAGAGTACTTTTCAATAAGAAAATTAGGTTCTTAAACCTGACTTTAGCAGCAATTTCAGGCTATTCTTCAAGCATTATTCTTTAACAAGCTGGGTTTTGGTGGAAACTTGCAATTCAGTAACAACAATAGAAGGGGTGATGCAAGCCTCTTACACTTTGTTTTCTCAATTACTTGTTCTCTCATTATCTCCAATTAAGACCCATATACCTATGTTTTCAAAGGTTTTAGGGTTTGTCTTACATGATTTTCCTTGGTTTTGAAGAAAACAGAAGTTAGTATAAGTTTACTGATTCAAAATAATTAAGATTCTTTTAAGGAGAGTTATATTCTTTTTCCCCTGGAACTTATTTTGTTCTTTGCAATCCCATACTCTAATTATGTTTCAGTATTTTTTTCCTGTCTTCCAGTTTTTTCCATCTGAAAAATAACTTTGAAGTTTATAGAAGTCATGGACAGTTACAGAAGAGTGTATGTATTGTTGGATCATTGTAAATAGGTGAGTATGTGTGTATTTCTGATACATTTGCAACGACAAAAACCTCT
Source organism: Pithys albifrons albifrons (assembly GCF_047495875.1). Taxonomy (NCBI): domain Eukaryota; kingdom Metazoa; phylum Chordata; class Aves; order Passeriformes; family Thamnophilidae; genus Pithys; species Pithys albifrons. The sequence goes on from NC_092461.1 coordinate 85,883,332, forward strand.
AAGCAAACAAGTGCATACTGGACAGTGTAGAGACACTTTGAATGCTGTATCAGCAGAAATATTTCTTATAAAATTGAAGCAGATCAGCATTTGACCATAGTGTGGATATCCAATTTTCAGGTAGTCACATCATCCCATATTAGTCAACATTATGAGGAAAAATGTCCTTCCATGTTTTCCTTCTAGTATACCATTTGGCCTTCTCTCATTCCATTGCCTAACACAAAATTTTAGCTCCAGCATTTGAAGTCTCATCGTCAAATTGTATTTGTTTCTTTGCAAGCAGTCATAAAAAATGGCTTTTGACAGTGACTACTACAGGACTATACAATAAAATTTGATGTTTGGCATTGCTGTTTGCATATCCTAGTATTATGACTAATTTCTAGTATTTTGTGTAATGAAATGTAATGATTTGCTCTGCTATTGCCTCCCACAACTCAATAACAGATGAACCAAAATTAATGCACTCTATAGTCTAGTTGAACTCTTTAATCAAGAAATAAGCCTTGAGTACTTTGGGACATAATCCAAATAGTTGGACTTTAAATGTGAAATAATTACACTGTGAAAGCTATTTCTCTCATAATTGAGATAAACCCATAACTACACCTCAGTCTTATTATAAAACTATGCGCAAGAGGACAAAAATGGACGTGGTTAAATAACATTGTGCAATATGGATTTAAAAAAAAAGAAAATTGAGAATTGTCATTCAGCACAGGAAATTGAATAAGCGTTAAGTAAATGCCTCCCTCAATTTCATATTAAGTGGTCACCTTGTAAGAGTCTCTGAGAATTCACCAGTGAATCCTCATTAATAGGAGGAAGGTGGAAGTGAAATTCATTAGCAAGCAGTCTCCCTCAGTGTTCTTCATGGTATAGAGTCTAGGATTGAGCTGGCAAAACGCCAACTGTCCAAGACAGAGAGAAAGGGTTCTCCCGCCCCCAACCAGCCAAGGGAAAAAGAGGGAGAGGAAAAAAACCTTTAAACTAGGTTTGTGCTGAAACTAACTGTATGTATTTATACAGAAAAGAGAAAATTAAGAGAAAATTACAACATGACACACACACAAGTTAGGTATATCAACAATTTTCTACTTCCCACCAAAACCAGATTCTGTCACTCTGGATCTATAAGCACCCCAAAAGACACCCAGCAAGAAACAGAAAGAATAATAATAAAATATTTCTACTTCCCTGAACTCAAACAAAAGGCAAGTAGCAGCAGCAGCAGCAGGGCCTAGCACAGCAAAACAACTCTAGCATGTCCTGCTTGTACTTCGGCCATGATGAAACTGACTAAGCCACTCCCACACACCAGCTCTTACCCCTTTTGAGATGATGTTGTAATATGGTATGGAATACAATATTATTGGCTAGAAGAAATCAGCTGTTAGCTAGCCCAAGTCAGCTCAAGTCAGCTGACAATCCCAGGCCTGATCTGAACTTTAAAGCCTAAATTTAGGCCTACCTGGCTAAACCTATAACATATAGATGTAGATCACAGCCTAACTGTGCAGTGTAAGGAAAAACTGAAATACAATTTTGAGGTCCTCATAAATGGATTGCAAAGAAGGAAGCAAATTGATTGACCATGTGTGAATTTAGCAAAAAAGATATGGAAAAGGCGGACAAACTCTTTTTCATCAACACATGCCCACTGGTGGTGAAAACAGGGATATTTAATTTTTAGAATAGGTGATGCCTGAATATCACCATTTACATTGAATCTTATAGTGTCTTTAATGTATTTGTTTGGAAGTTGAAACCCAGTGCACTTAAGGATTTCTATCTCCAAATGTATATTGCACACTAATATTTCATATTTTGTTTTTCATGTGATCATGATATAACCATAACTGAGGAAGAATAATTACAAGTGTTTGCAAAGAATATCCTAACAGTTAGTTCAGAACCATTATAATGGAATTCCATAAATATTTGGAGAAGGGGGAAGAAAAAGAAAACACAATGGTCGGGCATTGTGGTTCTTGCAAATAACTTACCACTCAAGAATTTGAAAGTTTTTAGTGTTGCACTCAAACTATTGGGATATTTATAGTAATGGTTTTGTGAGTCACATGGTTGTTTATATGCTTTGAGTTTCAATAAAAACTATTATAAACATGAAAACAATAACTGCCTAATGACAGAAAGTGCTGCACAGATTATTAACTGTCAAATAAACATGGGGGAGGGGGGGAGAAGTCAAAAAAGTCGATACATAGCAAATAACTGTTACATTTTTTAGCAGGAGCTGTTTATTCAGAAATGGTCCATTTGTTCTTTCATTTGTATAGCTCTGTAAAATAGTATTTCATCTATGCTCTGTGTGGGAGCCAAGTTTTATTAAAAAAACTGGACAATACAGAATCATTGAACTAATTAATTTAGAGGTGACCTTGAAGGATTAACCTCAGAAGGAAAAAAAAGCCAAATTGATCAAGTTGTTCAGGAGGTTTTTCAGGTTCTCCTAATTATCTCTGAAAGTGTAGGTTTCACCACTTGTTCTGAGTCCCTGCTCCCCTTTCAGGTTTCACCAGCCTCATGAATATAACTGTGTTATCTCTCCCTCCCCTTGTTCAATACATGTTCCAGCCCCAGTTGTCCTCCGCTGGACTCACTTTAGTTGGACAGTGTCTTTTCTTGTATCGCGATCTCTAAAGTGAGAAAAAATAGTACTCTGTCTGCTGCTGATATTCAGCTTGTTGTTTAGCACTTCCAAGTCCTGCAAAGGTTTTTATGAGTCTTGTAGAGCAGCTCTGTCTCCAGACAGGACCCAGCCTACTTGCTGTGGTTATTTAACGCCAGATACAGAAGTTTCCATCAGTCTTAGCTGAACTTCAAGAGGTGGTTTCACCAGGGTCAAGGTTGCTCTACAGCAGCCCTGTACCTGCCTTATTACTCTTTCACCATCATCCCTGGCCCATATGCTGTTTGGTATCACCCTGAAATCTTTTAGAGAGTATAATCTGTTACACCATAATGTGTCACTATCAGAGACACTAAACAGTATTGACCACTGAAGAACACCACTAATTAAGCCTCATCATTGAGAGGAGGAAGATTCCAGGAACTGGGAACTACAGAATGAATAGATCTAAAGTTACGAACAACTTCAATTACTTTCAAAAGCATTATTTCTTCAGAAGTAAACTTATATATATACACACCAAATTATACATGCCAAGTAAAGAATGATCTGAGTTTTTTGTTTGTTTTCTGCCCTATAATATATCTTTGGAATTAATAAGTGCGAAAGAAAAATAACATCTTACATTTAGGCTAAAATGTAGGGATTACTCCTGTAGCATGTAATGTACAAGATGTTCTGTCTGCACAGGAGAGTGATATGGGAACCCTAGGGAGGAATTCAAGTGTTTTCTACTTAATTTTTGTTCATTATTGATGTCTCAATCCTTGTTTGGAGCAAGTGCATACTGAAATATATTGTAAGAAATTTGCAAGCTGTTTGTGAGTTATACTTAATAATATTATGGAACAAAATTTAGAATGCCATATTCCAAATTTCAATTGGTGCAACTGTAATCCTCTGAGAACTTCTACAAATCAGTATAGTTGATTCGGTCTTTAGAATCAGCTGTAGACACCCAAATATTCAAAAAATTAGCTTCAGTCCTTGCAGCTGATTGAGAAACTTCAAACTGCTCTTATAGCTAAGCTAATAGTATAGTTAAGTTTATTAGCTCTTTTGAAAGGCTTTGTTATAACTCAAAAGTTTTCCATTGCTAAACACATACATATTTTTCCATAGATATATATATATGATAGTTTTCTACACAATTGTGTCTCTGGACACATTTATTTCTATCTAAAGCAATAAATTACATTATAATTATGATGAAACAAACATTTCTGAAAAGCATAGAAAAATACAGATTTTAAATGCAACACACTGATGCTTGTCTTGATATTAGAAAACTAATTTGTAATTATGAAAATGTAAAATTATGTAATACAGTAATGCTCATTATTTACAAGGTTCTAACTCTAACTTCTAAGACTCCACTTTTCTACAGATTTTGCTAGAGTCCTGATCCATTGAGTTACCTCATGGGCAGAGAAGCTCAAGCATTCCTTTGTTTAATTTTTGAGATGTGGGTACAGATTAGCCAAGTAGACTGCTGTAGGGCACAAAATTCAGACCTCCCCTATACTGAGCAGCTCAACGAGACACACAGATTTTTTTTTCTTGCATACAAGAATAGTTTGATCCTGGGTTATTGTAACTAAAACATTTTAGACTCAGCAAAAAGGCCCTTTATGATTAAACTCTCCTAAATAGAAAAACTATCAAATTTTCCTGTTAGATCTGTTCCTGCTTAGTTTTTTCTAACACACCCTTGCACTTTACAGGAAGTACATTATATTTTTCTTTGCCTATTTACAATTGTGAACTGAATCGACTGCCTCCAGTCATTGAGGAGGTTTAATGAGCATGTTTGTTCTGTACTGATCCTAAGCAAAACTTGAAGGGTTGCACATAGTCTTCTGACAACCAAGTACTTGTGGTGCCATGACAAGGCAAATGTTAGACTCAGTGTTCTAGCTCAATATTTCCATATATTAAATGATGCTGTGGTATCTTTAATAATAAATCTGAAATCCATGTGTTGGCAGTGCAATGTTTTGAGTAATATTACACCATTTTCTGGTATTTCTAAGCTTGAAATTTTGGCATGTACTCCAGGATTTAATTCCTGGTTAATGCTTTTTCCAAGATTTGTAATTGTGTGAACCACAGGGTATTTTAATATGGTAGTACTTCATCTTCTTAGAAAGTATTCAAATCTAAACTTATGTTTCAAGTACAAATAAAGAATAGAAATTAGAACACGAAATTAATGCTCATTACAAAATCTTCCCACAAATCTTTATCACTGACAGTTTTTGAGCAGATTGAGAATGACAGGACTTTTGAAATTCAGGCAATTAAATTAACTGGGAGAAGTATATGAAGGAATTTACACAGCTGTTTCCAGTCAGTTGCAACCTCTAATGCTTAGGTCTATCATAGTTTACTTCAAACTCTTGCATTTATTTTATACGAAGCTAAAATGCTGCGTAGTTCATTTAAAATATGTAATTTATTTGTTGATGTGACCAGTCTTGTAAAAAGTTACTAATATTTAAACAAATAAAATAGTTGTAGACAAGTAAAAGTGACCCTAGTCTTAGTAGCTGCAAGAGACTGGATTTGTATCTCAATAGATTATTTAACTATTTTATCGGATCAACCATCTTGTCTGTGTGTGTGCCAGGAGAGGGGACATGGTCAGACCTACAGCCTCATGGCAGCTCAGAGGGCACATCGCCAGCAGCAGAGCCCACATGGAGGACCTGTCAATCAATAAGCCCTTCCTGGTAGCCTGCCCACACCACCCCTGCTGGAGCCTCTGACTGGCTATGACATCTCTCACTTCAGCCAAGAGGGAACTGAATGAACCAGAGGCCCCACCTGGAGGGAGCGGCCACAGTAGCCAACCATGTAAATGGAGGTGCACAAGTCCTCTCCTTTTCCTTCCTTCTCTCCTGGAGGTTGCCACCATGTGACCTTGATGGCAATTATTTTTCTCTCTTTCTTTCTTTCTTTACACTTTTATCTCTCTTTTCTTCATTTAGCCTTTTCTTCCTCTTCAGGGTAACTGAAAACCAATTTGTAGTATTTTACTTAAGTTGTGGTTATCTCGTGCTGGGTAATTTGTGGAATGTTCTACTTGGTTGTACATTACTCCTGTAAAACCCTTTTGCCAAACACCTCTTTTCTCTCCAAATTAAAAGAAATTTTCTTAGAAAAAAGTGTAGCTGTTTCTTTTTGCAAGATTCAAAGTATCAAAGAACTATGACTGCAAAAGTTTCACATAGGAAAACTATTGGGAGTCTAAATGTAAAGTAAATCACCCAGTGCACTGTGTGGCTTGAGACCCAGTGCTTTACAGTAGCTTTTTAAAAATATTTCACTGTGATTTTTCCATCTATAAATATAATTACAGAAGATGTTTGAGTGACTACTTATATACTGGAAATAACAAAACTGAATTATTAATACAAAGGATTGAAAATCTGAAACAACCTTGAAATTTATTATTGCCTTTTGTCAACTAAGTAAAATTGCCATATTATAATTTCACTACTGAGTAGCTGTATTTATTGCAAAATAAAAAATGTTGTAGGTTATATGCCTTTAGATTTCCAAAGAACTATTGCTGTTGCTAGAGTTTTACTTACAGCTTTTCCTCTGAAAAGATTTTTTTTTCTCTCATACATGAAAAATGATTCCTCACACAGAGCACAGTGGCACACTGCAGTGGCAAATACAGTAGGGTATATTTCTAGAATCTACTTACTGTGGCTTCTGATGGTACCCAGAACACCCACTAAACTTTCTCCAGGTAGCTGTTCTCATGCCTTGTTGACTGCCTACTGGACTGCTTGTCCTTACTTTACTGACCACATCACTCTCTCGAGAATTAATTTATTGATTCATTGATGACTTCCTCAATAATGCTAATACCTTTCATACTGCTTAGCTGATTCACTGCTTCTGTTGATTGTCCACCTATTGATTTCATTTGCTCGGCTAATTTTTAATCCTACAACTTTGCCTGTTTCATTTCACTCCATTACCTGCGTATTTTACTTCTAATGAGTTTTACAACCTAATTGACCCTGCATCTACATGATTTTCTCAATTAATTGTGTATTTATACAATTAATTGCATGGATCATACACATGTAATTAATTGATTATACACCCCTAATTAATGATTACTGCTTAATCACATGATTCTCTGACACTGAGTTTCAACAAAATGTGGTGGCCAGAATCAAATTCTGCCAATATTTGTCCACAGTAAAACAGTCTTTCCTCCCTACATTTTTCTTCTATCACCATCTCCCATCTCTACCTTTTTACTGCCCTCATTGTTTTACCTTTACCTTTACTCATTACTCTATAAAAATATAGTCAGAACCTTTTATTAATTCCATCATTTGTTTAATTAAACTTTTATAAAAAATGTACTGCTTCTAGTTAGAAGTTAGGTCATGCTTCTGCAAGGAATCTGAGGTTAATCCCAGACTGTTTTATATTATTCTAGATTAATCCTGTCAAATTAACTGAAGTAATTCAGGGGAAAAAACTCCAAACAAGCAAAACAGAAAAAGATCCACAGAACACAGATAGGAATCCAAGTATTTTTCCACACAGAACTATCCACAGGGCTATAAAATACAGATATTGATTTTAGTCCTATGAATCTTAAAAAGACCTAACATTACAGTAGTGCTTCCCTAAAGGTAGTCTATACCACAGCTCTTGAAAAATTTCCTGAGAAAATTAGATATGGGTTTGAATGTCTTGAGAACAACAGAGGAACAAGGCTCTTAAATCTCCTATGAACATCTTCCCCACCTCCCCACCCCCCCAGCCCCCTTCTTAAAGGATCATAACTTTGATATTTCCTACTCAATTTCAGAGTTTTTCACAGATACGCATCTCAATTCTGGACTGAGCCTAGTCTTTGAATCTCAAAATGATGGAATCCCTTTATGTGCAGACAGAGCTCTATGTGCAGACTGCTGTAAATAGGAAATGCCTTGATAATACGGATGGATGATGTGGATCACCCTATCAAGTAACGTAATGAACTCACTATAGACACAATATTTCATTCTCTCTGAACCACTTTGCTGCAGCCAGGTGGAGGTTAAGAAGCAACTAATTAGTCTTGTTGAGTATTTCTGTACAGAAGGATTTTACTTGGTTTAACTGGAGGGAAACAGATTTGGTGGAAATAATAAAGCCCCTAAATAGTAATATTAGATAGCTAGTGGCATGTCTTCCAAATTCTAAATTCTGCTATCCAATGAAAATTTTGTTTCTAATTTGTTTTAAAATTATTGTGAAAAAATATAGCTGCACCAGTTAGAAGCATGCTGTTTCCTCAAAAAACACATAAAAAAAGTAAAGTTATATTGTTGTGCCAATAGGAATGCACACACAAATCTTAGATTGTTTCTCGAAAAAAGCTGAAATATTGAAATCCACTTTGTTTCAGTCTCCCTTATCTGAAAAACAGATGGTAATGTGGGCAAACATAAATAATGTCCTAATTTAACAAAGAAGAAATTTGATTAGGCTGAAAAAAAAGGTTAGAAACTGTCCAAATACAATTTTTGGTGCCTGATCGGTAATGTGAAATTTACCTTAGAGTACTTAGAGAGATGAAGTGGCTGAGTTAAGGTTGAAGTCATGTACTGTTATCTTTTAGAAAATGATGAGGAGAGCTGAAGATTTTTTGTGGGGTTTTTGGTTTTTTGTTTTTTTGGTTTTGTTTGTTTTGTTTGTTTGTTTGTTTTTCCCACAAACAAAGAGGTTACTGGAATACTGTGACCAGCCTGAAGTATAACTTTTGAAGAAGGTCCAGAATAAAGTGAAATAAATTATTGTATATCTGTTGGAATAGAATTAAGGAAAGTTTTAAGACTTAAATTTCTAAAGTCTAGAGAGAGTGAATCAAAGCTCTTCATTCTAGATCACAAGCTGCTTCTCATGTGCTCAACTGATAGTTCAAGGAAATATGGCCTTATAGCCAAGAAAATGCAGATTAGATTCAGAAAAAGATTTCTAAATTGTAAGGCTGGCCAAGCCCTAAATAAGATACTTTGGCAGACATATAACCAGACAGATGTGGATATATGTCAAACAGGAGATAGACTATTGTCACAATAGTCCTCCTTGATCAGCTTGCTCTGTAAAATTCCCATTTTGACATAGTACTTTTCAGCCTTGCATATGTTTATTTTTGCCATTTTTCTTACAGTTTCATGGACAAGAAATACAGAGAAAGGCATTATTTTTTTTTTCAATTTAGTGCCAGAATATTAAAAAAATGTCATATATCTGATCTGGAATTCAATTTGATGCAAGACATTGTTTTAGTCTCATTAGTTCACTAAGAAAATGGTCATCATTTTTAGAAGAAAAATGGTCATTATAATGGAATTATAATGGCAAAAAATTGGAAATGTTTTGTCAAAGAAATGCTAGTCAATCAGCAATGCATTCTTCATTCTTCACTCACTTAAGTGAAATAATAAAAACCTACTTTTCACTTCTAATTTAAGTGAGATTATCAATTTTTATGTTTCAGAGTATCTAGAACAGACAACCTGTGTAAAACATTTGCCTCCAGGCCAGAAGTTGAAGTGCTTACTTTTTCCTGCTGACAACCAAATCACCATGATCTTTGAAGAAACTAAGCAAATGCTTTTTAATCTTCCAAAATCAAACAGAGATTGGCAGTATATATTCTGAACGCTTCACAAACCTCTCCATGTATTTTCTAGGCCTGCCTTTCCCAGCTGTACTTGTAGTGAAATTAGCAAAGCTTCATACTCTACAAAACTGACTAGAGAAATGAAATGACAATTCAAGGTCATAGAATAGGTCTCTTGCTTTTTAGTCAAGAGAGGAGCTGATTTTTTCTCCTCAGTCTCATACTAAATCTTTTTTCACAGAGGCTGTGAGTCCAAATGTAACTTCAGAAAGCATAAGGACAGCTACAAATTCACAAAACACATATAAGGAAAATATGAAAATGTTCTTGCATTTTCCCCATCTAGCAACGTTCCTCCCAGTACCTGCATGCAAATAAACACATTAAATACACTTATTGCTAGTTAATCCATAAAAGCCTGGAACTTGCCTTTGAACAATGCTGAAATCTTTGCTCAGAAAATGGAAAGCCTTCAGGATCCCTTTTTCAACTGCTTAAAAAGTGCTAAGTGGTTTGGATGCAGAGTGCAAATCCATGCAAGCTCATAAGCAGTTTTGGTTCTTTGTAGATAGCAGAAAGTGTTGTCAGATTATAAGATGGAAACAGCCAGCAGAGTTTTCAGTACACAGAGACCTGAGATAAAAACAAAACACAGTATTGTCATTTTATAACATCTTTAATCATGCATAACAGTTTGTTCTAATGAATATGTATGAGACACTGATGAACATGAATGATTGATATTTATGATTCACAAAGTGAAGAAGCTTATCTACATGCAGATTAAGTACCTCTGAGAAAACTATTATTCCTCTTCTCCCTCCTGTTTTGGCAAAATTCCTGCACCAGTGAATGTCAAAACTTGTATCTTCCCTGCAAAAACAACTTTAAACTCATAAGAAAAAAATATCATCTATTCTCTTCAAATAATATTTTATTTCAAGATTTCTTAGAATAATTTAAAATTATAAATAAAAGCTGCTATGCAGAACATTATTTTAAGGTATTTAGGAAATATAGCAAGCAAGGGACAAAAAAAAATCTACCTGATTTATCTTAATGTTAATATATTTAACAGAATTAATACTGGAAATAGAAGTATTATGACAAAGCATTGTGAATTCATTGTACCAGTTATGATAATGAATATATATTATATTCATAGTTTATATAGTTTAAAGCTATTTCTTGAAGATACCTTGCCTTGGAGAAAGTGTGCTTTTCTCAATGCAGCCAGAAATTTCCTTTACTAAATTTCAGTCCATGAAAAGCATAAACATCGGCCTCTGAACCTTGCATACTTTTATATAGCACAAAATGTCTAATGATTAAAAAAAAACTTGGGCGGAGTTATGAGATTTTTTCATATTTTCCATGTGATTTAGATCTTCAATTGCCTCTCACATGAGTACTGTGACTAACATACAATGTCAAGCTCCATCTAATATTGCATGTTGAAATACAAAATGTTTTTAGATTAGTACCTCTGACATATCATAATGAATTAACATTAATGTACTCTTCTGAAGCTGATATTAAATGCATACACATTACATTAACAGCACTTTAACACTTAAGACCTGGACTTTGTCACAGGAGTGACCTTCCCCATGAATGGTCTTTCAGTGTAAGAATGTCTAATATTAATATTGAATTAATTAATATTGAATGAATATTAAAGAAGATATGTTTCAATCTGCTTGATGGGAAAATAGTGATGGTTAGTGTTTTTTTTAATCGTATTTTAAATATTTTCATTACTTCTGAGGTAAATTGCATTATATGGAAGAACTATGAGTTCAAGACATGTTTGGACAATGCCCTCAGGCACATGGTGTGATTTTTGGGGTATCCAACACTGAGACAGGTATTGGACCCAACAATCCTAAGAGATCCCTTCCAACTCTGCATATTCTATGATTCTGTGGCTCTATGATTCTATCATTCATACAGTTAATTAGCACATCTAATATATCTAGTTTGAGCACAAAAATATGTTCCGCTATATCAATCAGAAATGGCACACACTGATTTAACATAGATTATTGTTAATTACTTTTTATTAGATGGCAAAATGGTGTTATATTGGAGATACTAAGAAAACTATGTGTCAGAAGTAGGAAGAATAATTATTTTATTAAATAGTTTGGGGTTTTGTTGTTATTATATTTCTGATCATGGTTAAAGATTATACGAACATTCTAACAGCTAATTGGGACAATACTTTCTGAACAAGCTTTTAATCCTGTGTGCTGCAGTCAGTTATTGCAGAAAATATTTCACATATCTGCATTCAATTCCTATTCAATTCCTATTCAGAATGAAATATATAGATATAGATGGATATGCATAAATATACATATACTATCTACTGTCCTTCAGTATTTTATGAAGGTTGTAATAGGAGTAGGTGGAGCAAAGTTACAGTAACAGATTGCTTTTTAGTGAGGAGGGCAAAGATCTAGTGATTAATGAAATACCAGTCAAAAAGCAATTAGTTTACAGAAGTCAGTCTTAAATTTCTATGATTTTTAATTTCTCCTTTTGACATAATTGCTTGTATATATATTATATATATTTTAAAATATATGAATATATGCAAAATCTCTACGCTGCTCTTTGTATTTTTTCAGTACTTTTTACTGAAATACAACCGTGTGATTTAAGTTTTGAAGTCTTCTAGTAAATTGGTCTGTTGCAAATACATTTAAACATTACAAAAACTTTCATCTTCAAGAGAACAATCTGAGTTAACATTTTGATTCTGCAGCAATGGACTGGTATTTATGCCCCACTCTCCCATCAGCCACTTTAAAAATCGATCAGCTCTAGAAAATCATTCCCTGTATTTGTCATTTTGATGGCAAACTGTGAGCTTAAACATGCCTATATTCAAATGTATATAAAAGTTCTTGCTGACATAAATACAAATGGATAGATCATTCCCATTATTTCTGTTATTAAATGCCACTAGCTCTGAATCCACTAATTTATGTAGATGGAAAAAGAATAAGGAATTGGGTTCTCAATGATTTTTTTCCTATGAAAATTGAAGAATTATTCATATCTGTACATAAAACATAGGAAGTGATACAGTTAGCTCTTTCTTATGCACATTTGTTATATAAGGATTTTGAAGTGTTTTGTCTCCATAAAGTGATTAGGATACCCAAGACTACTGTGGTAGAAACCATACAGAATCTATTATTTATTGGGGTTAATTACAGTAGTTACACTTCTTAGGATGAAATTACCACAAGTATATAGATTAGACTTATAGATTGTGCTATGTAATCTACATTTAACTCTCTAAATCCGTGGACTTTTGACCTAAATGCAAGAAAAGTGATAAAGGAGAATACAACACCCAGATCCAGAGATATTACAACTTTAAAAAGATATAATTTTCACACATAAATCAAGAAAGAATCCACTCAAGTCACAAAATTATGATATATATTCTATTTTTTGAAAATATGTACATCACTTATTAACTGACACACCATTTGTCTGATGAAATTAGAAGGGTACGGGATGAATATTGTAATTTTTAAAACCAATGTTGTATTCAAAATTTTTTCTCCTCGAAGACAGTGTTCTTTACTCAGCAGGGTTTGCATATACTGGAAGACTTGCAGATATCAGCCATTATCTTGTATTTCCATGTAATTAAGGTTCTTTGTCCTTAGCACATTAGAAGACATCCTTGACTTATAGACAGCACAGTATAAATTAGAAGATTCACCAAGTGTGAACAATAGGTCCGGAGAAACTTGAATGACCTTTTCTTTACTCCAAACTTGCTAGTAGTATATATTCAAAACTCGGAAGAATAATGCACACATATAAGGCTTATATGTCCACTGAACAAATGAAAAAAAAATTTCTTCTTTTTCCCGTCTCAATAAGAAATGTGAAACCAGTAGAATAAAAACTTCCTCAACATGTCACTTACATAACAAGAACCCAAGTTAAATCTTCCTTATATTGTTAGTTTGAAAATTAATGGGATTAGTATGGAAACATCAGGAAGATATTGTCACCAGTGGTACTAAAATAGTATAATTTTCTGTTAGAAGTCCTTGATATGCTTCAGTGAACATATTTCATTTTAATATCAGCTTTTAAATCAACTTCCAAGTACATCTCCTGATAATAAAGATGGTTATAAATTTATTTGCATAATAAAACAATAATGCTGGTGCACATTGAGAATTACAGTACATATTTTAATACCATTATACCTGTTGATTTAAAACGTACTATTTCTCAGTCTTTCTAAATAGATTAGCTACCTAAATTGATATGGAAATTTGAGAGCAAAATGATCCTTTGCCCAGATTTTAATGACGTAAAACGTTTTACAAAGAAGTCAGTGCTGACTTCAAGTAGGATATAGTATTATGACTCACGTACACAGTGACATGAATCAGATAAATATTTTAAATATTATACATTCAGGAGAAACACATTTGATGAACAGTGCCTGGATTATATCTTTCAGTAAGTAAAGCTATTCAATAGAACTAAAACTCAGTTTTTCTTTATTTTTATTCCATATTTCTTAATCTTATTAAAAATTCCAAAAGCTCCCTGTCTTAAAAGCAAAAGTATATCCTATAAAGCTCACATACATTGTGGAACCCCTTATTTCTAATATGTGCTATGACAAAGCTCACACATTCTATAATACATTGCTTTATAAATAAATTTTACTCCCACCTTGCCTTTGACCACTCTCAGAAATCAGTCACTTAAAAAATAAACATAGTAAGTTATTATAAATAGTCTCTTAACTGATTTGAAATATTCTAGATGGATTTCCAGATGCTTCTTTTTAATAAATTCCCTGTGTGTCTTAAAATACCAAGCAACTGCTTAACGTGTGTAGTAGTTTTGGCTTTAGTCAGCATAGGTCCCCACTTAGGCCTCAGTTTTTAGCAGGCCTCAAAGGTTGTGACACAGATTAGAGGGGACAGGTATCATCTGACTTAAGCAGCCAAAGAGGTATTTCATATCATCTGACATCATCAGGAAGTGTCGGGGAGTATAACAAGCAAGGGGGGAGAAGTCTCTGGGCTCTTCGGTCCATGCTTCTGACCAGGACGGTTCCCGCTCCCTGACTGCTGATATCAGGCCCTCCTGCCGGTCGGCACGTCTGCTTAGCCGGGGACGTGAGCACATTCCTGTTAATTCCTCTTTCCCTCTTGCTGGGAGGTTTCCTCTGGGGAGGGGGTTTGGTTGGTTTGGAGTTTCACCTGTTAGCTGGGGCGACCTCGGTGAGCCTATTGTTGTTTCCTGTCACTATGTGCCATTTCATATTCTGTGTTAAGCTCTCCTCTTCTTGGTATAAATATAAAAACCTCACTGTGTTTAAAACCTCGTTTCTGCTGTTTTCCCTCACTCTCCTGCTCTGGGAGTGGACTTTTTGACTGGGTACCAGGCAGTTGGCATTTTGCCGGCTCAAACTATAACACGTGTCATACTTTTAAGCATGACTTAGCATGTCTGAGCATCTCTTAAGGAGAATACTCATGCTTCATCCAATAAGCTATTGAAACAATTTATTTATTTGGTCAGTTAATAAATCTCCATCTTCTCTAATTATTCCTGGATTTATCATAACCAGTGAAATTCTGGAAAAACAGTACCTTTCCCCCAGTTTCTTCCCCTACTTGTATCTGCTTGATTTGTCTGCCTTATCTATTTTTTTTCAGTTGAAGTGTTAATTGGTGATTTTATTTTATATTTTTGTTCTTACACAATCAACAGACTTGATAATATCAGTCTCAGTGACAGTTTTCTTTAATGTTTAAATGTTTTAAATGTTTTCTGTTAATACTTCTTACAGTAAAATAAATGCAGATTAATAAATTCAAATAAGGTAAGCATTAAATAATTGTGTCTGAAAATATAGTTTTAAAAATAGTGAGCCAAAATAGACAGTCATAACATTTGCTAATCAAAATGAAATATTTGGAGAAAAACAGGTGTGCATCCAGTTCTCAAATAGAAATGCACCATTGTTACTGAGAACAATGATTCTAAATGAAACTGGATCAGATGATTAGGCAAATTAGACTAATTTGAAAGATGAGATGGCTATTCCTTATGGATCAGAAGTTGGGGAGGATGACATGGAAGCAGAGGGAGAGGTGATAAGGTTATTAACTCTCACAGGACAGAGACAAGCAGAAAATTACCACTTCTAGAATATTAAGCTACAAGGTTGGGTAGGAAAATACTATGGAGTCTCTCTGCTTGAGGCCATGAAGCCTTGATGTTTATGGATTTTCTCAGGCTCATCTTTTGAAGTGGCCTAAGTGGTCAGAGATGGAAAAGTTATTTAGGAAAAATACTCTTGCATCAACTTTGTATTTCCATTATTTTCTTAATCATAGGTATGAAATGATTCTGACATGTAAAAGTTCAGTTTCACCTATATAATTACCAGACATCATCAATTTTATCCTGGTAAACGTCCATATGACAACCCAAAATTCAATTTTTTTTTTGTTACTTGATGAGGGGTAGAAGTGAGAAGATTACTGAGATAATTTTAGGGCACATAAGCCATTTTCCAAGGCAACCTGTTTGAGTGCCTCACCACTCTCACACTTAAGAATTTCTTCCTAACAGCTAACCTAAAAGTACCCTCCTTAATTTTGAAGCAATTCTCCCTTGTCTTATCACTACATGACCTTGTAAAAAGTCCCTCTCTAGCTTTCTTGTAGGCCCCCTTCAGGTTCTGATAACCTGCAATAATGTCACCCTGGAGCCTTTTCTTCTCTAGGTTGAAGAAGCCCCAATTCAGCCTGTCTTCATAGAGGTGCTTCAGCTGCCTGATCATCATCATGGCCCTCCTACGGCCTTGTTCTGACAGGTCCACATCCTTCTTGTGTTGGAAGCCTCAGAGCTAGACAGAGGACTCCAGGTGGGGTTTCACAAGAGCAAAGAAGAGGGGCAGGATCCCCTACCTTGACTCTCTGGCCATGCTTCCTTTGATGCAGTCCAGAGTACAATTGGCTTTCTGGGTTGCAAGTGCACACTGACAGTTACGCTAAAATTATCATGCACCAACACCCCCAAGTCCTTCTCCTCAGGGCTGCTCTAAATCCAATCTTAGTTCAGACTGTGTTTGTGCTTGTGATTGCCCTCACCCAGATGTAGGGCCTTAGGCTTGGCCTCGCAGAACTTTGTGAACACTCAAATAGTTGTGGTCAATAGCTTAATGTACAACAGGAAACCACTGATGAGCGTTGTTCCTCAGGGATTGGCATTGATGTTGGGCTGTTTAACATCTCTGGAGGTGATACAGATAGGGGGATCAAGTGGTCCCCCAGGAATTTTGCAGTGACATCAAGCCTAGTGACACTTTGGAGGGATGGGATGCCATCCAGAGGGACTTTGACAGACTTGAGAGGTAGTCCCATGCAAATATCATGATGTTCAACAAGGCCAAGTGTCCCTCATCCTTGATTTTTATCATGTGTTATATCATGTGTCTGAAGTTAAAAATCATAGGGAAACAAAAATAAGTTGGACACTAACTAAGCAAACAAGCAGAAAATTAAGGCACACATATAGAGGAAGGACAAAGATTAGAAAAATTCTAAATTTTGTTTCACAAGAGAGGTGTTACAGAAGAAAGGCAACTACTTACAAGTTTTCATAGTACTCTAAGCTCTAGTTTGCATTTACAGTGATTTCTATTAGAAGATGCATTAATGGTCAAAACATCTAGTTGTCAGAAGATGAATTTCAGTAGTTAAGGAGAGACAGAGCACCCTAGGTGTAGTAGATAGCAATCTGTAAATACTATCACTGGAAGAAATTATTGACAAGTCCTATTTTCTTTTTATCAAATTTAGCATCTCTTCAGAATGTTTTTTAATTGACATTTGAATGACTACATGCTTTACCTGTGAGAAATGTGTCTTCCAGGAAATTATGATATAGACTTCTGTTGCTCTGATACCAAGGTAAAGCTATTTCTAGATGCCTTGCCTTTGTTGTTTCCAGATTCCTTCACCTCCCTCTTCAAGTTTTTTATTTTTCTCTGAAACATTCCTTCACACTTTGAGCTTCACAGTTGCAGGGTGAATGGCAAATGGAAAGAAATTGATGGGCATAGGTGAATATTAATTTCTCAAGCTGTCCTTATCCTAAGGCAAATATATGAGCTAAACATTTAGCAGGATCAGTACATACTTTTCCCTCCTTGCTGCATAGAATAACACTCATCTGTCATTAATTTCTTGGTGTAAATAATATTCTGATAGCTTAGGTCTGGCACTCACTCAAATGCAGTGGTTTCAAAATTCTGTAGCTAGTCTGAATATGTGGATTGTCTTCTGACAAGCCATTCTATGACATCTAAATGTAAACTTCAATATTACTAATGACCCTTTTATACTTAGTCTTCATATAACTTGTATATTGAAAAAAACCCAACAAACTGATAATCAGTGCAGTAATCAATGACCATAACTATCTGAATCAATGACTACCTGAAGTCATCTATTTACTGCACTGTGGTTCTAGAAATAAGTAGTGTTCAACACTGACTATTGTTTTCCCATTAACTTCTTTCCCTTTGCAATGTGTTAATATGAATGGAAAAAAATGTGCAGCCTTAGATGTAGTCAACACATCTGATCACGCATCTAATATGTTTTTCAGTTAGATATTATAATCCAGTTTGTTAAAATCCTTGATTCTCTAAAGAAATTTACAAGTTTTCAACAACTCAACAAAAAATAGAAATATCTTCTTAGTAAAAATAGACAAATATTTTTTACTTTGTGGTCTAGGGCCTGTAACTGGACTATATTATTCATAAAATTATTTCTGGTCAGTAGACCTTGGCTGGCTGACAGGTTATAATAGTTTGTTTTGGATACATGTCTGGAATAAAAATAATCACAGCAGTCATACAATACTGCAAACAACTTTTATTGCAATACTAGCTAGCGAAAGAGAATAAAGAGATGCAATACCTAATACTTACTAAAAGGATACAAAACAGTTGCTGATTCAGTGGTTGCTTCCAGCTGTTGATGCTTACTTGAGCAGACAGGCCAGGGCAACCAGAATCGGCAGGAGATGGTTGGCACCCTTGCTTAGCGCGTGTCCCCGGGGAATCAATGCAGTCTCAGTGGAAAGATGAGTGTTTCTCAGATCCCCAGTCCTGATTTCCCTATTTTATCAGCTCTTCATTACACTATGCAAGGCCAGTATGTAGCATAAGGTGATGCCTGGGTGGCAGCTAAACACCACCTATTAATTACATAAGTGACAACAGCCTGTGCATGCTCAACGGCAGGGTAGGGGTCATATGACCCCTGCCTACATAATCTTCCTCTCAATGTCTTTTCAACAGCCTCAATTGTGACACAGCAGAATTTCATTGTAAATTCATAGAACAAATATTTTCTTGCCATTTGGATAATAAAAGGCTCAGAAAGTTTGATGACTTATTACAGGAGCAGTTAAGAAGAAATGTTAACTTATTGCACAACACCACAGTAATGGAGAGGTAACAAGTACAGAGGAGGCCATCACTCCTAAACACTAGATAGAGAGAGCATTTATTTAGCCTTAGTATGTGAGAGAGGATTAGATCTTAAATCAGTTGATAAAATACTCTCTTCCAATGACCTTTTCTTCTCAGCCTGTTTCTTTTTATGTTATTGTCAGGACTCTGCAGGCTCCTCCCTTCTGCTCATCTATGTTTTGTACTAGCCCAGCCTGCAACAAAACAACTCTTTGCTGTTCTTCAGGTTTCCACCTTTTCTGGTCCCCTCCTTTGTTCACTGAACATATATTTCCATATATAAAAGATAAGGCATGAGTCAATTTTAGATCCACAAAAGGGCAACTAAGACAACACCACTTCTGAAAACATTTAAACATAGAAGGAAACTTAAAATGCATCCAGACAAGTGTCAAATAAGAGTGAGGTTTGATAGGGACTTTATTGACTCATTTCCTTTTCTATTTCAACTTTTTACTTGCACAAACATTTAATCGGCTTCTGTCTTGGCAAGTGCTTAAAAAGCCCTTGTCATGTCTGTCGCAGGTTTGGCTTAGCTGTTGCTAACCCTGGACTGGCTCCTCTTCCCCCTCTCAGAACTTTCTCAGCAAAGGAAAGGAAAAAAAAACTGAAAAGAAACGCACTCTAAAGAAACTGAACTGAATAAAAAGAATAAATTATATTTACTAACATTTACAAACTACACTGTATATACAATACGTAGGATCCTACCCCCCAGGGGAGAGGGGAAGGGAGAAAAGGGGATTGATTAGCTGGGAGATAGGGAAGACACCAACTCAACCCAAAGAAACTGAATGAATTAAAAGAAACACAATTAAAAACCTTAAGTAAGGGGAACAAGAATGAAACAATCTCATTCAGGACAGGAGAAACACCAGGGACCGGAGGGACCAGACTCGGATCGCTGGATTCAGAGTCCAGAGTGCCGGCTTAACTTCATGTTATCTGAGGGAAGTAAAATATTTGTTCCTAGCTTTTCTCTCTGCTTAAGTCTGTCTCTGAAGAACCAACTTCTCTAGAATGATTTGTAGTTAAAATGGTAGAATTTGTGTTTACTGAGAAGTGGGAAGTTATTTCTTGTTATACATGACTTGTGTAAGTGTGTGTTACATTGTAGTTTCCTCTTAATTTTCTCTTTTCTGTATAAATACATGTAGTTAGTTTCAGCATAGACCTGGCTTTAGAAGTTTTTTTTTCCTCTCTCCCTCTTCTTTTTCCCTTAGCTGGTTGGGGGGAGGAGGAACCCTTTTCACTCTGTCTTGGACAGTTGGCACTTTGCCAGCTCAACCCAGGACAGATAATTGGTGCATTGGCCGGGAAACGAAGGCCACTAGCAAGTGTCCCAGAGAGTTGGCAGGGTTCCCGGGAGCTTTGTTGTAGAAACATTCCTTGATTTCTGCTTTGTTATGGTACATCTAGAACAACTAAGATAAGAATGTCCTCTTGCTACTGGATACTCGTTTTATTCCTTGTACTGACTGTTTTTGTGAGTTCAGACAGCTCAACTCGTACCTGCTGTGAATGCAGCCACTGCAAGGAGAAGCCTTACAGCCAAAGCAAGCTGTCTTTCTCTCCTGCCTCACCTCAACAGAGAGCAAACCCCAAGCATGAGTCACATGGTGAACTGTCGTCCTGCCTGTGTGACCAGGGGAAAGGCATGAGGAGGTGGGACAGTGCATCGACTTCTGTGCTTGAAGTCCAGGTATGGAAATCAAAACGTAAGAAAGCCAGTAAAAAGCTGTCCACATGTTGAAGCAGAGATCCCAGAACAGAGCCAAGAACAGCACTTAAGCTGCCCTGCCTCCAGCCGAGAGGAGGAGGAGAACGACCAAGTCTACTGGACATTGCTGAACCAGAAAACTAGCCAAGACTGTACCTCTACACTGACTTGTAGATGACAGCCAGTGCCCCTCTGAGGGTGGCTGGACCGATAAAAGATTAATTGGAGCACAGAGTGGCCCATGTGGGCTGTTGGTGTGTGGCAGGACACTGCTGCTTGAGTAGAATCTGTAGAGATTCACCATGTGGATGCTCATGTGCCCAAAGGCTGAGCTGAGGAGGAACATCACACCTAGACTAGCATAAGGGAAAGTTGTTCCTGGCTCAATGGGCCCAGGATGCCTCAGCCCACCTGCAGGTAGACAAGGCCGAGGGGTGGATTTAACCATGAACATTATTTCCCAGGTTATCCACTATTGTGAAACCCCTGAGAAGGGGATGGAGACCCCAGTGTGGGGATAGAGACCCCTGAGAAGGGGATTAGAGACCCCAGTGTGGGGATAGTGACCCCTGAAAACGGGGATAGAGACCCCAGTGTGAAGATAGTGACCCCTGAAAAGGGGATAGTGCCCCCAGTGTGGGGATGGTGACCCTAATGAAGTTATAGTGACCCCTAAGAAGGGGATGGGATGATCCCAATGTGAGCCTCAAAGACATTTAACCTTGAGGAAAAAAAGTAACTTGCATTTTGAGTTCTGTGTTGCAAGACATGAACCATAAGATGAAGACCTGAGCTGAACTGGTGTTGGTGTCCAATGATGAACTGTTTTTTCCTGCCTTAAGTACCTACCCCATCCTAATGGACTATTGCCTACAATATGGAAGGGTGGAAGACAGCCCTGGAAAGAGCAAAGACTGTTTAAGCGCGGGAATAGATAGATTGAAGATATGAGTGATGTAATATGGTATAAAATAAGGGGTGGAATATGTTATGGGTTTAGCCAGGTGGGCCTAAATTTAGGTTTTAAAGTTCAGCTAGGCCTGGGAATTGTCAGCTGACTTGAGCTGGGCTGAGCTAGCTAACAGCTGACTTCTTCTAGCCAATAATATTGTATTCCATACCATATTGCATCATCTCAAAAAGGGTAAGAGCTGGTGTGTGGGTGTGGCTTGTTCTGTTGCTTCATAGCTGTGGTCCCAGCAAGACACTCTGCTGTCCCAGGAGGGATGGGGAGGCCCAAGCCCAGAGCGCCGGCTTAACTTCATGTTATCTGAGGGAAGTAAAATATTTGTTCCTAGCTTTTCTCTCTGCTTAAGTCTGTCTCTGAAGAACCAACTTCTCTAGAATGATTTGTAGTTAAAATGGTAGAATTTGTGTTTACTGAGAAGTGGGAAGTTATTTCTTGTTATACATGACTTGTGTAAGTGTGTGTTACATTGTAGTTTCCTCTTAATTTTCTCTTTTCTGTATAAATACATGTAGTTAGTTTCAGCATAGACCTGGCTTTAGAAGTTTTTTTTTCCTCTCTCCCTCTTCTTTTTCCCTTAGCTGGTTGGGGGGAGGAGGAACCCTTTTCACTCTGTCCTGGACAGTTGGCATTTTGTTAGCTCAACCCAGGACAATGTCTTGAAAAAATCAGTATACATGATAGGAGTTTTCATGACACTTATAATAACTAAAAATTTAGCAAGATCATAGCCTCTGCTCAATTAAATATTTGTGAGGTGAAGAATGGAGCACATGCCTTAATTCAAACTAATTCAACATCACTTTTACCACTATTATAATTAATACAAATAAGACAATTCAGGAATACTGATGAATTGTCCTCTGAATATTTGATAATTTTTGATAGGAAAAAAATGCTAAATTTTAATCACACATCTGAAGATGAAGTCACATTGCAGGCTGGCAATATTCATGCTTAATATGGTGCCCCATATTAAACATATAGTGCTTTCTCAATATACCACTTTTTCATTTGTCAGGCTACCAGAAGAGAGAGAGAGCAATAGATAGATTTAATATATCTGTAAAGGAAAGATAAATACTCTTGTGCATGTATAAGTAATATCTCAGTATCAGAATGTGAGAAAGATAACAAAACACAAAAAGTTTTAGTATTGCTATGTGGAATACAGCTGCCTGATAGATAAGACTGTAGATAAGACATTTCATTATTGCTTATTTAAGGTGACTATACTTTATTTAATGGAAATGAAACAAATGTCTTGCTGAACAGGTTTAAAGAATTCATGTAACTTTGATCCCACAAAGCAATCTATTGCAACACAGATTTAAGAACCTTTTCGCTCGCAGAGCTAGTGTAAACAGCTAAATTAGAAACTGGAGAAATACAGAATTTCAACTTTAATTTACCATCTTGAGTGACATCAAATCTGACTCTGACTCCTATGTCCTTTTGATATGTCATAATGAAATTATCATTAAAATTGTCTTCTGAGAGGGAGGCTTCAGTTGAATTAGTTTGTAAATTAAACAATGCAGAAAATTTGATACTTAGCAGAAACCAACTATGCAATTGTTATGCAAAGCTAGAACAGTACATGATATTATGCTGTGCCATAGATCTGATCTTTTTGCCACAAAGATATCATGTTACAGAAGCCTAGTAAAAGCAGTATTCTCTTGGGTGTGCCCAAATTGTTGAAGAAAATATTCTATTCCTTCCCCTACACTTCCTAATTTCTTTGCTTTGTTGTTTCTCCACCTGTCCTTTCTCTACCTATGCAGCTCAATGTATAAGTCAAAAAGTTAGTGCAGCCAAAACAGAAAGGGTTCAACAGCCTGTCTCCCAGTGGGAACAATTAAAGAAAAGCATTGGGAAACAGGAAGGGTAGAAATTCCCTGGACGTACATGAGAACTTTGTGGCCATAGCTAGTAGGACATTTCAAGGACTGACAACTGGGACACATTTTCTGTTGAACAGAACCCTAAATTGAACCCAGTTCTTCTCTTTCAAAAAGTGTTAACTCCTGTAATGCTTTTTCATTTAATGAGAGGAAAGGATAGGTAAGAGTGCAGAAAAGCCTGATTCTCTCTTAGTTCCAATTTTCATCAGGAAGAAATCCATACCACAGCATAGATCAGCCTGAATGTCAGAAACTGATCCTGGTTCCCTCAGAGTAAATGGAATTTCTCAGTTTCCCTGCCCTCTCACCATTGAGTTTCTCAGTTTCCCTGCACTATCACATTGATTATAGATCAGTCTACGACACAGCCCTGTGTACTGAGAATGTCTATAGATATGCTAACCAGCTTCATCCTTTTTTTTATAACTTGCAGTTCCTTCTAATCTGGCTTCAATGCTATTCCCTTCCATACAACTTAAAAACATTGCTTTCATTATAAGTCCTTGAAAAACAAAACAAAATGAAGTGGAAAGAAAAAGAAAGGGTTTCAAGATATCCAAGGTGATTTTATCTCATTTAAAATGTACTCCCTCTCAAAGATTCTAGCAACAAATATATTTTCTCTTAACTTTTGCTTAACCCCTATATAACCTCATAATAATATTGAGGAAAATTAAAGTCAGACAGTGGAGGAAGGCCCCATTATGTATTATTTGGCCCCATGTCTACTTCAAATCTGTGTTAAAGCATACATTTTTCAGTGCTTCCACATTTACTATTTTATTAGGAAACTTATCTTCATATATTCTTTCTGTAGGATAAAAAACCCCACCCTTCCTCCTGCTTATAAAGTGATTATACTGTAGGCTATTCTGTTATCTCATAAAATATACCTTCACTAGTCATCTACCTCGTCAGTTGATACTCTGATAATCTACATAGAGCTTTCATAATAGCACATATGGTCTCCAAGATTACACTTTCTTTTTTGCTACAGAAAAAAAACCCACAAAACCCCAAAGAAACTAAAATCAACCAACCAAAAAAAGATTAATATCACTGATTTCAAAATTATTTTGAAGACAGAACTCTTGGGGGTTATTTTGTCTTAAAATTTAGCTAAAGACAAGAAAAAAGTGTGTGTAGAAGAACTACATATAGGTCTGTCTTAGGAGTCTCAAAGACAGGAAGTCCTTTTATGGCTGGTTATGTGACAGAACTCTTTCCTGTGTATTTCACATGGTAGCCTGGTACTTCAGCTATCAAGAAAAATTTAAAAACCATATGGTATTTGCAAACAAATTATCAACATAAAAACCCACCTCATTTTGTGCATAGTGTTTTAAAAATAAGTAAAAATATGTGTCAAATATAATTCTAATTATTAGGGCATTACAAACCACTTGATTTGTTCAAATACATAAACATGGTGGTTCTTTCAAAATAGTCAAACATCACACAGCCTTTACATAATGGTACAGTATAGCTCTAGAATGTGAAATAAATATGCTTCTGGATTATAATGAGTCAGAAAGCAGTCTTTGCATCACTGTTCTATCCCGTTTTACCAGTACAAAATTCCATGAACTGCAGTCATTTTAATCTGTTCAACAGGGAAGGAACATTAAATGCTAACATTTGTAAAACAGTTCAATAAATTATAAAGTGGACAATAAGAAGAAAGAGTTTATGAAAAATCTGTATCTCTATGGGTCATTAGAGGGGAACATTAGTTAGCAACTTGAGCTTTCTGTAATGACATCTGAGGGCAGTGAACCACAAATCCAACATAAATACAGTGGTCTATGGTCTGGGAGTAAACCACAAAAAATGTGAAGGTCAAGTAACTGAAAACTTGATGTCTGTTTTCTATGTATTTGCCTATGTACTACCCTGTACATATGCAGTTTATTTAAAGGACAATTTCTGGTTTTGTATACAGTGAATTGCAACACAGTTTTATTTGATCTGTAAGCTCTCATGTATGACAGTATGAAATCCTAGTTTATGACATGTCTAAAATGAATTTTAAGTGGCATTGACATATCAGCTCTTTTTAGTTCTTTTAAAAAGAACAGTAGCAGAAACAGTATGAGTGATTTCGTACTCTTAGTATAGGCAACAGCATCAAGGTTGAGCTAGATTTTTATGTTAAGGAAGATTTACTGTTTGCACCATTCCTTTTTTTTTTTAATCTCATTGGTTAAATTAACTTAAGCCAGGTGTGTGAGACTACACACAACAGTCATATAACTTGTATGATATAACAGTAATTATTTATAATATTTCCACAATAAAAAAGGGAAATATTTTCTTCCAGTGACAAGCATAATTGTGGTTAATAATATTTTATAAATAGTATTTCATATCTTGCATTATAATTATCTGTATCAGGACACAGAAATAAATATGAAAGGAAATTTTAAATGAAAAGTCAGCCTCTGACCGAGACACAAACAAAATTCACTAAATATTACAGAAAACCAAGTAAGAGACCTCTCCTTAGGTTTCAAAATGGAGAAGTCAAAAAAGATAATAAAGTGACATATCTGTTAAAAAATAAAGGCAGTAGCTGTCCTCCTTTTGCATCACCTCTATATCATCGTACTTGCAAACAGTTCTTTACCATGTGTAATTTTTTTGTTACCTAGGCATAAACATACCACTACATTTTTAATAAATGGAAAGGTTATTCTTCAAAGTGAATTCCTCCCAACATGAAGTTAAAAAAAAATCTATAGAGGTGGACTTCAGTGTTAGTGCCTAATTAAAATCATTTAAATAGTAGAGTGAATATTAAGCCCATGTATTTCTTTCATATTGTCTTTATTGTTCCAGTGCTGTAGTGGAGACCTCTGACTACATAATCAGTAAATCATCACTGAAGACCCAAAACAGTTGCAGCCTTTCCTCTTGTCTTCCTCAATTCTCTCTTGTTCTCTTCACTTAGGATGAACAAATTACCAAGGGACATGACAGGCTGCAAACTCATTAACTCTTCTCTAATTATAGACATACACACATAACTACCAGTCATTTGTTCTCACTTATATGATTTATCTGCATAAGTTCCTGAAAAGGGTGACCTATCAAACTTAGCAGAGACCTGACAGATTCAATTCCTATGAGAAGAAAAAGCAGGCTAACTGTCTAGCAAGATTCAGAAAACTTGACTGTTTTTTTAAGCATCACAGACTATTTAAGTAGGTAGCACTATAGCAAGGTAACCAGCTGGGACCCCCTCAACCTCTTCAAAAGGCAAAACAAACAAAACAAAGAGAAAAACAGCCACTTTTCAGCAACTCATTCTGAACAAGTTTAAATTACAAATTTTCCAAACTACAAATTCAAATACAGATTATTGCTCAACTATGATTAAAATTAATTGCTACTGGAAAAATTAGAGGTAGTATGAGTTTTAACAGTGATTGAAAAGAGAAGAATTCAAACAGCACAAATTTTGGGGTAAGAGTTCAGTATTACAGAATTATAGAATCAGAGTCCCAGAATATGCTGACTTGGAAGGGACCCAGAAGGATCAAGTCCTGCTCCTGATCCTGCAGAGGAGCATCCCCAGGAGTTATATTATGTGCCCAAGATATCGATGTCAAGCCAATTAGGCAAGAATACATTTAAAAAGGAAACAAACAAGGATAAATAAGTAGACATAAGATATAGTGTCTAGTGGAGAAGTGTCTATATGGGTATTTTAAGAGATAATTCTCCCCCAACAGTCTTGGACATGAGTATTTGCTTAGGGAGCTAAAGGTAGATTCAAGTGTATTTATGTTTTTAAATAGCTTATAATAAGCTTTCCTATCAAGGATTCTTAAAACCTTGGAAGGTTAGTTTGTGTATTAAAAACCAAGAATTAAGAAAATAACTATATATATTTAAGAATAGTGTATAAATGCTCAAAACCCAATCAAGTCCCAAAGGGTTCTATGCTGAGACCTATGGCATTCAACTCAAATCTACAAAAAAGATAACTAGTGACAAGGTTTTTCCTGATGCAAATGCTGAATTCAGGATGAGGAAAATAAAAGGTTGCTCTAAAAATTACACATGCATGCAGCATAGGCAATAAAAAAGAAGAACTAAAAATCTATGTGCAGTCTCATTGCAATTACAGAGACATGATGGGGTAGCTCACATGACTGGAATGTTGTCATGGAAAGCTATGTACTTAGGGCAAGTCAGAGAGGTGAGATGTTGAAGCTGCTCTTTACGTCAGAGAGCAAATGGAATGTATCAGGCTCTACCCAGGGACAGACAAATGAGTTGAGAACCCATGGGTAAGAAGTAAGGGACAGGCTAATATTGGTGATACTGTTGCGTGTTTACTACAGGCCATCTGATCAGGAGGAGGAAGTTGATGAGGCTTTCTATGGGCAGCTGGAAATACCTTCATGGTCACAGGCCCTTGTACTCCTGGGAGACTTCAGCCACCCTGATATTTATTGGAGGAACAACATGGCTCAGCAAAAACAGTCCAGGAAGTTCCTGCAGATCATTGAGGATAACTTTTTGATGCAAGTGATAGAGTAGCCAATAAGAGATGTGTTGCTGGATCTTGTTTGTACCAACAAGAATGGAAGGATTGGTTGAAGACAGGAAGGTTGGGGCAGCCTTGTTTGCAGTGGCCACAGAATGGTGGAACACGACCCTGAGTGGGAGAAGTAAAACGGTAGGCAGAACTAGAACCCTGAACTTCTGGAGAGCTAATTTCAGGCACTTCAGATACCTACTTAGAGGAAACCCGTGGGTTAGGTCTCTAGAAGGAAAGAGGGTCCAAGAGAGCTGGTAAATATTTAAACATCACTTCCTCCATGCTCAAAGACCAGTGTATCCCTATGGTAAAGAAATCAGGTAAAGGGGAGAGGAGACCTGCATGGATGAGCAG
Source organism: Pithys albifrons albifrons (assembly GCF_047495875.1). NCBI lineage: Eukaryota > Metazoa > Chordata > Aves > Passeriformes > Thamnophilidae > Pithys > Pithys albifrons. The sequence goes on from NC_092461.1 coordinate 85,911,690, forward strand.
GGAACTTCTAGTAAATCTGTAACAAAAGAAAGAAATTTATGAGATGTGGAAAGAGGGACAGGCCACACGGGAAGACTATAGGAACATCATCAGAGTATACAGACATGTGACAAGGAAGGCCAAGACCCCTTGGAATTGAGTCTGGCAACAAATATCAAGGACAACAAAAGGGCTTCTACAAATACATCAGAAGCAAAAAGAAGATTGGGGAAAATGTGGGGCCACTGCTGAATCAGTTGTGTGTCCTGATAATGGAAAACACAGAAAAGGGGGAATTATTCAATGCCTTCTTTACCTCAATCTTTACTTCTGAGGTCAGCCCTCAGAAATTCCAGACTTTGGAGGTAAAAGAAGGCTGCAGAAAGAAAGACTTCCCCTTGGTCATAAAGGATTTGGATAGACATTGGCTCAACAGACTTAACACCCATAAATTCTTGGACCCTGATAGGATGCATCTACAGGTCCTGAGGGAGCTGGAAGGTGTTGTTGCTAAGCTACTTTCCATCACTTTTGTAAAATCATGGAGAACAGGAGAGATGCCCAATGACTGCAGGAAGACCAATGTTACTCCCATCTTAGCAAAGTGTGAGAAGGAGGACCTGGAGAACTACTCTCCAGTCAGCCTCATCTCCATCCCTGAAAAGGTGATGGAACAGATCCTTATGGAGGTCATCACCAGGCATGTCGAAGAAAAGTTCCTCAGGAGTAGTCAGCATGGATTCACCAAGGGGAAATCATCCTTGGCCAATGTCATAGCCTTTTATGATGGATAGTGGGATGGGTCAATGAGGGGACAGGAGGGGATGTTGTCTACCTTGACTTCAGCAAGGTTTTTGACGCTGTCCTCCGTAACATCTTCATAGGTAAGCTCAGGAAATGTGTGTCTGACAAATGGACAGTGAGGTAGATTAAGAACTGCCCAAATGGCAGAAGTCAGAGGGTCAGAATCAGAGGATTAGAATCCAGTTGGAGGACTGTAGTCAGTGACATTAGTACTGGGTCCAGTCTTATTCAACTTGTTTATCAGTGACTTGGATGAAGGGATAGAATGTACCCTCAGCAAGTCTGATGATGCTATGAAACTCGGGTAGGGGCTCATACACCTGAAGACTGTGCTGCCATTCAGTGGGACCTTGATAGGCTGAAGAGTTGGGACAAGAAAAACCTAATCAGGTTCAAGAAGGGCAAGTGTAGGATACTGTACCTGGGGAGAAATAGCCCCAAGTATCAGTACAGGTTGGGGGCTGACCTATTATAGACCAGCTCTGTAGAGAAGGATCATGGAGTCTAGATGGGTGACAGGTTGATCATGAGCCAGCAGTGTCCCCTGGTTGCTGGGAGGGCCAATGGGATCCTCGGGTGCACTGAGAACAATGTGGCCAGCAGGCTGAAGGAGGTGATACTCCCTTTCTACTCAGCCCTATTGAGTTCAGAGGTCCCTTTCAATCCTAACTATTCTGTGATTCTGCAATATGTAACACCAAGACCCTAAAAACAGAATAGACTATCTAAACCAAAAACTAAAGTCACAAGATACACTTGCAACATGAGAACACATCTAGGACACTGATGGTTGCCTGTCAAGCACCTTTTGAATATTCAGTCAGCAAAATATCTGCAATTTAAATACCTTGTTAGAGCTAATAACAGTTGTCAAAAAGGCACATTAACATACCTAGGGGATTAATTCCCAACTGCCTTAACTGCATCTATGTGACTAAGGCAAGGTTCAACATGTGCTGTGTAGTCCCAGGTGAATATATTTCCATGTTTTATGCAATGATAGCTCAAACTAGCTGAAACATTTTAAAAACATTATTCAGTTAAAAAGCGTAGCTCAAACAGAGAGAAATGGAAATTTTGTAAGTCATGTTCACTCACACAACACTCTGCAAATGTACCTAATCATAACCTTGTTTAATCAAGCTCATCCAATAAACTTCCATTTGACTGTAGTTCCCCCTGTTTCCATAGGGTCTTCATAGAGAAGCTGATGATCTATGGATTGAATGAGAAAGCATTGAGGTGGATTGAAAACTGTCTGAATGATCAGGCATAGAGAGTAGTGATACTGGCCTAGGGCCAGTATCTGATGGTACACTCTAGCAGTCAATACTGAGTCCATATCTTTGTTAATGATTGGAGTGATTGGGCAGAGTGCACCTCAGCAAGTTTGCAGATGGCGCAAAACTGGCAGAAGTGGCTGATATGGCAGAGGATCTTGCTGCCATCCAGAGTGTCGCAGTCTTGGTCTCTTGGGAAGGGACCAGACCAGCAACGGGGGTTCGCAGACCTGTCAGCTGAGCTGTCATTCGCTGGTTCCCAGGCCCCGGGTAAGGTTTGCCCTCGCGCAAGAAACAAACACCCAGGAGCCAAGGATGGTCTGTGGTGATCAGAGCTGATCTGAGTTTATTAACAGAACAGGGGGTTTATATAACCTGGGGTAAGGAATGTTCTGGAAAGGGGGCGGAGCTAAGGCGGAGCATGCAAATCTGCTACAAACTACTGGGTGAAGGAACTGAAGGGGTGTGAACAGGGGTGTGAACTGGGGACAGGCAGGACTGGGACCGCCCTTTGGAGGGAGCCGGCCAATGGCAGCTGTACCTTTGGTGGCAGCTCCTGCCTGCCTGGGGAAACTGCTAGAAACAGGGAGAGGCAACATGAACCCAAGAAAAAAGGAGTAGAGGTAGTAACAGACAAAGTCCTTGATGTAAAGACATAGTCCGGGTTAAGAATGGTCCTCCTGGACCTTCCATACGTCAAATTCGGTCCGACGATCCCTTGCCCTCCTCCATTCCTGCATGTCCATATAATCTCCATCTCCAACACCAGAGGGCCCTTGACATGCTGAAGAAATGATCTGACAGGCACTCCATGCAATTCAGAAAGAGGAAGTGCGAGGTCCTGCAACTAAGGAGGCACAGCATCAGACACCAGTACATGCTGGGATGCACCAAAATAGAAAGCAACTTTGCAGAAAAGGACCTGGGGGCCCTGGTGGACACCAAGCTGAACATGACCCAGCAATGTGCCCTTGAGGGAAAAAAGGCTAATACTATCCTGGCCTGTATTAGACAAAGCATTGTCAGCAAGTCAAGAGAGGTGATCCTTCCTCTCTATTCAGTACTGGTGAGAGAACTTTTGTTGTCCTGTGTCAGGTTTTGGGGCTCCCCAGATCATGAGAGACATAGTTATACTGAAGAGAGTGTCAGTAGGATGATGAAAGGATGGGAACATCTCTCTCCTAGGAGGGACGCTCAGAGAGCTGGTACTGTTCTCTGTGGAGAAGAGAGGATCAGTTTAGGAAAGATACTGAGGTGCTAGAGCAGGTCCAGAGAAGAGTGACGAGGCTGGTGAAGGGAGTTGAGCACAAGTCCTATGAGGAAAGGCTGAGGGAGCTGGGGCTGTTTAGCCTGGAAAAGAGGAGGCTCAGGGGTGACCTTATCACTTTATGCAACTACCTGAAAGGATGTTGTAGCCAGGTGGATGTTGGTCTCCTCTCTCAGGCAACCAGCAGTAGAACAAGAGGGCATGGGTTTTAAGCTCTGCCAGGGGAGGTTTAGGTTGGATATCAGAAAGAAATTCTTTACAGAGAGAGTGGTCAGGCGTTGGAATGTCCTGTCCAGAGAAGTAGTGGATTCACCATCCCTAGAGGTTTTTTAGATGAGACTGGACGTGGCACTCAGTGCCATGATCTAGTAATCAAAGTGGGGTTGGATCAAGGGTTGGACTTGATGATCTCAGGGGTCTCTTCTAACCTAGTTAATTCTATGATTCTATGACCTTGTAAATTCCTGGAGCGAGGAAATACAGAAGATGGAATCATCTCTTTTCATTGGTGCCCAGAGAGAGGACATCAGGGAGTAGGCAAATACTGAAACATGGGAGGTTTCCTGTGAACATCCAGAAAAAATTTTATAATGTCAGGGTGACTGGGCACTGGCAAAAGTTCCCCAGAGTGGTTGTGTACTTTCCAACCTTGAAGATATTAAAAAGCTACCTGAACGTGATCCTGGGCAATCATGTCTAGGCATCCCTTGCTTGAGCAGGGAGATTGGGCAAGCTGACTTCAGAAATCCCTTCAAACCTCAACCATTTTGTGATTCTGTGAGAGAAGTTTTATTATCTCCTTCATTTTTCAAAACAACACACAAGGTGGAGTATATGTGATTATGAAAGATATCTTGCTTTCCTTTTTTGTTTTTAATCTCTCTTTCCCATTTTGCTTTTAATACCTAAGTTTTTGGAAGATGGCTTAAAGAACAGTAGATTTATCTTTTTTGCACAATAGCCTGAAAGAACAGCATGATTTTAGGACAAATAATAAGGTGTTCATATTGATCAAGGTTGTAAGCCATGAACACTGAAAAATATATATATATATACATATATATATATGAAATAGTTTATTTATATCAGTGGAAGCATCTGTCCTTTTAATGCCCTTCATTTTGTTTAAGGCAGAGTAAATAAAATAATATTCATAATGAAAATGTAGGATTGTTCTTGTGTTCAGCTGTATAACTGCATAGCATGTTATAGGCATCAGTCACCTAAGGAAAATAACATAATGCATCATACAGGTTTGATAGCATTGTATTCTAGACTAGTTTATTCAAAGAAGTACTTAAAAGCTGTAGAAATTGCTCTGGAAACAAACTATTGACTTAAAGCTGAAGTTTTAATTTATAGTATATAAAAACACAACAATCATAAAACTGAAAAGATTTTAGCTCCTACACAGATCAAAGGTAGCACAAATCTCACCCTTTTTTTTTTTTGTGAGGTGTTCTTGGCATTTTTGCCTTTGCCATGGAATCACAGCCGTTGTTTGAGTTGCAAGTAACCTTAAAAATCATTTAGTTACAATCCCTCTGCCACGAGCAGGGACACCCACTATATCAGGCTAGTCATGCATTTCTTTATCTCTGTCTTAAATAAGTACAAGATGGTACATATGTACTTATTCTTATCATGACTTTATCCATTAGTTTAAACATCTCTTCTTCCTTCCTGCAATTTAGCTTTCATATGCATTTACAGAGAATAATCATAGTTTTCTCTTTTTGTTCTGTCATACAGAGCAAGCCAAACTTTACTCATCAGCTGCTTTTTTATGATAGATTCTTCTTTACCCTGAGAATCTTAATAGCCCTTTCTGACCTTATTTAGTTTACTATCTCAGAAAGAAACAGGTGAAAGTACACAGAATCTTGCAACTTAAATTTTATCTGTGAATATTATAGAAAAATTTTATCTGTGCTGTGACTATTATAGGCCATGAGTATTTTCCTGTCTCAGTGGAACATCTTGCTTATCTAAGAACAATCAATTATATTGTCAAAGAAGTATAGCACATTAGTAAAGTAAAATTATTTTGCACTAAACCATATTACATTTGATTTCACCTTCCATTAACTTCATTATTTTAATTATTCATCTGCCCAGTTTTGGTTTGTTTGGTTGTTGTTTTTTTTTTTTCTAATAAATCAGTATCTCTCAGGGTATTTTCTGTACTTCAGTCTGTTATTACTCCTGATTCATCAATTTACAAAAAGTGGAAGCCATGTCAGTTCATGTAGAAATATGGAATAAAGAGTTTAGTCCTTTTATTTTTCATGGAGTCAAAGCTTGAATTTCAGTTACATTAGTTAACATTTTTCAGAACCTTTCCCCTATTAGCCAAATTGAATAACCCTCTTAGTTAGTAATCTATTCCTACTGATTTTTTTTTTGCTACATGTACTGCAGATTTACTGCCCAATCTACTCTCATAGCACAGCACCTGTTTTTTAACTTTCTTTAAACAATTCAAGAACCTTCTGTCTCTTTCAGTATCTGATGGACATAAGTCAGCATATCTTTAAGTAGGTTTCATTTTATCCTAAGTCCATCTCTTAATTATAAACAGATCTTCTAAATTAGAAATATGTTTACGAATAGAATTTGAACCATTAGTCTTCTTGGTCAGATGCCTAAAATAAAACCTAGAAAGAAATCTGAAATGCCACTGGATATTAATTGGAATGCTTATAATGGATTCATAGTAATCCATACAACAACATTCTCTTTGCAGGATATATCTATGAGCTCAGACCACATGCAGTAAATTCCACAGGACTGGAATTACATTAATTTTGCATTCAGCTCAGTAAATGAAAATATATCTATGGAGCCTGAAACTAATGCCAAGGATTTATTTTAGAATTTAAATAAAGATCAATTTTGACAGCCATTAATTGAAAAGGAAGATGTTTTTGTTTATCTGTAATACTTTAAAGGAAAGCAAGCAAATCAAGCCAGAACAAATAGATCTATATGTGATCACAAACACTCAATTATGGAATTGCTCCAGCCTTCATTTGGTCATGGTTCTCTTTCCCCTCGAGCAGCAAGGTAGTCTGCTGGCAGCTAATGAGGTGAAAACAAACAGAGATAATTAGAAATCGTATAATTAACATATTTGCCACTATAAATACTTATTTACTGAAAATTATGTTTTGGATAAATTTCCAAATTTGAAAGTGGAAAAGAATATTTTAAAGGAAAATATATCTGATTCCATAAAGCATAATTTAATCTTTATTTTTCATTTGTGACTTCTGAAATGTTGAATTTTATGCCTTGTGTTGATATCTCACCATAAAGAGATCAATACACATTGTTTTACATAGTGTCATTACATATTAATTTAAAATAGTTCATTAATTACTATTGTGCTTTTCAGGATATTTTAACTTTCTCTTCATTGGGAGAAATACAATCGAAACAGTCAAAATATACCACAAACCTTCCATACAGTCCCTCCATTTTACATAGAACAGTATATTTCCTCACACTGAGAAATAATAGTGATTCACGGTGGTTCCTCAGTATTATATTGAAACATATTCATAGGCTGAATTTACCATGTTAAGAATTACTTTGAATCAATGGAGACCTAAAAAGTTCTAAGACCTGAATCACCTTCTGGAGATGCTCCTCACTTTGTTTCAGTTTATGAGATATGGAGAGACTGGCACATGTAGGATATTAATTTGACTTCTTACCAGCCAGCGAACTGCTCCAGGGCCAAAGCTGTATGACAGATAAAATTGTGGAATATATTCTTAAATCTATTCAAGTCACCCAGGTTTGAAACTTTTTCACATTAAAAAATTGGATAACCAAAGTCTTGGCATTTTTTTTTCCTACAAAAAATACCCCTGAGCCTGCAGGTGCAAAATTTTAATTAACTCAGGAGGTAATTGCATTTTTTACTCTGATCTGCATTAAAGGCCCCTTGATTATTCTGTTCTCACTGTCCACCTGCACAACCCCCATTGATGGAAACCTGAATGTTGCAAAGGGAATGAGCATACAAAGTGGTTCTGTGGATGGGAACAAGGAAGTATCCTGTAGACATAACAGACTCAGTTCTGGTTCAGTGAAGGCTTGGAGAAAAGAAGCAGTATGGTATATTAGAAAAAAAAAAAAAGCTGGCTGACTGTGTATCTTCAATACTTCTGATTTTCAGTAGTGTTACTGCAATGATTTCTCCAGAGCCCTGCTGACTGAGAAAGTAAAAACTGGGATCATTTTATTCCTTTACAGGAAAGTATCGTGAGGGAGAGTGTATATCTGTCATAAAGCCAGCCAATTACTTTGGACGTGGTATGTCCATGAATTCTGACAGAATAGCCATAAATCCCAAACTCAGCTTGCTTTGCTTTGTCTTAATCAGTTAGATTTAGCAGTTCCTAAAAGCAGACTGTGACTCCCTTACACGAGTGGAGTGTTAAGCATTACTACTTATGTGCAAGAGGTAACAGGAACATTCTCTAATCACAGAAAACTACTGATGTACAGGCCTTTGACTCTAGTCCATCTCAGTAAGATTAATCGCTTTACTTTTTCCCCCCCTCCCTACAACTGCAGCCAAAGAAATAATAATTACCTTCTGTTTTATTCCACTCCCTCCTTGACCACTGGCACCACTACACTGAAACAGAAAAATGAAAATCTTTTTGTCAAATAGTACGCTTAAGACTGAGTATGAGCAGATAAAGCTATTTCATTTGAAAGTGATATACACTGTTTCAGAAATTAGATTTGCAGACCTAACTGTAATTCAGCACTACAGAGAGACAGAAGACCCAGAGATTGAATGGAAATAATCTGGAAATAGCTGCAGCACAGACATATAGTTTTAGACTAATACACCAATGAGTTTCATACATTTCAATTAGAAAATCCATAGTCCAGAGGTTAACTTGGAAGGACATTTGGTAGCTCTCAGATAAGATTTCAAGTCAGACCTGCTATTAATATCAGACATCTAAATACATCCACATTAATTCAATTTCTTTAAAAAGATATGAATAAAGTCAGTACATGCTTTACAGAGGCATTGCATTTATTGCATATGTCTGTATGAAAAAACTATCCTATACTGCAGGCTGAGCCTACCTCTATTTATAAAAGCTCAGATAATAATCAGAGAGAGAATGAATCTTCCTCTCTCATAGTAAAAATACTATCTAAATAATATTGGGAAAGTATAGGAATTCAACTTTCTCAAATTTTATCATTGTATTTTTCTACTCAACCAAGCACATCAACCAGACTCCTTGAGACATATGAGCTACATTGAGGAAAAAACCAAAAACAACTCAACAAACAAACCAAAAACAACTCAACAAACAAACCAAAAACCTGAATAGTATTTGATTTATTTTAGGAGGACATTTAGTTACAGAGTTTCCTAACAAAACATTAGTATTAAAAAGAGTACATGTAAATGTACTGCATGACATTATAGTGGGTGTCCCCTGTAGGCCACCTAACCAGGAATAACAAGCAAATGAGGCCCCTGAGAGCAGGGGGAGGGACTGGAAGGAGGACATACCCTTGTGGGAAAGGTTCAGTTCAGGAAAGACAAAGGCAAACTGGGGAAACATATAATCCATGGGCCTCGATAGGAATCACCCAGAATTCCTGTGGGAGCTGGCTAGTACTGCAAGGCCATTCTGTATAATGTTCAATTGATCAGAGACTGGGGGATTCTGTTTTATGTTTTCCACCTTCAACTTTTCTGAACTGTTCAGTAAGGAATTTACAGATTTAAAATTATTTATTGCAATAAGCATGCTGGAAGTACAGATATTTAGACTCAATGTATGTATCAAATACATCTGTTCATCTTTATGCTTAAAAGAATTCTGCAAAGGCTCTCACAGTTAAAGGCAGTGGGAAATCTTAAAAATTTTTCAATTCTTACAGGATAATATACTGTTAAATACAAGAAAGTACTGTACCTTAGACAAATAATAACAGAAAAAGCAATCATCTATGGCACAAATTTGTTTTTTTAATGATCTTGCAGCTGGGAGTAATATTTCTATTGTTATTAGCAGTTGTAACCTTTGTACTTTCAGACATTTCACTTTAAATAGGGACTTGCTGCCAAGTTGGATCTCACCCTGTAATAAGCATACCTGGAGCACTGAAGCAACAATATAAAATTTATAAAACAATAGAGAAAAAAAAGTACTCAGGACTTAAAATAAAATTCCTGTCTCCCAGACATCAAATCCACCAAATGAATCTACTTATTACTGGATTTGTTAGTGAACTTAATTTCAGATACATTTCTGTGACACTTCATAAATTTATTTCACTCGAATCCAAGTGCAAGGAAAGACCTTCTTTTTATAATTATTATTTTTTATATTTCCTTCTGAAAAAGTGAGTTATTCAATAAAGGAAACACTTGAAGTAGGTGCATAAACAGTTTTTTGAGTTCTTGGATGTTCCCTTCTTGGACCATGTCAAGATTCTCATGCTTAAAGATTCTTTTGTAATTTTCAGTTCAAGATTGAACTAGATAATTCTGAAAAGTAGAATACCCTAGAATAATACTCTGCAGAAATTTTCTAGGCAAGCTAAAAGTCCCATTCACTCACAAATAAAAGGTGTTTTAGCAGCTGGACGCATAAATGCATAACCTATATTGTTATTACAAAGATTGTTACACTGATATCAAAATTATATCAAAGGTATATCAAAAGTTCCTTCCACAGAAATTCACAACATATAGAAAATTCCATTAGTTATTATTTAGCCACATAAATTGTTCAATACAGCCTTAAAAAGAAACAATCAAAAGCCATCAACGGTCTCATTTTTTCCTGCTGTTTGAAACTTTGAGACATCCAAAAGATTATTTCAGTTGATGATTGATCTAAAATATTATTTTTATTGATGATTTTAACCTATGCTAAATTTGAGAGAAAAAAATGTTAAAAATTTAGTTGAATTGTACCTAAGTTTTACTGAGGCTGGAAAAATGTGCTTTGTCCTAATAAGTAAGTAAGTAAGTAAGTAAGTAATCTTGGTTACTTGTTGCTCGAATTAATTTCTTCCTGTTTCTGTGATATAATCTATCAATTTCTCATTTTTATTAACAACACTTAATGTATATGTTATTAACAAAACTGATTGGTGTAGAGGCCTGTATGGCATTGTAAGAGCAATCGAAAATTTATGGTACAGACAAGTTGTAGTCTAAATGGTTACTGCTACTACCATCCCAGCAAAGTAGTACTCTGCCCTGATTAGAAACCTTTCCTCTATACTTTTAAACTACCCTACTTTACTACTTAAGATTGCCCAGTGACAAATGGCATTGAAAACTAACATGAAGAATAGTGATGGAACAACAGCAAAGACAGCTGTAAAACAGCTTAGCTACACTGCAGTGCTCTATGCACCTTTCTTTCGTGTATCAGATATAAGCACTGAAACTGTTGCAAGAAATTTTTTCATGTCTTCAGCTGCTTCTTTTCTCATATTTCATCTCAGCTCTTAAAAATCTAGTACACTTTTTGTTTGTTTGTTTGTGGGTTTTTTTGTTGCTCTCTGCTACGGCTGGATTTCCAGTTTTAGAGAAAGTGTATTTGACCTTCATGGATTATAAATACAGCTGGGTTTCTTTTTTCCTGAAGGAATAATGTAAGGCAGAGGTTTTCATATAGCTTCAGATTTATATGTTCATATTTCTCTCACTAGACTGCTACCATTCCAACAAAAAAAAATCAGAGAAGTGCGGGGGGTTTAATGCGACACCTTCATTATGGACAAATATGCAGCTTTTCATATATCTAAAACGTGATAGAGTGGTACTCCGTCATGGTAGTCATAGTGGTGGAAAAGTAAATAAAGCCACATTGCAACAAAAATCCAAACGTGGTGGAGTGGATCATGATTCTCAACACCCTCTGCAAAGCAATGAATATCTTAAGAGTTACTTTTCACTTGTAGTTCAGATTTCTCTTTCCCAGCCCATTTTAAAAGGAATACAGATATTTCAGAGTTATTATGTCTTCATAATAGACTATTAGCTAAAATAGAGAGATAGTATACAAAAATCTTCCTTCCTTCACTTGTACTAGCATGACAGACTAGTTAAGCATTGATGCAGCATTAATGTAAATATGGAGACTGAGTTTTTCCTTCACATGAGAATATAAGTGATGGGAAGAGAATAGATTTTCCTAAGCAGCAAGAACTTGCCCCAGTTCATTTCAGCAGCACAGTATCTCATAGGTGCCAAACTCATCATTGCAAGAAAAGTCACTGCTGGGCTATTACAGCCGCATACATTGCTTTATGTGAAGAATGAATATTGTTGATAGTATGGAATGGAGGAGATGAGAATTGAGTCAGGCCCTAATCCCACTTCCTCTTTCATTGCCATTAATTTTGCAAGTGAGCACAGTAAATATTTTAAAAGTATGCTGCATTATAAATTGTTGAATAAGAAAAGAAGAAAAAAAACCAAATAAACACTTTTAATTCTCTTCCTGGTGTAGCAGACAGCACAATATCCTCTGCTTTAGACACTCTTTAGCAACTGCTTGGGTGAGACTGTCCAGCTCTATTAACAGTCCATGAGCTCATTACCATGAGGTACATGGTAATAACCACAAAGAACTTTTATTAAGACAATAAATTATCTTATCTTTGCCTAAAAAATATTCTTGCAGGAGCAGAGAAGAGGGAAAGAATGTTTTATTTATGACTATCTACTAAAAAAGATCAAAACAATAAAAGTGTTCATTAACATACCAAAATACTAATTTTCTTCCTTGTATAATATCCTTATAAATTTAAACTTCTAAAAAATGATATGGCAAACCAACAAGACAAAGAAATTGCTCAGTAGCTTATTTTAGAATTATTTGATTACACTCATTTCCTGTCCATTGGTGTCCAGGCAGTTGCAAGACAGATCTTTCTAGTGTATGTTCTTTATTTCTCTAAGAAATCCTTCTTTTATAATAAACCTGATATCACCAAATTATGCAGCTTAAAAATCTTTTTCTTTCTCCTTTTCTTTTTTATGTTTGACCATTGAATTTTCAAGGGAGAGAAATGCAACCATAGCCCTACTAACACTAAAACCTGCTGCAAGGCAAAGGTCTTAAAGGTCTTATATTTCATTTGTTCAATCTAATTCAATGACTTCACAAAACCTTATGCAATATAAAAAGAGCTCTGAAGAGGCTGTGGACACTGAAATGACATCATCTGTGTGATTGTGGTATTCCTAATTTACCTAGAGAACAAAAGCTCTTCAAATAAGTCCACAACTCATGGAAAAGGGTTGTCTTGTGGCTGCATGTAATGTTAGGCAGAAGATCACCACCTCATTCTGGTTAGCTTTTTTTCTGATTTCTGTGACTGAGTCTGTCTGCTATGTCTTGGATTTATAAATTATTCAGCAGAGAGAGACTGCTTAATGCAGTTCAACAGTCTAAAACTCTCATGTTCTGCACTTGTATGTACATATCTGTATATTTATAGGTCTATATAATTTTATATGCCTATAATATGCTTGAACTTGGGCTGATCCTGCATTATTTTATAGCCTAGCTAGAATAATTTGCTTTTCATTAGTCAATATTACTTCAAACTCTGAATTGGAATATTCAGCTGCATATGGTTTGCATTCATTTCAGTTGAAACAAATGCAAAAAAGTAAGTGGTTTTATTTTGTGGTTTGGGGGTTTGGGTTTGTTTTTTGTTTGTTTGTATGTTTGTTTGGTTTTTTTGTGTTTTTGTTTTGTTTTGGTTTTTTGTTTTTTTTTTTTTTTCAAATAGAGGATGAAATCCAATACCATGGGATTGCTAGCAGTACAAAGTAAAGAAAATGTTTTTTTATAGTTTTAAAAACTATGGGAAATGGTTTCTACACAAACCCAGTACAAAGAATTTTACTAAGCAGTCACAAGTCACAAGATCAGGAACATGAAGAATTATGTCACCATCCAATTTGAGATACCATGCTGTCCTTTTCTTGTTTCCAAAGGTCTTGGAGACTGAACATTTAAGAAGTTTTCTGTTATATCTGTCTTTTGGATATGCCCATGAGCAATAGCAGAAGCTATGCCATTAGCACATGTGGACTTTTCCTATGGTCATTAAATTCTAGGATTTTTATTACAAAAACTGAAAGATTTTCCATCTAAAATGAGAGGGTTTAGAGCTCTTAACACTTGCTCTGACATTTAAAAGTAGAACATGAGAAACAGTCCTTCCATTAATAAAGGATTTTTATCAACTGAATTATTCCCTCAAGTATTGTCTACCTATTGTACTTTTAGGGAGACCAACATATCTTTGATCAAGAAAGAGAAAATAGATCTGATATATAATATACTTTTTCTATCTTTTCCACAAAAAACCCCCAAATCACAAAAGCTCTCTGCACCTAACAATTACCTGACTAGATGAACAGATTCTTCTCCCTATTCTGCTAATAAAGTCAAGAGAATTGGAATTTAGGTGCTATATTTCCATTATCTGATTCAGAAAAGTGGTTATGCAAGTGGCTGGGGGTTTTTCTCCCTCAAATAGAGAATGCATTCTTTGAGTCCTGTATATACCAGTTAAAAGAAAAGGTAATGCAAGCAAAATATAAATCATGACTCACATAAATTAACCCTAAAGTGGTGGACCTACTGCACTTCAACATGAAGCACCAGCCACCTATACACACTTTGCATACAGGATGAGCTATGTAAGTTATGTATAGACAATCATGTATAAACAGACTCCCAGTACATAATTTCATAGCTACATAGCAGAAAAGAAATATCACTGAACGTATCAATATACAAGGTAAAATTCTTAGGTCTCAATGAAATTGGAATTCATATTGATTTCCATAGAATTTCACTTTTAGAGTGTTAAATCAATTCTTTTTGGAAAAAAATAATACTTTCAGTAGTATAACAAAATGAAGCAACGATATATCTTATCTAAGCTCAACACAAGGTACTGTCTGGCAGCGACAAGCATTACAAGACTTGACAGAATGGAATTTTAAACCAAATAGACTCATATCAATTGGAGGGCACAAGCCAGAGCAAGACTTAATAACCTGCTGCCTCCTGCATTGATGACAGCAAAAGAAATCCATAAGCCGGGCAGTTTAAGGAAGCTTTCTTTCCCAGGCCTTTTAAGAAATACCAGTTTCACTAAAGCCACAAACCAGAACAAGACACACTGAAGAAAAAGTGCACTATGTTTTAAACCAGCTAAATGGGTATTGAAAAACCCCGTTTCATGAGAGGTAGTATGTGCAGCCAAGTAAAACAAATGCAAACAGCAAAGACCAGGAAAAATGGATGGACTTATTTACTAAATATAATCCAAAGATACTGAGATGGGTAATTCTCTTAGGATAGTCACTCCTTCTTAGTATGGAGCATTTGCCAGGATGAGACCAATGAAGAGAAGCATTCCATACAATTTCCTGGGAAGTGTCCTTCTAAGTCAAAGAGGGCTGAAGTACTGCAAGGAATTGAGAAACACCATTATCCAGGACAACAGATTTAGAGAATCTACCTCATCATGTGTGTTTAGTGATTCCTATTCTGACATGGCATGAAGACCATGAGAGGGTTTGCACAGTCCTTTCTCATAACACTTTGAAACAAAACATGGTCAAAACCCCAAAGCCACAATAAAGGCAATGCTCCATTGTCATAAAGTCTGACTTGCCCTTGCAAAATCACCTGGCAAGTCACACAGATTTAAATGGAAACTTTGATATTACAATTAATGCAAAATTAATTCTGCATTAGGGTTTTTTTTAAATAAGAAACACAACTGTAAACTCTAACCTGTGCTTGCTAATTGTCAGTCCCATGAAAAATACCTGTTTATGACTTAATAGGATTAAGCATAAACGATATACAAATCAGAATCATAAAGATTTGCCCTGCTGACATTATAGTTTGAAATATCACCTTCAAAATTAGCAGTATTTACAACTACTTGATTTTTGCACCAAAGACTAAGGACTTGAAGCTTTGTAACGAGTGCTATTTGTAGTGCTGTTATAAAATTATATCCGTGTCTGTCCTGGTTTCTGCTGGGATAGAGTTAACTTGTTCCTAGTAACATCTAGGATGAGGCTAATATTGATAACAAACCAAAGTTTTTTGTTGTTGCTGAGCAGTACTTAGAGTCAAGATCTTTTCTGCTTCCCACCCCACCCTACAATGAGGAGGCTGGGAGTGCACAAGGAGTTTGGGGAGGACAAAGACAGGGACAGCTGACCCCAGCTCACCCACAGGACACTCCATACCACATAATATCATGCTCAGTGTATAAAGCTGGGGGAACAAGAAGGAAGAGGGGGATATTCAGAGGGATGGCATTTGTCTTCCCAAGTAAACAGACATGGTGGATCTGTGCTGTCCCGGATATGGCTGAACACCTGACCGCCCATGGAAAGTGTTGAATGAATTCCTGGTTTTGCTTTGGTTGTGTGTGTGTCTTTTGCTTTACCCATTAAACTGTCTTTATTTCAACTCATGGATTTTCTCATGTTTACCTTTCCAGTTCTTTCCACTATATCACTGGGATGGAATGGAGACTGAATGAGTGAGTGCGTGATGGTGTGGGGCTTACTTGCTGCCTGGGATTAAGCCATATCAACATCCACTGAGAAATACCATAATCAGTTACCATTGTGAGTCAGTTGGAATCTGCCTGTCACAATTAAATAACTGGAAGACCATTCTGAAAGACATGTTCTCCCCAGAGCACTGCAGAAATTTAAAATTAGCCATATGAATTCATATGAACTCTCTGCCTCTAGGTATAATTTTAAGCATTTCTAAGATCTACTCAATCAACTCATTCCTTCTGTGGCTAATAAAAGTAACAAGACCTGTTTTCTTTCTCGGTAGGTTTTGTCTCATTTGCTTCAAAAACGTCTATTGGATGTAGCAGTTGTGCAAGAGTCATGTTTTTTAATTTTAAATTAGACTATTAAGGCTTGGATTTTTGCATAGGTGCAAGCACAACAACTGAAAAAAAAGAAAATAAAGTAAACCAGAACAAAATAATGTGGAAATAACATTCAGTTTCATTACTTAATGATGACTTAATGTCATAGACAAAGAATACACTGGGGTTTTATTTTTTGTAATGTTCACCTATGAGAATATCTTTTGAGCACATTTACAGTTATAAAGTAAAGGCGTGGAATACATCCATAAATAATTGCAGAACAAGGAATAAAATTAAATGCTAATATCTTCTTTCTGGTAGGAAATGCAGGTTTGGAGGCATAAGAACAGAGGCCCAAAACATTTCTGACTTGCCTTCAGAAATACTGCAAAGCATTCACCTGACATGCTGGAGTAGTAATCCGTTACTTCCCTACCATTATTTATGCAATGATGGCAAATACCTCTCCAAACACCTTTTTTTTAATCACTCCAAGTTATTTGAATACACCTCGAATATTGTTACCTCTGTTACAGAAACAGTGTACGTAGCATCTCCGGGTCTTTGATAAGAATTGTAGCCTTCACCTCATTTTAATATTAACACTTCAAATGAACACAATAGATATATATTGCTACTCCAGCATTCATAGTTTTGTTGTTTTGGTTTTTTTTATTTTGTTATACAATTTATTCTTTGGTGCTCAAATGAAAAGGCATATACAAAATTAGTATATGAGCAACTGTACTGTTTTGGAAATTAAATACATGAAAGTCAGGAAATTAAATTCCCAGTGTTCAAGTTTGGTATTAAACTAATTCAATTGTGATGATGTATGGAAAAGTGATTTCTAGAGGACATCAATTGCACTTTGCCATTTGTAAAATTCTAAGTAGAAGTGATAAGGCAGTTTAACACTTCCCATTAGAGGAAGCAGTTTTAGATTGCTGGCAGCATCAAACTTGAAATATAGCAGCTTGAATATCTACCCTAGGATTACTTCTTTTTCTATTCATGAATGCACAGTAGATTTAGTTTATGAAGAAGAAGAGTGAAAGGTGATTTCATTGCAGTTTGTAATCACTTTAATAACAGATAGAGAGCTCTTTATTTTGACAGATTAGGGCATAGCAAGGACCAATAATGGCTGCTAGGTAAACTCAAGTAAGAAATAAATATATATTTCTTTTAAAATGAACAATTCATCTATAGAGTGAAAAATACGAGGGAAGTATTGTGAAATGCATTTCATTAAAGACAGCAAAAGTGTTGTCTTTCTGGAACAGGTTTTCATTGAGCAAAATCAGAAAAAATACCAGGGAAAAGGTATTGTACTTGATGACCTGAGCTACAAAAGTCAAGCTGCAAGTCTTGAGAGGCTGAAGAGAATTCAGCAAAACACACAGAATCAGTGAGAAGACCTGAGCAGAACAAGACAGAAACTGAAATCCATGAGATTCAGGCCATAAGAATCTATCTGACTAACAAAGTTGATACAAAGAGTTAGATTTCTCTGGATTTAGAAGGCAAACATAATTAATAACAGAGCTCTGTAGCACATCTGTTCTACAAGTTGTCACAGTCCTAGAGTCTTCCAACATAAGCAGTTTGGTGGGTGCACAGAGAGGCACTGGCATCTATGAAGTTCTCATGCTCTTTCTCTAAAGGGATTGTGAGGACCTCTTTTTCTGATACTGTTGGAATCATCTTAGTTCTGAGGATATACTAAGCTGTCCATGACTATTATTACTAACTCTTGAGAACAGTGATAAATTATGCTTTCTGAGCTTTACACATGGAGTTTTTTCCTGTTGTTGACTTCACTTTTTTTCATTTCTTCGCTATAAAATCACTACAGTTCTCTTTTCACTGCCTGCAAAATCTCAGTTATTTTCTGGCGATGTGTTTGGCATTTGAAAGTCCAGTTTTTAATGCTAACATATTTGTTTCTGCTCACAAGCTCCAATATAAGTCAACTTCTCTGTCTTGTAAGTGGACACAAGGTTTCAATGTCTCATGGAATGCAGCTTATTTTTATGCTCCCTTTAATCCATTTAATGAAACTAAACAGTAAAGTAATAGAAAGTCTTTTCAGGTGCAATGGAAGTTGTCAAACATCTGTTCACTCTCCTCAATACACACTTCATTGCAGTATGCCTTACCTTCCTATGTCTAAACATCTCCTTAAAAACCTTTTCAGATGGTACTCTGAATCAGTAAAAATTCAGAATTAGTAAAATTATGTCACATGTACAGTGACTATAAGGAATAGCTAAAAAGTCCTGAGAGGGCATATAACAGTAAGCTTGCTAGATAGTTACAAGTTGAACTTGTGAAAGAGTTGCTCCACAGAGAGCTCAGAAAAGTGCTACCACTTTTAGCAACAGAATCACAACATTGCTGCATTTGCATGCATAACAGATTTTCAAGTCCCTGATTATACTCTGTTCGAAATTTTTGAAGCATTAGGATAAGAGAGGGAAAACATATGTGCATGAATGCTCAGAGGGATAGTGAAAGATGTAACAGGTACAAGAAGTAACAGACTGAGAGTAAACAATGTGTACATAGCAGCATTATATTTTTAGGGTCTGTGCTGGTTTAAAGGTGAACCAGCAGAGGAAATGAACTCACCACGAGAGAGAGATTATAAGTCAGAGCTAAAATTTAATAATAATATTACAATAACAACACTGACACAAAAGGGAAATTGCTTTCAACTCACAAAACTCCAGCAGTATAATCCAGTGTCCTGAGGCACAAACCCAAGGGGGTTTGTTTGCCCTTGTGCTGAGACCCCTGTGGTTCCCCCAAGTCCAGAGCAAAAGGAAAAGAAAAACCTGTTGGTGCAGGCGAGGGCTGTGGTCTGGGCGAGAGCGGTGATCTCCTTCTGTCAAGGTCCTGCTGCTGTTCTGGATCCGACGAGAGGTTCCCGAGGTCTTCTTACCCACCACTTATGTACCCTCAGGGAGCACCCAGTCCCTCCCCCTGGGCGGGGACTCACACAATGGGTGATTAACTCTGGGAGCCAGGGGGTATTGAACTGCTGATGGCCCATTAGCAGCTCCGCCCCCCTCAGGCTGGGTGTGAAGGTGATAATGGTTCCCTGGGCAGCTGCTGCTAATGGCCCATTGACCTTGGGGAATGAATGGAGGGGGTAGAATACACAGCTTTGATCACCCCCACACAGGGTTAGCTGGTCCCTCCTGCTGAACTCGGACAGGGTCCTTTCACTGTCCTTGTCAAATCTAGTCCCAAACAGATCTAGGGTTTTTTCCACTCTTCCCTTGGTATTAGAGAATGAAACAAACATCTTTTCTCCCTGTTGGGTTGTTTCAGCCTTTTTCTTTCTCATTGGTAGGGCATTTTAAAATTTCACAGCACTTTCTAGCCAGACTTTTTTCTGTTTACTGTATTCTTATTTTCAACTTTTAGTTTATGCTCCTTTATGATAGAATTAAAATGCTTCTAGGTCTCATGCTTTCCCAACAAATAGAGATAATCAGTTTCACTAACTAACCCAAAAGGAAAAAAACAAACTCTTATATCAACTATCATATGAATGCAAGGTTACTGTATAAAAAAAATCAGTTTTTTTAAATTGTTAGTAATATTTTCATTTAAAAGATGCATAAAATTCACTCACACAAAAAATTACATATCTACATACTGTTTTCCAGTATCTCAGTTTTTAATCTCTGTTGCCTGCATGGATATCAAGATTCAATATAATCCATTGTTGTTCTATCATTAACTTTAAATAACTAGAATAGGGCCTAGAGCTTAATCTTAATCCACAGTGCATCAATAACAATGTGATAAGCACCTTTTCCTTTGTAAAAAAGTTTTCTTTGAAGATCAGTTAAATGTTCATAAAATTTATATTAACAGCAATATTTAGATGCTTTTCAAGGAGTATTCAAATTATAGACTTCTAGGGCTATTATAATCTTTGAAATTAAGACTACATCAAAGCTTCTGGGTGTGATATGGGTATATCAACATAACAGATGATAAGTTAGAAATCTCACATGTAGTCTACCACATAATAATAAATGTGCATATTGACAAAATTATCAAAGTCTTCACAAACTTCTTACTACTGGTCATTGCTTAGTGTGGTATATGGAGCTGTGACCACAAGAATCATTGATAATATCTTGAAAATGTCAAGATGCTGGGGGCAGCACTTTCAAGACAAAAAATTCCTACAGTGTTTTCTTTCTGCTTTCCTGGCAAAAACATTTGTTTTAAGAACTAATATTGTAAACAAAAATGCTGGAAAGATAGAGCACCATAATTCTTCCTAATAAACTTGCCTTTGATTTGTAGCTATGGAATAACATAATCACATTAATACCACTGCATTTTTACTGCACCTATCATTCAGCATGTGAGATCATATAGTTAATAATAATGCAATTAATCAATGAATGGAAGCTAAATAACAGTTTTCTGTTGAATACCTAGAAACAAGTATTTATTTTTAGGGAGTTTTTTTCTGGCCACTCCTAACAATTCCCTTTACATCCCTGTGCAAATATTGCATTTCTGCAAACCGTTTTGTTGAGATTTGGAAGTGGCAACTCAAGCTACACACTGACAATCTGCAGTAGATTGCAATCTTCACGTTAGTCTGCCTGACTCAGTCCTGGCTGGCTATCTTTCAAGACTTTCCTCTGAGAAGCAAAGGAGGCAGATTTGCCTAAGGTTATGCTGCCTGCTACCAGAATTACAACTATGGAGACAATGGCCCAGGCTATTTCTGGATGTGATTAGTGCCAAGTTTTCGTGACAACTCTGCTCCACAATGACAGTACAAATTACTGATGCCTCTGTGTCCAGACCCTTTTTATTTCTTTTTGCTTCTCAAGCTGATGATTATAGCAGGTTTGGAGGATTGTCATGCTATTCCCTTTCTTGTTTTCTGAAACAAGTCTGTCAACAGACTGACCCTCTGATCTCTTAGCTGATAATCACTATGTCAGCCTAGTTTGCTTTCGGATAGTGCTATCACACTGAATTAGCATTACCCTTAGAGAAACTTGTCATTTTCAGCTCTGCCACATAAGAGGCTTGAAGGCCATTAAATGGTAGGAAATTTTTTAAAAAAGAAGGTGAGGGAAACAGTATTTAAAAGTTTTGCAGCTACTTTCAGTAGAACTCGCGTGGAAAAGCAAAATCATTAGGTAATATTATGCTTAAAGATCCCGTAAAATATATTACTTTAGAAATTCAAGTGACTAGCATCTTTGTTTCAGTTATGCTCCTTGATTTTTCTAGTCTAATTTCAGAAAATATTGTCATGCTTTACATTCTGTTATATATAATAGCCACTGTAGGGGCCCAAACTCAATGTCCTTAATTTTTTAGCATGCAAGTAGGAATTTTAAAACACAAGTCACAGTTTGTACCCCATAAACAACCAACAGACACTACGCCACAATCAAGTTAAAACACAGAAGGTATCAAAGAACTCTCTCCTTTGTTGTCATTATTCTAGATCTTGAAAAACAGAAGGTAAATCCCTAGCAAAGACAAAAGTCTATAATATAATATTTATGATGCTTCTATATGATAGTGTATATACATAATAACATCTGTATTATTTACATTGGTTTTTCTCTGAGTTTAGTCAGAAGAAAACAACTAAAACCTTGCAAACAAATACCATCACTTGTTTTTAGATAGAAAACTACATTATTTACAAAATATTTTTGCTGTTTGTGCCCAAGAATTTACTGTGTTGCTATGTAACAGCAAGAGTTGTCTGCCCTGTTAACAGTGAGAAGAAAATTCATTACCTGTTATCCTATGTATAAGAAAACATGAAAATTAATGCAAATTTATTACTACTAATTAAGTTCTCAAGTAAAGAGGAAGGAAAATTAAGTATGTAAAATGTTTTCTATTTGACTGAGATGGTTCCTGTTTTTTGACTTGCTGTTTTATTACTACTGTCAGCAGATAAGGAGGATGTTATAATTTATAATTTTTAAAATGTAGAGACTTTATTCTTCTCTTTTTCAATTTTCTAGCAGTCTAAGTTGAATGTTTGCAGATTAATTTCATTTTGATATACAATCTCAGACAAATGAAGGAAAATATCATAGATTTAAAATATGTGATCTTCTAAAGACAATAAAGACAGCAGATTAATTGACTGATATGTTTGCTTAAATCTAGCTACTTCCTCACTTAATTCTTCACAAAATAATGCCTTAAGCTTTAAGTGGATGATAAAGTAATAGTTTAGTATAACTCTGAATAAGAACAGAGTTGCTTAGGATAAAAAAAAATCTTTAGAAAATGATACTATTTTATTTATCTGCTTATTCCATGTAAAACAGATATAAAAATGTTTTCACACCTAAAACTCCAAAACCTTTACTAAAAAAATAAATTCTCCCACATGAATTTAATTTTGCATTTTAACTGTATCTGGATACACAAAAGTTTCTACTGTTGCTGTGAAAACATATAAGCAGAAATTATTTCAAAAGCAGCCAGAGGAAAAAAAAAAGCATTTGAGCACTACCATAATTCTTGAAGAAAGCAAACATTCTCAGCAGACATCTAGAGAACTAATAAAGTGGGGGATTGGATGTGTGTCTACAAAGCCTGGACACGCAGAAGGCATGACTGTCTTGATTGAAACTAGTTATAGGTCAGATGTCTTTGATTTATTTCCTCTAATCCAGACCATGTAACTAACCAAATTAGAGTAAGTAGAGTATAGTCAACAAAAATGTCTGAAGTAATTTACACCATTAGATGCTTGGGTATATTAATAGTAATGTAAAATAAAACAGTTGTACATCTGGCTTTATCTTCAGTGTCTAGAGCGTGTTCTGTGCTCTATAGGCAACATCTAACCAATATTACTTACAGCAGGCTGGAATTTTATTTTCCATTTGTTCCCTATAATTCAGCTTGTGCAGTCATTCAGTAGGACTTTTATCCTGAAAGTTTACTGGTGTTCTGCCTTCAGAAGCACAAGTCATCAAGCCATCTGTGGGGAATTTCATTCTGAATCCACTAGCCCCAGTACATCTATTTGTTTTATATAACGATCTGAAAAAATCCTTCAAAATACTGTGGACATAGGAAACAATTTTGCTAAAGCTTTCATATAAATATTCTGTGTGGATCAATAAATAGTGCAAACACTTGATCCAATAGCTACCACACTGAAAGTAAATACAGACCTACTGATTTCAGTAGAATCAGAAGTAATAACGTTTTCATGACATATATTTTCTCTCTTGCCGAGAGCTAGCTAAACCTTACCATTCTGTTGATAGAGCATACACTGGAGACTCTTGTAACACTTCAGATAAGGGTAGGGGCATTTTTTCCTTTCCTAATAGGAAGGGCATTCTTCTACAAGTCTAAACAAATATACAAAGACTTACAAATAGACCTATTTTCTAGTTAGGAGTCACAGGGTGCATTTCAAAATATCCTTTACTGTTTCATACCTTTTTAAGCTCTCTATGAATGGTTCAAATTCTAAGGCTTTTTTTTTTTATGTATTTCTGTTGTGAATAACAAACATGCCATGCAGAGATTTATTCAGTAAAAAATAGTCTGTAATCATCACTCCCCTCACCCCTTGTACATGGTTTCTAAATCAGGAGTTTTTATTTAATCCTGGCATCATGTTGTACTTTATTTCAGCAGACATCCATGTTTAACAATTGGCAATGTCACGTTAACCTTCCCTGTCTTCTACTTTCCTATGGTCCTACCATGGGAGAACGAAGTCTTTTATTACTAATAGACAATTCTAAAACCCTCTATGCATCTATGTTGGAATCACACAAAGTCAATATCCAATGATATATGCTGCCCTGTCTGTCATTTTTAATCACAAGCTGTGCACCCATTGTAATAGTTTTTGTAATAGTGAATGAATCGTGCTCTTTGATAATAATAAAGCTTACAATGTGTGTTAAATAGATGGGTATTTCCCCCAAATTTTAATGAGTGGTGATTTTAATAATTATCATTCTGACATGTTGTTGGCTTTGAATTAGTAGTTGATAGTTATTACTGAGTATACGTAGAGTTTAATTTAAAGCAGATTAAGATAATCAGAAACAGATCAATGCATGAAAAAATATTAACTGCATCAGAATTTTGTATTCTAAAATTTTTCTTTGTGATAGAAATTATAGTTAATTTAACATCTAAAAGAGACTGACAACTTGCACAAATCAAAGGACATGATGGGTTTCTTTTGCATTTGACCAAACTTTTTTTGGGTTTTTTTTGGTTTTTTTTTTTTTTTGTTTTGTTTTTTTTTGTCAGAGTGGGGGATGGATGTAGGGTGATATTTTGTACTTTCTGGTTTAAGCTCTTTAAATATGACAAAATTAAAAACTAAATTAACATTTTAAAAAACCTAAAAGAACTCTCAATTCCACAAACAAACAAACAAAGCCCCCTCTCCCCCACTCCCCAATCCCCCCCCCCCCCCCCCCCCCCAAACAACAAAACCCCAACAAAACCAGCTACAAAAGCCAGTAAAAATGACCAGTACAAAAATCATCATTTATCGAACATCATATGAAACTGTATCCCATATACTTCAGTTTTCCTTAAGGGACCCTTAGTATATCTCAATACTAAAAAAAAATATAATAGAATATTATTCATTCAGTTGGAAGAGGCTGCTGATACACACAGACCCCACTCTTGATGTTATGAAACAATTAATGTTAACCACAAGAAGTATAAAGAAATGCCATATGCATTTAGAACACAATAAAATATTTTCTATTTGGCTGCAGATTATCATGGACTTTTCATTTTCCTATGTATATGAAAGAGCATTTTGGTTGTGGGTTGGGTATTTTTTTCCATAAAATACATAAAAAGTATAAGAATGGGAAAAAATGTCCTAAGATTTCTTAGTAGAAAATAAATTTTTAAAAATGTGGAAAAATATTTCAAAACTAAATTGTTTTCTTTATAACTGTTTTTAAAGAGCATCTGCCTGTGAAAAAAAACTATAACTTTTATTCTCCACCCCCCATTTTTTTTTTGAGGGTGTTATGCAAGATACTGCATGAAACTATAAGCAGGAAGACAAAATTCATTTTCCTTTCTTAAAAATCCAAATAGAAAAAGTGGTGCTAAGTTTTTGCAACAGCAAAGAGTCCTTTGTATTTTTGGTGTGGTTTCTATCAGAGCTTGAGTTTAATACAGTGTTCCTTCCCTCCTTGGTTTCAAGAGTTTTACATTTGGACTATATAATCATGGAAATTAAGAAAGTGACTAATGAAGACATAATTCATCAAAGAAGACATGTATTTGCATGAATTCTAATGAGGACTCTCTATTCAGATTGGACTACCCTTAAATACATAGTAAAGCAAGGACTAACCAAATTTATTTTAGGATCACAAATGTATGTCCAATGTAAATGTTCAAAAACATGAGTTACTTGCTACTGATCTTTCCAGCTCATATCCTAGTTTTCTTCCACATGATAATTATACTTTTTTAAAAAATGCAACTATGAGATTATATTTTAAATTTGCAAATAATAGTTTTCATATTATATGTCTTACAATTAAGTAGAACCAATAAAACATTTTCTGGATGTAATTTTAGTTTATTCTGATAGGTTTGAGATAATGAAGCCTCTTTTGGTGTAACTGTAGTATTTTAAAATCTCAGTATTTATATGTGATTTAATTATTTATATTCTTTATAAATAAGACTAGGGGAGGATACTGACAGCACAGCATTTGATACTAACAATAAATCACAATCCTTACTTGCTGCAGGGTCAGTGAGGCAAAGCTAATAATTTAAACTATGAAGCCAAAACCCAATAAACCTCCAGAAGCAAAAAGAATTTCTCTCATAATTAAAAGCGTGAGATATTTGTTAGACAATGGCAATCATACTACAGAGTTCTGTGAAAAAAGTCCCTACAAGGCTTAAAATATCAGATATTCAGCATTGGGAAAGAAAGAGGAAGGGAAGGGTTTACAGATGAATATATTCATTACAAAGCATAGTCAAATATGCATTTTGACAATGCAATATGCAGAAATGCAAATATGTTTAAATAATAGGGAACTATTCATGTAATTGATCTTCTGTAACCTCATAATTCTATTTGCACTTAAATTTCTTGTCTTTCATAAGATGCAATATGGATTTCAGTCTGAAGCACTGGTGAGAACAGAAATCCTTATTTCAGCTGAGCTGTGTTGTAGCTATTTCTAAATAGTCAACTAGGTTTCTTCTTGCTTTGCTCCATGGCCACAGGCACAGAGTAGTCACAGTGTAAATGTACACAATTGGTCTTGCTTTTGGAGCAATCAAACTGGCTCCCTCCAGTACTCAGACTCGGTCCATATGGTCCGCATAGCTCATTGCTAAAGTGTCTGCTTCAGAGTAAGCACCTACAACCTGTTCACACAAATAGCTCTCTAGCTCAACTGTTTAAGTCTTCATTGACTATATTAACACCACTCAAGGTCCTAATTTCAATAGACTCCTAATACTGCCATGATTTATGTCCAGTGATTCATGGGTTTTGTTTGTGTGCTGATTTAAAGGTAAACTGGTAGGAGAAGTGAGCTCAACACAAAAGAGACTGTAAATCAGAGTTACAATTTAATAAAAATATTACAATAAATGCAATGATACAAAAAGAAATTGGTTCTAACCCACAAAACTCAGAAGTATAACCCAGCACCCTCAGGCACAAACAGAATGGTGTACATTGGCCCCTGTGCTGAGACCCACATGGTTCCCCTTAGCCCAAAGTAAAAGGAAGGAAAAAAACCTGTTGGTGCAGATGATAGTCACAGTCCTGTCAAGGTTCTGGTCCTCCTCTGGATCCAAGAAGTGGTTCCAGAAGTCTCCAAACCCCAGAATTATATACCCTCAGGTTCAGGTGGGAATGGCCAGTACCTCCCCCAGGGAAGGGAGTTCCACAATGGATGATCTAACTCTTTGAGTCATAGGGTACTTTTGGAATTGTTCCTGGCCCATTAGCAGACACCCCCCTCAGGCTGGGTGTGAAGGTGCTAATGAGTCCCTGGGGGGGAGTTATCACAGCTCCTATCTCACAGGTTTCTTTAACACCCAGCTTTCAGCCTGAGGGTTCAGGTGTGCCCTGGGCAGCTGCTGTGAATGGTCTCTTGTTAACAGTTCATGAGAAAGGGCATATAGGGTGGAGAATATGCAGCTTTGGTCACATACACACAGTGATAAACTGGCCCCGGCTGCTGAACTAGGACAGTTTGTGGTTTGGTTTTTTTCCCAAAAAACTGTTATAGAGAAAAGCGAGTGTGGTGGCTGAGTGTTAGTGGGGTATGCCTGGGAACGTGAGCAAAGGGAAAAAAAGTGATTGCTGAGCAGGTTTTTCAGAGTTAAGACAGAAACTACTATACCAGTTGAGCAATTTTTTTTATAATATTTCTAAAATTCCATATATAATGATATCCTAGCTATGATTTAAGTTTGTAGTTAGAGGAAATAGATTAATTAATGTATAGAATGTAGAAAATGTGGGAAATAGGTGGGTTAATGTAGAAAAGAGCTCTCATTTTTTCGTGGGTTGGAGTCTTCAGAGTTAGGAAAGTAACTAAAATTTTCTTGTATATAATATTTTATATTTGGTTTTTCCACATCAATGAATCCTCTTGCTGTGAAAAAGTGGGA
Source organism: Pithys albifrons albifrons (assembly GCF_047495875.1). Taxonomy (NCBI): domain Eukaryota; kingdom Metazoa; phylum Chordata; class Aves; order Passeriformes; family Thamnophilidae; genus Pithys; species Pithys albifrons. The sequence goes on from NC_092461.1 coordinate 85,939,668, forward strand.
TCATAGAAAGGGAACTCCAGTGTTGCCTTTTAGATTGAAGAGTTAACGTTGCTATTTTATTCATTCCTCTTAGTCAAAAAGGTAAGAATGACCTTAAAGAATAATTCTACCTTGATAAAATTCATTTATTTGGCCATGAAAAATTTGTTTTCTAGATTTCGTGTGTTATTTTGGAAGCAGAAAATGAAAGCATACGTTAAAAACAATTCTTAATGTTTACGATTAAATCAAATTTGCAAACTATGGTATTAATTGAGGATTTCAACTAAAGGTTTGCCCTGGTTTTAGGTAGGGTAGAGCTAATTTCCTTTGTAGTGGCTTGTACAGTGTTTTTTGGATTTAGAATGTGTTGCAGGTTTGGCCTGGCTGTTGCCAACCCTGGACTGGCCCCCCTTCCCCCTCCCAGAACCTTCCCAGCAAAGGAAAGGAAAAAAAACAAAACTGAAAAGAAACGTACTCTAAAGAAATTGAACTGAATAAAAAGAGTAAATTATATTTACTAACATTTACAAACCACACTATATACACAATACATAGGATCCCACCCCCCAGGGAGAAAAGGGGACTGATTAGCCGGAAAATAGGGAAGACACTAACCCAACCTAAAGAAACTGAATGAATCAAAACAAACACAATTAAAAACTTCAAGGAAGGGGAACAAGAATGAAACAATCTCACCCAGGACAGGAGAACCACTAGGGACCGGAGGGACCAGACTCCAACAACCTCCCACCAGCTCCTCAGCCAAGGAAGGGAAGACAGCAACCCAAACCACTCCCCCTCCCTGGTAGGTGGAAGACACATGTGGAATACTTGTAACTTCCTTAGATGCAATGGTTACTGAGGAACCCATGGGTCAAACCATTACAGAATGAGACTACAGTTGATAACACAATGTTGTTTTAGTTGTTGCTCAGTTGTGTTTACGCTAAGTCAAGGACTTTTCAGTGTCTCGTTCTCTGATAGTGAGCAGGTGCTCAAGACACTCAAGGAAGTACAGCCAGGACAGCTGGCCCAAACTAGCTGAGGGGATATTCCATATCACAGAGGGTTGTGTTCAGTCTACAGATTGAGGGGAATTGGCTGAAAGGGGCCTGTCCCTGTTCAGGAACAGGCTGGATATTGGTCAGCAGGTGGTGAGCAGTTGTGTTTTACATCACTTCTTTCTTATGTTTTCTTCCTCTCTCTTTCTCCTTTTCATAACTATTATTATTAGTAGAATATTATCAATATACTCTTATATTAACTCATGAAGTTTACTTTTTTCTAATTCTCCTCCCCTCTCCACCAAGGGGTGGGGAGTGAGTGAGTGGCTGTATGAGACTACCTCTCTTACCAGTTTTGTTTGAGCTAACAATAAATCGTCAATATTTCAGTATCAACAGAAAATTGCCTTCATGTTTATTAAAATTAATGTCTCCTACTGTGATTATTTTATACAAGCTGTTCTAAGAACAATATCGAAAATGTAATAGAACCCACCACAGCAAAAAAATTAATTTTGCTGAAGCTTGTTGTGATTTCATACAGGAGAAGGCTTTTCTTCATTTTTTCTCAGTGTTTTTTCTCTGTTAAATCTAAGTATCGTTTCAAGAGATAACAAAATAATTAGCAAAGAACAATTAAGAAAAAAATATTCACTGGTAAAAAAATGGAAAATTTAATTTTTTTGTTATATTACACAATTTTTTTCTGCATTTCAACAATTGGTTATTTTAGTCAGTGTTCACTTTTTAAGTTTCCTTAAAATATGCTAAACTAATTTGATCCTAATTTGTTAGGGAGGGAAAATTGTACATTATTTTTAACCCATTATATGACAGTTTTCAGTAATTTATTTTATTCTTTTCATTTTGACATATAAAGGTCTAATCAAAATTCTTAAATTCCTCTGAATTTTTTTAACAGGAAGAAAACATGTAGATATAATATAAACACCTGCTTTTATATTACAGGTCTTTTTTTGCAATAAAATTTTATTAGCCATGTGATAGCATCTGAAAAGCTAGCAGGTATCGTATGCTCAATTGTCCCAGCATATGGTGAAGCAGTAACTGCAAGAAATTTCCAGGAAAGGATCTTGGCAGCATGGAAATATAGCCTCCAGACCACCAACAATGGAGAGAGGTTAATTGCTCGCTGTGACAATCCATGTTCATTGTACTGCTAAGCACTTGTTTTGTTGCCCTCCGGAAAATTTTAATTTGTAGAGCCTTTATATTTTTTAAGAACATTTTTGCTGATTAGTATGTACAGATACACAAACAAATAATTATGTATAGCATAGCACAGCATGCAAAGTTTATTATAATTAATATCATAGACATACATACATGTATGCATGTATACATATCTGTATAAATAAATATAGAGCTATGGCTGAATACTAGTACTTTTTCACTGTCCTTCAAGATGAAAGCAAAAAAGAAAATATAACACTCAACTGAAACACAGGAAGGGATAAAACACAAGAAAAACATCATCTTGCACATCAGCCAGGGAATTAAATAGGAATAAATGGCTCTATATTGTTTACAAATACTCAAATCATTTTGTCTGCTACTAGTAGCATTTAATGATGACAGCTCAGAAACCTATCTTAAATGAGCATTAATGATATTATTTCTTCATTTTTCCTGTTATCCAGTCATTCTTATGATGATGAGACTAGTGTTCATTGACAAGCAACTTCCTTGTTTTATTCATGGGAAGAGAGGGAAGATGAGAGGAAGAAAATGGACCATAAGTTTGAAATTCTTCAAAAGTTACTAGATATTTTTTATTCTCTCTGCTACAGCTAGAAGTATGATATATAAAAAGTTGTGTATACTGCTTTTTTTTTTTATTCAGCATTGTACATTCTGATAAAGTTTGGAATTGAGACTATGAATGCTTTAGTTTGATGGCATGTTTTCATTAGATGTCACATGTTTTCTGATGTCTTTAGTGTCTATTTTTATTGCAATGGAAGCCAACTATCAGCATCACAGACTATGCTGCTTTCACCACAAAACATGTGTAGAGGGATTTCTTACAGAAAATGACCTTGTGATCAATCCAGACTGTTTGAACTCAGTGAGATTTAAGCAGCTACCAGCAAAGAATAAACAAAGACACAGCTGCTGCTGAGTGGTAAAGAAGAAATCACTCCAGGAGTTCACACAGCAACTCCCAGAGTTTCACATAACTCTTGAAAGTTTCTCACAGAACTCTTGAGATTCACCTGGAAACCATTGTGATGTTTTATCAAAACACTGGACTTGTGAGATATGGAATATAACCAATAAGAAATGTTGCTTTATGGTGTGAAAATTTCTATAGCAAATTAGCACGTAGCTTTGACCCTATATAAACTGCTTGCAGTGTATCAATAAAGGGCATCCTACCTAAAACCATATTGGTTCATTGTGTGATGTCCTTTAATCCTCCACATTATCTACATTAAATATGTGTTTCCACAAACTTGTATCATGGCTTCATAGTGCACTTTAGAAAAAGAGATTTTCTGGAGCAGGCATGATGTTAGGGTGATCAGAAAGTATTTGTAGATATTTATGTAAATGATTTCTCCTTTTAGAGATCTTTTGAAGGTATTGCAAAGACTTTTTGAAAGTGGTATTTCTTGAAGAAGGAAGACCACTGTAAAGCCTGCCTCAAAACTTCTTGTAAATTGCTCACCAAAAATTCACTTTATTTGAAAGTACCAAGAATATTTACACAAATATTTGCAACAAAACATCACCAAAGCCATGTACCAGTTACACAACACAATTTCCAAATCATGTTTGCTACTTCGTGAAAGCAGTTCACTATTGACATGGATCAGCTATTGACATTTGAAAATATGGTAGATGACACAGAAAAGGAAGCAATATTTGCTCTGTCTTTGCTAGATTAGGCTGATCCTCCCCTTCAGAGTTCTGCTGGCTATCATTCCTTATTTGAGGGTTCTAAAATACCAGTCTCCTTCTGGATTTTAGCACAGATACTTATAAACATATTAGTCATAAACACACTTTAAGTTATGGTTAGTGATTTTTTAAGTTACATAGTAAATCAGAAACAGCCTTTCCCCTCTTCTCTCCATCATATGTTTTTCATATCATATTTTTGCTATGAAGTTCTCTATGAACAACTGTGTAACAATCATAACAAAATAAAATAAATAACATATATATAAATTCTCTTAATGAGATTGTTCAGGATGACCCTAGCCCACTCTACTAATTAGTCAAATTGATATTAAGAAGAAAGTAAAAAATCATGCTTGTCTTTCCAAGCAAGACAAAAACCAAACAAATTAAAGAACAAACAAGTAAGTCATTACAGGTTCTAGGTTCTGAAAGAGGAGTTACTATTTCAATGAGATACAGAAAAGCTACTTTATTTATTTCTTTCCCCAATACTTGCTGTCTTGCTTCAACCTATTCTCTTTGTCTACTCCAAGTTAATTTCTGACCGTCTGGAATCCAAAGGCTTTGCACATGTATAACGAGTGGCTACATACACCATTGTTCTCACCATTTTTTATAGATAACTAATGTAAAAATTATAGATAACTAATGTAAAAATCTAGGTTTCATCAGCAGCATAAAGCTTTGCATGAACTGTTTAAGAATAAGCCTTTGCTCAATATGATGGGAGAAAGACATAGGTCCGTGAGATGATTTTCATGACGGATTTGCTGGACATAACAAGTTCACTGAGCTCAGTAGCTTTTGACTTTTCACAGGTATGAACAAAACCACTAAGCAAACTCTAATAATGACTATGAACAGATCAACACACAAATACAAAATAATCACATTTAGTAGTGCTGAAAACTCCTATTATTTTCACTTAGGTAAACACAAATTCAGTAGATAGGCTATTGACATAAACTCTGAGGTAAGGTAGCCTCTTGACTCAGTCCTTTACTCTGGGCACCTGTGCTTCTAAGGACATAATAAAAACTGCAGGCAAGACTGAGCTGTACATTTATCTTGATGCTCAAAAACCTTCATACATGTGTATAGAAAAATATGCACTTAGTAGTAATTCACCTAGCCTATATGTTCAGTAAGCAAAACCTTTTGATTTGATTTCAGCTTATTAAGCACAAGGTTCAATTTTAGCCCCAAAGTAGCCTGAATCCCAAAATATTTTAGTTGGTTTGTTTGGTTTACTTTTTCTTGGAAAAGAAAACCAGAAGAAAATGGATGAAAAATTTCTTGTTAACTAAATCTTTGACCTACTTCCTGTACTCACCTTTCTCAAAAAGAAAATGCTGCTGATGGGAAGACACAGGTAGGGCAACACAGACCCACAATTTGGATTTTGAAAAGCATGATTTTATTATGCCTTTTAATGCTAACAGAAATGTTACCCATCTTTCTTAAAACAAGCTTAAAAGGAATATTGTAAACATTTCCCTTAGACAACTTTGGACTGATGGCAGAGAATCTGAATCTGGAAGTGTTGATAGTCTGAAATAGCCAATATGCCTTCTTAAAATATAAGAAATGCAAATAGTGGCAAAGATTGAATTTGGCAATTACTTTATCTATAAATGATGGTAGGGTACAGATAAGATGTCTCTTTAATATCAGTTCTGGTTGGATTAGTTTATCAAGATCTCAGTATGATGTGGTAATTTTCTCTGTGTAGGCAAGTGAATAACATGCAGAACATTATTACTTTCACTCACTGTTGAGTTGGGCTGACTTTGAATGTCATATTCTATTTATTCCATCCTAAGCAGCCCATCTGCAATGTCAGCACTATTCCAATCAACTTGCATGAAAGTAAAGGCAGTGGAAGGCACAATGATTTGTTAAATATGTCCCATAAGCAGTTATTACTGTGCCATCAGCGTGCATGTACTCTGCATTACTCATGCAGCATGTTTATAAATTACACTGTCATCATGAACCTCTTTCATGCACTTTGTTTGTCCTTGCTGTCTTAAAATACACATTGGTTATCAGTCAAAACTGTAGCAATTATCCTACAAGGTCATTAGGTGCAAAACAGATGTTCATATAATTTATGGAGGTAAACAAGTGCTTGTGCTTTATTAGATTAAACATTAGGTAATAAATTAAGGGTAATATTATCTTGCAGGGGTTAATCAACCTAGTTATATGCTCTGTAATTTATTTTACTGTTCAGGATTTCAGATTTTTGGGGGGTTGGTAAGCTTTTCATTCAACACACAGAGTATTAGTGTGCCTGCAACAGTATTTTATAACTTCCTCTATATAAACATATATTTGTAATAAAAGGCAAATGTTACAGTAACTGTGATTATTCATCAGGACAGTAACACAAGCAATTTGCTGATAGTCTTTCATGTGTAATATTGAAAAAGCAAATTTCCATTGCTATTTCCTACACTAAGTTTTACGGAAAGTTTAATAAGCAGTAAAAACATGATAATATTCAGAGTGGGATTTAGCCTTTAGGCTGTAATACTTAATCACCCCTTCCTTGTAAAGAAACCCCTTAATGAGCTGTACTATTTGGAAAAGTAATGATTTCCATAATTGTTTCTTACAGATTTTTTCTCAACAAAACCAGAATACACAAAATCCCAACAATTTATGAAAAATCATTTGTATTATTGAATCAGGGATGTTAATAGGTTTCCCCAAACTAGGTAGAGATATGAAGGTTCTCCCCATCTCTTTAATAAAATTATGTGGCTTTTTTCCCCCCAAATTAATAAGATGTTATTGTTTATTTTGATTTTTATTTGAAAGAAGTCTTGATTTGAGTTCCAGTGATTGATGATGCATGCATTGGAAGGAAGAAGGAGAGGCTTGCACAAATGTTTTCTCAGTCAGTTTTGTTTAAAGAAGGACCATTTGATGCGAAGCTCCTGTAGGACCTCTGCAAGATTCCAATATAAAACACTCTGGACAGTACTACAACGGCTTCATATGTGCATGTCCTAGTTGAGCAGGAGGGACCAGTTGACACTGTGTGGGGATGGTCAAAGCTGTGTATTCTACCCCCTCTATTCATTCCCCAAGGACAATGGGCCATTAGCAGCAGCTGCCTAGGGAGTCATTATCACCTTCACACTCAGCCTGAGGGGGGCGGAGCTGCTAATGGGCCATCAACAGTTCAACACCCCCTCCCGCTCCCAGAGTTAATCACCCATTGTGTGAGTCCCCGCCCAGGGGGAGGGACAGGGTGCTCCCTGAAGGTACATAAGTGGTGGGTAAGAAGACTTTGGTAACTTCTCGTTGGATCCAGAGCAGCAGCAGGACCTTGACAGGAGGAGATCCCCGCTCTCACCCAGACCACAGCCCTCACCTGCACCAACAGGTTTTTCTTTTCCTTTTGCTCTGGACTTGGGGGAGCCACAAGGGTCTCAGCACAAGGGCAAACAAACCCCCTTGGGTTTGTGCCCCAGGACACTGGGTTATACTGCTGGGTTTTTGTGAGTTGAAAGCAATTTCCCTTTTGTGTCAGTGTTTTTATTGTAATATTATTATTAAATTTTAGGTCTGACTTATAATCTCTCTCTCATGGTGAGTTCATTTCCCCTGCTGGTTCACCTTAAACCAGCACAGTGCAGTTTTGCCATTTCTTTTCCTGCTATAACAGACGCCAGGTACTACTGGGTAGTCTGCTTTCCTCATACAACAGTGAGAAACTGCATTATGGATGCAACTAAACTGGAACAAATGCACACACACAATTGCACACACACAATCCTCAACCCCCGTTTGTTGATGACTTATATGCACTACACCAAATATACCAGGCAGAAATCATAGCAGCAAATTCTACACTTACGGTTCAAGACCTGATATGTCCTTTTAACAGCCAACAGTCTTGTTTTTTAGTTTTTATGTAGAAGCTGAGCACTTTTTCCTTGCCTCTGAATGAAAGTGATTTGACTTATTGAGTGAAGGATATTGGCCAGATTTATCTAGGATATAAGGGATTGCTTTAAGCAAAATTCATACTGTAACAGTCCTGAGGTAAACATGGAGGATTTTTAAATACTCCAAAAAAAGCCTTAATCAGATCTTTTAATTCCCAGTATATCATAAGTATTCTTTCTGGAGAGTTGGTTCACTCTTCATGTTTTGACAGGGACTTATGCTGTTTAAATGAATTCTAACTATTCAGGGGAAGGAATTAAAACATAAATAATATTTAAAAGCCAATCTTCCAAAGTGACTTCTGTCTCTATAAAGACAGCAGTTCCTCATGAGTTCCTGTGGGTATTTCAAATGCAGCTTTTCTGGCCTTACTACCCTATCGAAAGAAATGGTGATGTTCAACATATAGTTAACCAAATGGTTTACTGATTCTTTTGCAAAAGGATGGAACTGTTTTATGAAGATAAACACATGACTCAAAGACCTTATTCAACGATTAATCTGACAATTGGAGTCACAAGTTATTCAGGTATTCCTCCTTTATATGTCACTTTAAATGACAGGTTATATATAAAAAGGACTTTTTTAGCCATTTCAAATTAATGACACACAAAGGGATTTTCTATGATATTAGCAAACAGATTTCTTTCACTCTTTTTAGAGATGTAGAAACAGTAATCCAAAACTTTTTGTATATGGAGAATCAAATTTTTAATGTACTCATCAATGGAAGCCAAGTTTAACTTGCCTGTACCTGTTTGGTGAGCCCTTCAAAATCACTATGTATACACAAAGAAACCTCATACAGTTGACAGGTTCTTCTCATAGAGTACAATGTTAGAAAAGTAGAGATGACAGTTGAAGAACAGGTATTGTCTACTTCAGTTGCTGCTTGTCCCTTAAGGAGACACACTTCCATTCTCATTTTCAGGGTTTTCTGTACACAGTGAATGTGTGTCTTCAGTATTAGTAAGGCTTTATTTTCACCATTTTTATTCTGAAATATCTGGATGAATTTTCTCCAGAAGTATAAAGTGTATGTTTTACATATGGGTTATGATTTGGCATATTCAAAATGCTGTCAAGAAGCTGGAAAAATGATGTTCATAGACCTACCAAATTTCATTTATTTTCAATGAGTCTATTTTACTGGAATCATTAAGAGCAATTTGGGACATACAAAGTGATTAATAATAATTTTTGAGGTTCTCTTGAGAACTAGAATCTTTGTAATCTCATCAGGACTGTTTTAAAAGCATATTTTGATGTATCTCATAATTTGTTTCTGTTCTCTAATGATGTTTTGACTAGTTTCCCAATATACCCTTTTTTTTTTCATTCTGCCTTGCATAGTTGAGAGGAAAGATGAACAAGACATGCTCCAACACAAAGCAAAAACAGACAAGTATCTTCAAAACTTAATATAACTTGTATTCTATAGAAGTGAACCAAAATCCAGATATTTTTCTCAGCCATAGAAAGTGGGAAACTGTATTCCAATCCTACCTGAAGCTAGATAACAGGAAGATTTTGAGGTCCTGAAAAAAAAAATCAAAAGGAAAAACAGAAATTACAAAAGGGGGAGAAAGCCCATCTACCAGATGAAAATGCTAACATCATGCCAATATTAATACTCTTAATTAAAAAAATAACATTTATCAACATTTCCCAGATTAGATATTCCCTGGAGTTGATTTCTTCTTTCTTTTTGAATACGAGGCTATTGTTTTTTCCTTTAAAATCCCCCAAATTCCCCAAAATAAATGTTGGTAGAACAAGGTAAAAGAGTATATCACCTTTCAAAAGCTTCTCTTTGTGGATTCTTGAGAAGAATTTGTCAGTACATCCTTTAAGCTATGATCTCAGTAGTACAATTATCATATATGGGGAGTTATCTTAAACTTTATTTACATATAAGTTCTATTCTGGACCTTCCATTGCTTATCATGTTTCTCATTAAAAGCCAACA